>NC_141108.1:16285407-16617907 GCF_041138505.1 Cibotium barometz | reverse complement strand
TTCAGCTTTTCTTTTACTGTTTCTGATAGATAGGGCATAGGCTCTTTTCTTGAGCACTGCCCTGCTCTTGCATAGAACTTTGTTACTGCTGTTTTTTGAGTTCTAGGGTTTAGACATCCTCCTGATGCCTGACCCTTTTGTACATTCATGATATAATGCAATTTCAACTGGTTTTACCAAAAAAAAAAGTGTGTGAGAGGTGGAGAGATGTGTGTGTGGTGACGGCGGTGGAGACCTGCTCGCCTGCTCCTTCGATCTGCTCGCCTGCTCCCTAGACTATCTGCTCGCCTGCTCTGGGTGAGTACGTGTGGTGAGGCGCCTCTTCCTGGACTGTGTCGGGCTCCTTCCTGGTCTGTTTTGGCCCTGCAGCTCTCTTCGCTCCCTTCTCTTGTTCCCAGTTGCGCTGTCTTATCATCATCAATCTGCTCTTCTTCCTGTCTTCTGCGACCTGCGTACGTGTATAGCACTGTCTGTGTGTGTGCGTGTCTGTGTGTGTGTGTGTGTGCGCGCGCGCCTCTGTGACATGCACGTTTGTGTGCTTGAGTCCTGCCAAGCTGCGACCAACGACTTGTTCTACTACATTCTCTGCGTTTGATGTGTGCGCCTGTATCTTGTGTCTAGCGTCCCCTGTGATCTGCAGCTTCTCCTGTCCTTCTCTGTACATCCCTCTGTGTGTGTGTGTGTGTGTGTGTGTGATCTCTGAGAGAGAGAGAGAACATCATGGCTTCTCCTACAAAATATTATGCTCATAAAAAATAAAAGCAGGCTATGGATCAGAATGACCCTGTGCATGAGACGCCCGAGGCTGGGCTGATTTATGAGGTAATGCATGAAGGATTTCAGGATACACGCAAGAATTGGAAAGATCCTGTTCCTATGGTGGGGCTTGCAGTGGATGTGGATGAAATCATAGATCCCATTCGAGAATATGCGAAGCATGCTGTGATTATCTTTTTTCCAGGCAGGATGCCCGTTGCTGCTGATGTCGGGAATTGGTTAACACGGACATTGGGTGGTTGTTTTGTTCGCAAAGTCCACTATGTGGCAAGAGGTTTCTTTGAGGTCATTATGGTGGATGAGCACCATAAACAAACGCTTTTAGAGCACTCCCCTCTCTTCTATGGACAACAGATGGTTCATGTATTGACATGGTCCCCCACCAGAGACTATCAGGCTTTGATTAAGCATCGCTGTCCTGTTTGGGTAGAAGTGGTGGACTTCCCCCAATGTTTGGCCTCCTTGTTACCTAAAATTGCAGCATCTCTAGGAAAGGTTGTATGCCCTCCTAGACCAAATGGCAACTCAAATCGATTCTGTATTTTATGGGACACAGATCAGCCCACTCCGGAATCTTATGCTGTTACCATAAATAACGTTTCCATGGGGAGTGCATTTTTCAGACTCAAATGGGGTCTTTTTGCAGGTGCATGCTTTGAGTGCAAAAAGTTTGGACATATGGCATCTCAATGCCCTCTGGTCCTCGATAAGATGCCGCCTGATGCCTTGCCCATCCCAATGCAAAATAAGGACACTCCTGGTCCTTCAGGAATTAAAAACAAAAGTATGAAGACTCCTGTTATGCCTCAAGAAAAAGGCAAAGTGCCAGTCTCTTCTGATATGAATGTAGCTGTGGCTAATCCCTCTACTTCTTCACCAAAAGGAAAAGAAAAGATACTTCAAGAAACCTCTCAGCCACCACGCAGGACAATTATCCCCAGGCGTCCTTTACCTTCTAGAACTTGGAATGGAGCCTCCTCCAGTGGGCATACCCCGAAAGAAAATTCTGGAATTGGCATCACCTGGGCTACTGTAACTGCAGGTCGTACTCTGTTTCCCGAAGAAGAGGCTGCTAGCTTCCTAGCCACCCGTCTCATAGATATTCCTCCTCCTGATCGAGGTGCAGACCCTGTGGAGGAAATGCAAGCTTGAGCTACTTTTTTTGTTCATGCTGTACATACACTATAAATATGATGTCATATATCACAGTTTTGACTCTCAATGTACAGGGTTTGTGTGACCCTAAAAAGTGGAAGATGGTTTGGGCATATTTGAAGCATATGCAGCCAGATATCGTTGCTCTTCAGGAACACAATCAACATCACTATGCTGGACAGCAAGGCCATTATGCTGGTTATGATATTTTTTATGCAGGCCACCATGCCTTTTCGGGTGTACTTTTTCTTGTGAAACATCATTTGCAGCCAGTCATGGCATTTAATGACTTCCAAGGCAGATGGATGGTTATGCAGTGCTTTATTCAGGGTGAAATCTTTGAATTTGCATCGATATATGCACCTCAATCCTCTCAGGCTAGAGGACAGATATGGCAACAAATGAAATTGTACCCTTGGAGACAGAAAGCATTCATATGTGGAGATTTCAATAATGCCCCTCAACCTGGTGATAATACATCCGGTCGTACACATATGCTTGCTACTGAGAGGTCTTCGTGGGCAGATTTTGTAGCAACGCTTAATCTGATTGATATTTGGAAAGAATCTCAGCCTCTGATGCCTAGGTATACCTTCCAACATAATGCTCAATCCACTTACAAAGCTCGATTGGATCGATGATATCAGCTTGATCCGTTTCATTATGATACTCTCACAACCAAATTGTGGCTAGATTATACATTTACATATTCAGATCATGTACCCTTATGGCTCAGAGTTCATCTGCATGACATGCCCGATGACAGATTGCCACTTCGAAGGTTGCTTATCATCAATAATAGTTACTTGGAGCATGATGCATTCAAAGCACTGATACTTGAGGCCTGTCAACCACTCTTTCCTCAATCTTTCATTGACTTGGATTATGCATGGACAGCTTTTATTGCTCGCATGCAATCAGTCATCCGTGATTATGGTAAACAGTATCTGAAAGGTTGGAGACAGACTGTTGCTTATGCTAAGCAAACATGCCAATCGTTAATTGAGCTTAGTCATCTTCGCTCTCTAAATTTGGCTGAAGCCACTTCTTTATGTCAAGCTCGTCACTGTATTCAGGTAAATGATCATCGAAAGCTTGTCAAATGGGAGATACGGGCACGACAACAGGCGCTTTTGAACAAAGGCTGCACTTCCAAAAAAAATTTCAAGAGTTTACATTCCAGAAAACAAGCTACATCTATATGTCGCACTTTAATTTCAGATGACACGTGGACCTCCACCCGAGCACAATTGGCTGCGACTTGTGTTGCCCATTTCTCCTCTCAATTTGATGAGGATGATTCTCACGCCATGGAAGTGTATGATGCACGTCATCAATTATTACAGCATGTATCCCCCATCCTTTCGGCTACTCAAGCGCAACAACTAGAAACAAAATTCTCTGAACAAGAACTGTCTGATGCAATCAGGTCTTGTGGCCGATGGAAAGCTCCAAGATGGGATGGCCTTACAGTTGAATTTTTTCTTGCATATTGGGACACCCTCAAATTACCTTTGCTGCGTATGGTAAACATTGCCTGGGAGACAAGGTAAATGCCAACTTCCTGGAAAAAAGGATTAGTGAAGCTATTGCCTAAAAAACACTTATGTCAGTCTTTGGCAGACTGGAGACCAATTACCCTTATGCCGGTGATATACAAGATTATCAGTAAAATGGTTGTCGATCGCATTAAGGGTTACTTGAATGATGGACTTCATTCTGCACAGTATGGATTTATTCCTCGCAGGCACATTACAGATAACATTGCAAATGCTTATATCGGCATTGAATATGCCAAATACACGCAGCAGGATGTCTTATTATTGCAAGTGGATATTGCTAAGGCTTTTGATACTATTAAATGGGGGTTCATTCAAGAAACCATGGGTGCTCTGGGATTTGGAGAAAAAATGCAGAATATCATTTACTGGCTTTATGCTGATAGTCAGGCGGCTTGTATATTGTCAGGAGATCTCTCAGAATCATGGACTTTGCATCGTTCAGTTAGGCAGGGATGCCCTTTAAGTGCTCTTTTGTATGCTATAGCGACGCATCCCATGCTTCTTTATATGGATCATTTGGTTGATACTGGCAGTCTTCATGGATTGGACATTCAGAATAGACGTCAGTTAGTTGCTCAAGCTTATGCTGACGATTCTTTTTTTCTTCCTCGCAATACACATCAGGATCTCTCTACTTTGATGCAGGCTCTTTCTTTGTTTGCACTTGCGGCTGGCCTACAAATCAATTTTCAGAAATCTAAATTGCTGCCTTTGCATTCAAAACAGTGGCATAATTTGCTATGGCCAAGGGAAATAGTTCACTCCACTCATTTGATTCGGCATTTGGGATATCCTTTGGGATGGACAGTCACTCGCCGTCAACAAACAGATTGGGTCTTGACAAAGCTCAAGAAAAAGTTGGAATACTGGAAACTTGCAACATGGCCTTTGCATGTTCGTTTACGGATTCTCCAATCCATCTTGGTTGCCTATATTCAGTTCTACCTTCCTCTCATCAGGTTTTCTCAGGGGGAGCTGAAATTATTTATGTCCACCATCTTGGAGATATTCTGGAGATCGAAGCAGGGGAAAAAGAGTGTACGTTTGCTTTCGGCAAATCGTTTGTGTACCCCTAAAATGCATGGAGGCTTGAATATCCTTAATTTACAGGTGCATATTCTTGCCCACAGAGGTAAACTGATGCTTCAATTTCTGGAAGGCACTCAGCCTTGGACAGCGATGATCCGTCATTTATTACTTCATCTGACGACTTCGGCTTTTGGCCATTGGCAACCTACTCATTGGGAATTTATTCTTGGTCACATTACTGGCAAAATTAAGGGCTGTCCTCTCATTTCTGGCTTACTTGCTGATTGGAAGCTTGTCCTTTCAAATTTAAAATGGAATGGTCGTGACTCCTTACAAGGCAACTCTCCCCGCGCTGAGAGCATCCATTGGTCCAAAGCATTTTCAGTTCCCCTGGCGGTGCAAGAACCCCGGCGTTCATATTTTCTCCACTCAAAGGGTGTTACCTCTGTGGGAGATGTCATCCATCCTGATGGCTCCCCTCTTTCTTTTCCACAGGCTACTGCACATTATGGCTTGGGACCTCACTATCGTCGTCTTTGGCGTGATATAATTCAGATGCTTCAGCCTTTTTTGCCGATTCCACTGTTGGAAATTCGAGATCGCCTACAGGATTGGACTATCTCCTCTTTTGATTCTTCATGCCATCCCTTGAGGCTATCTGATATTACAGTTGCTGGTCTGTATAAACATTTGTTGCCATTGCCTTGGGTTTCTGAACGGGCAAATCTCTTCTGGCATATGCATCGGTCGTCTTTGTGGTGGAAAAGACGATTGCGATCTCTTTGGCATTCGAAGCTTCCTCTTCGACAACAGCTTTTTTTGTGGCGCATTCTTTTGGCTGTTATTCCCTCAGGACAGTTTCTGGCACGCAGACATATATCCTCATCCACTTGCCATAGATGCTCTGCTTCCAGGGAGACAGTCATTCATATTTTCTGGAACTGTCCTTCTTCTCGTCAGTTTTTTCTTCCTATCATCCAGCTTCTGCGGGCTAGATTTCCAAATATGAAATTTGGAAAGTTTTTCTGGCTATTTGGTCTTCATTTGCCTAGACCAGAATTCACTCTTTTCTTCTCATGGGTGCGCTACTGGGCTTTATGGACACTATGGAAAGTTCGCAACCATGGAGTTTTCAGTGATGCGGCTTTTTCTGCTTTTTCTTTCTTTCGGTACTCCCTGCATCAATCTTTCTTCGATTGCATGCAGGTTGACCAAATAGATCATGATGTATATTTGTCTTATATTGACATCTTCAGTTGATGTACTTTGAGACTATCTACTTTGGATAGTCATCTTGTAAATCTAATATACTTATGATTCCACCAAAAAAAAAAAAAGTGTGTGTGTATACATATGTATATACCTGCATGCGTGGTGTGTGTGTGTGTTGTCTCAGTTGTTTGGGCACACTTCGGTGGATGCCTTTGCCTTTTTCAGATTGATGCCCACGTTCTTGGAGACCTTTCCACGGCCCAGTTGGACGTGTTTTATTACTGTTTCTAGTTTCCCCGTAGTAGTTGCTCCATGTTGGGGCAGCTATGAATGTACATTGCATTTATAATGAAACAGTGGTTTTCATCAAAATAAATAAATAAATGTATGTGTGTGTGTTGTCAA
The DNA here is from genome assembly GCF_041138505.1 of Cibotium barometz. Lineage (NCBI taxonomy): Eukaryota > Viridiplantae > Streptophyta > Polypodiopsida > Cyatheales > Cibotiaceae > Cibotium > Cibotium barometz. Next base: position 16,611,767 of record NC_141108.1, on the reverse strand, counting down.
TGACTCACCTCACATGACCATAATGCACACATTTTATGAATAATTCCGCTCCAAGAGATTTCATCATTCTTCCTTGCTTTGCTGCTCTTTTTCGTAGACATACTGGACTTCAATTTCCTAGAGCACGTTAACTAATATCTCAGGTCAAAAAATACAATCACACCTAGTGTATGTAAAGATATGATTTCATACAGCCAAGAGACAGTGACATAGTAACATACGCTTTGAGTCCCGGAGAGCAGCCGCAGCTATGCAGCCGTGATCCACAACACCATGCGTACCACTCCCCCATTGATAAGGATGGGCCTTTATGGCACAGATCACACAAGATGTCACCCTCCCACATCCGCGGCTTGGGTACCACCATTTTGGATAAAAAGGCCTTCTGAACAATTAATGTTCCATCAAGAGTCGCAACAGAAGGGTCATCTTCATTATCATTGTCCACAGGGTCTAGAAAAGGCAAAGAGTTCTTATCAATCATCCTCTTCTTCCGTGGTTTAAAACCTTTGAAAGCCTTATCTTGGATCCCAAAATGCACTGTTGCTGCTGCTGCTGCTGCCGCTTGTCTTTCCTTCACACTTGTTACATCGTCTCCTAGAGTTGTCGAATTTTGAGTCAGACTCTGGGCGCCCTTCTTGCTTTCACACCACCCATTTTCAACCACATTAAATGTCTCATTGATGTCAAGTGCTTCGTCTTTGTCTCTTTGTATAACAGTGATTGCTGTGTTGTTATTTTTCAATGCAGTCCTTTCACCATCCCTTCCATGGGCAGCGCAATCATCTACACTCTCTGTCAAACCTTTCTTTACAACATTTGAGTTATCCCCCTCCTCTTTCCATTCTACCCCCCAATTACTTAAACATGCATCAATGTTTTGGTCATCATTCTGCATACACTCATCTTCACTATCATCTAAAATTACAATCTCTCTTTCATTTTGGCAACTTCCTGCTCCATGTAAAGCTTCTTTGCAGGCATCTTGTGCAGTTGGAACCATCACTGCAACCCCCCCCCCCCCCCAAAAAAAAAAACATGTTAGAGGTTGAGTGAATATTTTTATTCCATGTTGGAATATTCTTACTCATGAAAGGAGAAAACATTCAAAAAAAAATCTGGCGTAAAAACCACCCGAGCTACAAAGGAGTGCGACGTGGTAAACCTCGTACACTTCTCTATTTTCTCAAAGAAGCATTAAGAAAAAAAATCACCTCCACTGGAAAATTCATGCAATCCAATTGAGCAAAAACGCCATTTGAAATTTCCAACTTACAGGCATCACAAGAGAAGGCAGAAGTAAAGATTGTAGAGGCCTGGCATCCCCCTCTTGGTAACCCTAAACTCCCCCTTCCCTCCTTTTCTTCTTCTGAATCCTTTGCATTGCATACAAGTGAGCCATTGGTATGGGTATTAAACCGCACATACTTTTCTAGTTTCTAAAAGAAACATCGGGGGAAAAAAACTAAGCTCCACTAGAATATTCATGCAAGAGCCATTTCTAACTTACAGGAAACCGCTAGAGAAGACACAACCTAAAGTTGACGGCAGGCAGCAGAGGCCTGGCATGTGCAGGTTGCATTCCTATAGATTTGGGAGGGCCAGACACCAGAGTGGACATTCATGGCAGTATTGTCCACATTTCATCGTGGGATAATACGGATTGCAGCTAACTTACCTGGCAAACCAGCCAATTGACCAGAAGTAGAGGGAAGAGGTGAAACATGGGCCCTGGGGGGTTGTGGTGAGCTGGTTTGTTGTGCTTGGCCCTTCGGTGATCAATTCGAATGACAGAGAGCAGATTGAAGAGCTTATGGAGAAGCCTAAGTTGCTGTCTGGAACATAGAAGCCTAGCTGTTATTGGCACATGATGATGAGCCTTGAGTTGCAGCAAAAACAGAGAATGAAGAGCCTGTTCAAAAGTTTGCAAGACTCTTGCATACTTGAGCAAGTCCAATTTGTGTAGTGCTAACAAACCTATTGTTGTTAACAAGCTGTTTTCTTTATTTCCTTCAGCAACATTTGTTTTCAGTAGACCAGGTACTTCATGTGTTACAAGTGATTGTGTGGGTCTTCTACAGTCATATAACCACTGTATCTAGCACGCACGGACCAGGATTGACCACCTCTATCCTTTCCATTTGTTTCAGAGACAGCAATCTTCCTCTCGTACTGGCAGATGCAATTATCATGTCATCAACCAACTGACTCAGATATCACCTCTTCTGACCCTGCTGGAGGGGGGACTATTAACATTTTCATCTCTAAAACAATAACCACAACTAGATATTGGGCCTGGACAAAATGAGTGGGTGGGTGAGAAGCCACCAAAGCTATAGAGGATTTGTAGCCAAGCTAGATGTCCTAGATATATTAAACATGACAAAAGGTTCATCTCAAGTTGAAAACTTACTCCACTACACCACAGGGTTGCACCATCGTTCATCACCCACTATCCAACTCTAATGATGATGGATGATTAGTTGCTTCTTCCAATACTCCCCCTCAAGTAATTATCCATCCCTTTGCACATGTGTGGCATTACCAAGTGTTCTGACTTTGGTTTCACCACCTTAGCCATTGACTTATCGAAGCACTTTTGGCTTTGGCTTGGTCAAGGTGCAGCATTACAAATGAGTAGGGATATTTTTGTAGGGTGGCTTTGGGTCAAGGAGGCTTTAGAAAGCCCATTGATTGTCAAGTACAAGGTTGGCCTCTTCTTTGGAAGCCTCTTCTTCATTGCTTACAAGATGTGCTTAGGATGCTCTCTTTTTGAAGGAGAGATCCTTTTCTTCATGGTTACATTTACCAGAATAGTTGCACTTTTTTACCTTTGGGTGGCCCATTGTTGGAGCCTTTGGTGTTGAAGTTTTGCTTGGAGTATAAAGCTTAATCTCCACTTCTTCCTTTGTTCTTCTTTTCTTCTTCTTGGAGGGAGGTGATGATCCCTTCAAGTGTCGGAGACAGGAGGTTCTTGAGAGTAGTTACTATGTGTCCATACTCATCCAGCATGCTCTTTAAGAGCACTGCTACTACATCATCATCATCATCCACTAGTGTTCCAATGGCTGAGAGTTGAGTCATGAGACTCTTCATGTGGTTCATGTGGCAGCAAAATGACTTCTAAGAGTTCAGCTTGAGCTCAAAGAACTCAATCTTCAATGCAGTTTTAGAGTTTCATCCTTTGCCCCAAACAATTTCTCTAGTTTGTCCCATGCTTCTAGAGATGTCTCTAGGTTAGAGATGTGATATATATACTCATCACTAAGTGCTAATGCAATAATAGCCAATGCTTTATCATTTTTAATGACCCATGCAAGCTCTCCATCTCTAGTGGTAGGTTTCTTTTCTTTCCCATTGACTACACTCTCTTTCATTAAATGATACTTGACCTTCATTTGCCAAGTGTGGAACCCATTGCCATCGAACCTATGCATAGTGTGAGATGCCATTATTTTGATGTGGGAAGGTCTTACCAACTGAGATTTACTTCGGTGGCAGTGCCTAATCCCTTAAAACAGAGGTTGAAGGCTTAATGATGATCCTTAATCATCATTAGACCCCTTAATGAGATAGGCAAAAAAACGTAACAACTTGGAGGATGCAATTGGATGCCCAAATGAGAGGGGTTGTGCAAACAAATGATAAAATATGAAATAGCAACTCCCTAATGCTTGGTTTGAACCCTTATAGATCCAAAAAAATCAAAGATGATTAGCACTAATTCTTTGTTAATGCTTGTTAACAGAAAACTGATGTGAGGGCTTCTCTTGGACCCAATTGATGATCCCCATAGGAGTTTTGCTTCTCTCCTTCAATAGGCGGCAATTTCGTGTTTTTCCTCCAGTCGGGCTGCAATAATGTTTTGCTTCAGATTGGGTGGAGCCCTTGGATGTGGAGTAAGCTTAGGATGCTAGCTCAATGCCTATATGCTTGGATATCAGTAGAATGCCATGAAGAGGGAGATCTCAGCTCGTAAGTGGAAAGGGGTGCTAATTAGCAACTAATGGTGGGCTTTAATTAACATGAACCTATGCTCTGATACCATGTTTGAATTATGGTATTGACATGCTATGTTGGATAGAAATGAGGGTTTGTCATTGAGATAAAGCATGGCAATACACTACACAAGAAAGATTAAGTTAATAACAAATGGATTAAGCTAATGGCACAAGGAATTAAGTATAAGCAAGAGTGTAATCTCCATTGATTCATAGCCATTACATAAGCTTTCAAGTACATGCATATGAGCTCAAGAAACTCGAGTTTTTGGAGTAGCTTGAAATCAATTCAAATCTCCCCCATTCTCTCCTAGATCATCTCTTTGATTCTAGGGAAAAGGTGGCTACCCTTGGCATCTTCTTTATGGTGACTAGGATAAACCCATGACTTTTTTATAAATAACCTTTGAACCTTTGCTCACTCTAATGATGATGGATGATTAGTTGCTTCTTCCAATAATGAGACCAGCTTGCCTAGCCACTTCTCTTCGAGTCTTCTTCTTCAAGAGTGTCAACTTGGGTGTGGGACTCTTTGAACTTCTTGGCACTTCAGTAATCAGTTTGAGCCACAAAGAGCAGAATGAAGAGCCTACGGAGGAGCCTAGTTTCTTTCTGGCACATGGAAGCATAGCTACTATTCGGCAAATGAGCCTTGCCTACTGGAGGGGGGGAACCTTACCGTTTTCATTCCTCAACCAAAACTATAACTAGATATTGGGCCTGGACAAAATGTGCAAGTTATTAACAGGCTACCAAAGGTATACGAGTTTTGCAGCCAAGCTAGATGTCCTAGAAATAGTAAACATGAGAAAGAAAATCATTTCCAGTTGAAGACTACTCCACTACACCACATAGAAGCTAAATTGGCCATCAACCTTCACCCACTGTCCAACTCCCTTGGTGTCATATTTCTGACTATACACATGTGGAGGAACACCATGGAAGGGTAGGTATAGACCCTGGTGTGTGTTCCACGCATATTTTAGTACATGTCGAAGGACTCCATGGAAGGATTGAGATCCTGGTGTGAGTTCCTGGCATGGTTTACTACATGTGGAAGGGCTCCATGGAAGGATTGATATCCTAGTGTGAGTTCCTGGCATGGCTTAGTACATGTGGAAGGTCTCCAAAGAAGGGTAGATACCTTGGTGAGAGTTCTTGGCATGGTGATGAAGTCTCATGGAAGTCAAGTCTCATGGAAGGGAGAACACCCTCGTGAGCATTCCTTGTACCTGTATGGGTGGTGCCCAAGACAGGTTCTGTACAAGATGAATAAGTTGGGAGATGGAATCCACAATATTGTGCATAAAGCATTTGTGTGATTTGATGTGCATCAATGCCTTGTCTTAGCTGCCTAGACAATGCCTGGTATTTCTGCATGTGATTGTCCATGGGCTCCGGGGACGCCTACAAACCTTGTGGGCGGGTGTGTGCACACTTGTTTGGGACTGAGGCAATCGTCTTACGTGTTTTGCAAGTGGTAAGTGACAACCAAACTCAATTTACAGCTTATATTTTATTATACTAAGGTTTATTGTTGGAAACATGGATCCTCCCACTTCCCGGGAGGTCACCCATCCCAGTTGTGTTCCTGCGCAAGCGCGCTTAACTAAGGTGTTCCACAGATTGGTCTAGCCATCCAGACCCCAAAACCTTAAGGTGTTAGGTGACCTCCGGTAATCCAATTTGTAGAAACCTCAACTTGCCAAGATTCAAACCCAGTCTCACCACGTGAGCTAGTTCTCTCTAGAATTGTGGATTGCATCTCCAACACCCCCTCAAGCCACACTTTGGTTGAGGTCTTAGCTTCCAACATCACAACCTGGGCTCTAATACCATGTTGGAAACATGGATCCTCCCACTTCCCGGGAGGTCACCCATCCCAGTTGTGTTCCTGCGCAAGCGCGCTTAACTAAGGTGTTCCACAGATTGGTCTAGCCATCCAGACCCCAAAACCTTAAGGTGTTAGGTGACCTCCGGTAATCCAATTTGTAGAAACCTCAACTTGCCAAGATTCAAACCCAGTCTCACCACGTGAGCTGGTTCTCTCTAGAATTGTGGATTGCATCTCCAACATTTATGAGTGCAGGTGTTCACATACACTTAAATTTGGGCAGACAAATTATAAAGTGTTCACATACACTTAAGTTTGGGCAGATAGTTCATCCGTTGGACCAATTTTTAATGTAACTTGGCCATTACTCAAGGGTGGACAGCTCTACATGCAATATTAGCTCCACGAGTTGCTAATCTGGGAGGAGAGAAGCCACAAATCAGCTAGGCGGCCTACTTCTAGCAATTTCTAGTGTGTGGAACACTCTAGGGTTTTGACAGGTGTTAGTTTGCATGCTGGACAACATCTCTGGGACTGGTCAACTTCTTCCAGGGCTGCAAAAAGGCTGATCGCTTGCTCCTGCAGATGCTACAGACAGAGGCGACTCCTTTCTCTCTCTCATCTGATGCATGCGACTGCTTCTGGCTCATCTCTGGGGCTCATTTCTGATGCTCTAAAGGCCTTGGCCTCAAGGCAATCAACAGGACACCCTTCTCTACACTTGGCCCTTGGGTTGACCTGTCCGCGGCACGATTTTGGGCTGAAAACAGAGTTGTACAGTCCAATTCAGCAAGGTTCTTCACAACGAAATCGAAGGCAAACAGTGTTTAAACCTGCGTGAGGCTTGTGGCTCTAAGGGTGGAACCTTCGGGTGGCCAGAGCTAAGGTTTTCATGGCTGGTTATTGGGGACAGCTCTACTGCTAGTGGGTGTGATCACGTACTAGAGTATGGCTGTGCCCGAAGAACTCTTGGAAGGCTGAGATCAAGGTCTCAGGCATTTGTTTTACTTGTTTTCATCATATTCTGGATGTATCTGGTGCTAGCCTATAGAGTGCTTACTCTCTGGTACCCGTTCTCTTGTACTAGAACGCTCTAGTGGTAATAAAGATACCTCAAGGGGGGGCTGACCCAACTTCAGCCCCTAGTGCTATGTCTTGTGCAGGCTTTCATATTATTATTTCAGTGGTTTCAAAGCATGTTCATGTGTTGTCAAAAGCTTATGTATTTTGCCATGATGCTATGTATGGATTAAGATTTTATGTGCACACGTTTCCTGATTGTGACACTTGGTAACACATCCATACCTATCCATGGTTCAATGCTAACCCTAGGAGTCAAGCAACTTTAGTATCACTTTCAGCTAGCAGCATTACTTCTAACATAGAGAACAATCCAGGAAAGAATATCTGTTTGGTATTTTACCTATCACTCATGGCCACGGCAGCAAGCTGTTGTAAGTGGATTTCACAAGAGAAGTAACCCTACAAGACAGGTTACTTTAATCTTCAAAAGAACATGAGTTCTAAAGAGACCAGTTCGCCTAGCCACTTGTAAGTTGCTGCTCCTTAAAGGAATCTCCTTCAAGAGCCTCACTTGGGTATGGGACACAGACTAAGATTCAGAGGCAAGGTATACCATAACTTTTGAGCTGATAAAAACACAAGTTGCTCTAGCACATAGAAAATTTTCTAAATGGGGGGAAAAAAGAAAGCTTACCTTTGTGTTGTAAAAGATCTTGAAAAGGGCCAGATGACTGATGAAGCACTGGAGATCTGAAGTTGCAAGACACAGGAGTTGGAGGGACAGAAATTTTCAATAGACCCTCATCTTCATATGCTGTTGCAACATTCAGATCAATCTCTTGAGTAACCTTTGACACCCCAGATAAAGAATTTCCAGGGAGGCCAAGCCTGATATCATCCAGTTTGAAATTTTCAACTCTTGGTTTTAGTGGATTTGAAAGGTTTAATGTTAACCAATCCTTTTCTTGTCCTCCCAGATGTATATGTTTATTGCTAAGCTCGGATCCTAATACTTTCTCTTTGGGTGTAGTAAAAGCTTCACTCCTAAAACTACCTGATCACAATACAAAACTCAGTGTTAATTACAAAGGTTTTTCCATGTGTGCTTAAATCATGTGTGTGTTCTTCTCTATGTATGTATCAATGAATGTACGTATCTAGGTATGTATGTATGTATATATGTATGTATGTATGTGTTGAGTGTATATATGCATTGTGTGTATGTATGTATGTATGTCTGCACTTGTGTGTATGTGTACATATGTATGTATTTATGTCTGTGCTTGTGTGTATGTGTGCATATGTACGTATGCATGTATCCATGGATATATGTATGTGTATCTACCCACACCTCATACTATAGAACCAACCGACAGAAAAAAATACACCAAATAGAACTACCTTCAACCAGACCATGACCTCCAACGGACAACAGATTCTCCTCAATTCCTGCATTCATGCCAAAAATCTCCTTTGATCCTTCTCTATAACAATCACTTCTGCAGTTCATCATCATGGGACTCTCACGACCTCCATGAAAGTGGTGACTATGATCGTAATCATGACGATGACAATGATGATGATGATGCTTCTTAGATGACGAGCATACTTTTCTCCTCTGATTGTAGTAAACCCTTGTCAACTCATCCGCTTCTTGATTTTCTACCTGTTTGTTTTGGCAGCTGTCAGCAAACCGACTGCAAGAAGAAAAGCATCTAAAGCGAGATTTTAAAAGCTTGCCATGGGAATGCCTTCGCTTCCTAAACAACTCTTTTCGCTCATCTTCTCCCCTACTCATATCAATACAGCATCCATGACTTGAACCATCCCTGCTCTCTGTCCTATTGGATTTTTTACAGGGAGGCACATGACAACTGGCCTTTCTAGAAATATAGATATGCGTACTCTTTCTGCTTTTTCCTGTATGCCTTGAAACTGACTCCTTAGATCTTTCCCCCATTTTCCTACCCTTCCTTTTGCAAAAGCATCGGCACTGCAAGCCACTGTGTTTCTTCTTGACATGAATTGCATGACCACAGCTGCTGCTGCTGCTGCCCCTACTAACGCTACTACTTCTGCTGCTCCTGCTGCTACTTGTACTGCGGCTCCTCCTGCTGTTACCACTGCTCCTGCTGTCGCTTCTACCCGACCTTGTCATCCTCAACCTATCTCAAGCATCTGAACTGGTCAAAAAAAAAAATAGAGCATCAACTTCTCATGATCAAATGGCATTACAAAGCCTCATCAAAACATAGAGCATAAACTTCCCATTACGAAGCTTCAAAGATATCAATGAAATAGTAATCACAACTTTCAAGTGTTGCATGCAATAAAAATGGGTTATTCCAAGAGATTTGCAAGACATACTCAACACTTTTCCCCCATCAAAATCCCCCAGTTGACATTATGCACTCTGGCCTTTTTCCCTGAAACTCCTGCTCACCAACCACTTCCCTGCACTGCTCTCAGGTTTAGCCCTTCTAATCGTCCTCAGATCTAGGCAGCAAGCTAACCACCGTTCCCCTCTATGCCCACCCAAACCATCCTGCACCGACCCCACTACTTAGTTCCTTTCAGACTTCAGGCACCCATGATATACCATGTAGACATCTAGAGTCATGTAGACAGAGCAGCATGATTGAAGTTCTCCTGTCTAAAGTGTAATGAAGCTTTTCCATTTTAAGCGGCACTTTGCCTGTATGTTTCTCACACACATGCAGCCTTTTCAGATGATTGCATGCAGACACTACTCTGTCTAAGAGAAGCCCAAAGCCTCCCCTACTCTTGCTACCTCTTTTTTGCTGCTGATCATTGTACAGTAGTTAGAGTCTTGAAGGCTTTGGTATGTAGTAGAGACCAGGAGGTTCAGGAGGTACTGTTGATTATTGTACTTGTGTGCCTAGATGGCCATGAACACTGCTAATATTCTCTTCATAGTCGCAACTATCTTCCACCAAAGTAGGAGACTAACAACAGGCAAAGCACGTGCTAACCATAATGAAAAGCTGATCAAATAAGCCAGTTCTTCAATAATATAGAGTTGCAAGCCACCATTTGAAAATCTTCAAGCCAACTCTATGGATCTACCACCCTGACGATTGCCTTCAGATAAAATGCAAGCAATAAAGAAGAACCAATTGGCTAGTGCACACTAGAAAAATGAATGGACTAAGATGGGATATCTCTTGGAAAGAAGGGGATGACACAACAGGCAGTAAACTACTCATTCAGGAGTTTACCATCTCTCCTCGCCCCATCGGTGTTGCAGCCGACCATGCATACCTAGCCTTCTCCCTCACATGCCGATACACCATCCAACCACCTGCTTTGCCCCATCACCGTCCGAGATACCACTTCACCAGAGAGACCTCTTCCATCTATTCTGATCACATCTACCACATCCTCTCCGACCTCGACCCCCACATCCCACTTGATGAGCTTACCACACACACCTCAGCCACCCTCCATACGTCCGCTGCAGCAACCTTCCCGCACTCCAGAGCCACCCCTACATCACCAAGAGGGACTATCCTACAGAATAGCTGGTACAACGAGGAATGTCGTGATACCCGAGCCCGTCTACATCGGGGGATGGCACTAGGATCCACCTCACCAGCAGGCGCGAGTGATCTTTCGACATCTCACACAGAGAAAGAAGAAAGCCTACCTAATCCAGGCTTGAGCAGGAGCTATACCAGCTATTTCTTGGAAGGGACTGTAAGGAGGCCTAGAGGATCTTCCAGGATCATCGCCTTCCAACTCCGATTACTTCACCCAGCACACCTGGCACACCTATGCCACCTCTCTCTACCATGTCCCCGAGCAGCCACCTCTCCCCCATCCACCCGAGCCTTGTCCCCCACACTCTTCCTTCTTTCACCTCAGTATGGTGAGAGATGCTATTGACAAGATGCAGACTTGGAGAGCAGGATCATGATGGACTCCTCAGCCAGCATTTCTCCCATGCTAGGACACGCTAGCCCCTTTACTGGTTCACATGTTTAACACGGCTTTATGTGAGGGCTTCCCCGTCAGCTGGTCATCAAATACTATTGTACCTATCTTGAAAGCAGGTGACCCCATGGACCCCAACAACTACAGGACTATCATGATTGGTCACACCTCGGCCAAGATTTATGGTTCGATTTTGGAGCATGAGCTTAGTAGATGGTCCAAGGAGCAGAGACTCAAGGCACCGAGGCAGGCAAGCTTTAGGAGAGGGCACTCCACACTTGATCATATCTTTACACTACGGTGGATCATTGAGGAGGGGAGAGCTCACGGGCATTGGATATACTACTGCTTTGTGGATTTCCGCAAAGCTTTTGATACCGTCCCACGGGCCAAACTGATGAGGAGACTGCAAGATATGGGGGTGCCAGCAGAGATGCTTTCGGGGATCATTGCACTCTATGAGTCAGTCACAGGCAGAGTACGGGCTCCAGGAGGTGACTCAGAGATCATACACAACACTATTGGGGTGAAACAGGGCTGCCCCTTGTCTCCTACTCTATTTGGTCTATACATTGACGAGATCTCGGATTACATGGATAGACAGGGAGGACCAAGAGAGCACATTTGGCAAGAGTCTTGATACCGATCCTCTTGTATGCAACTGATATTGTTCTTATTTCTGATTCACCAGAGGGGCTACATAGGCATTTGGATGCATTACGGGCCTTTTGTGAGGGCCAGGACCTCACTGTGAACCTTGGAAAGACCAAGGTCATGACTTTAACACCAGCTCACAGTGGATAAGTAGATTTGCAGTACAGTTTACATACAGTGGAGAACCTGTGGAGTATGTTACCTCATATGTATACCTTGGGATCACTTTTGCTGAACCTCAGTTCTCGATGCGGAAGGTGGCCGAAGCTAGATTGATGAGGGGATATGCAGCCCTTGGCTCGCTAGAGAGGCAATGCTCACAGATACAATTTCAGGAGCCGAGGACAAAGCTTTGACTATTTGATACTCTAGTTACACTTGCACTGCACTACTGTATGGTGCCCCCATCTGGGGTCCTAGCTTATACCACAGGAGGAGACAGAGGAGACAGAGGAGACAAAGGAGGTATATGATGGTTGGAAGCCGATGGAGAGGGCCCTAGTGGCGATGATCTCACGCATGATTAGGAGTAAGCCATCAGTGCCACATTAGATTATGCGGGCAGAGGTGGGGGTTGCACCGATAGTGACAGAGGCTCTATTCCAGATAGTGACATACTGGCACAAGCTATGGGAACTTCCACTTGATAGATACCCCCGGCTAGCCCTGGAGTCCTCGAGACAGTTGACACTTGAGGGAGATACAGAGTGCTGGTATGCACAGGTAGGCACTTGGTTTGGCATGCATGATATGCAGATGGAGGCACTCCCCCCATTCCAGTACAGCATAGAGGCCCCGTCATTTGCTCTCAGCCGCACAGAGCGGAACAGGGTTATCAGGAAGGACATTGCCACACTGGATACTCAAAGGACATGGAGTTCACCTAGTCGTCCACTAGGGACGAAGATGGCCTTCTACAGAAATCACCTCCTATGCCTGACAGAGGATGGGTTCATCATCCGCCCACGCTACATGGACACACACCTATCCTTTGGGGTGAGATGTGCGATCAGCCAGATCCACACCTCATCCCACCAGCTAAGAGTGGAGACTGCCAGATATGGGCCTAGGGCGGCCGCACCAAAGGACAGGATATGCTAGCTCTGTCGCACAGAGCCCGAGACAGAGGATCATTACATATGTCGATGCCCTCTATACTATGAGATTCGGGGGAGGTTCCACTGCCTCTTCCGAGCTAGGTTCGGACCACTTTCCAGGATCAGGGACTTTCCGGATCAGAGATGCCTAGGACTTTTTCTTCTAGAGCTCCGTAGACACAGGGAGTCCTTAGTGAGATCTAGATCAACTGTACTTGCTCGAGGACCAGCACAGAGAGCTCTCACCGACTTCTTCCATACCAGCACTCCGAGGGCCAATTCACCCATCATACCCAGACCACAGGCTAGTGCAAGAGCTCGGCCAAGAGGTGTGACACTCGACAGAGCCACTGAGTTATGCAGAGCTTGACGCCCCATACCCCATGGCTCTCGCCCACGGCCACACCACCACAGGAGGATCCGGGCCATCATCTCCCATCATCGCATGACCTTCTCGCGCCAGCTCAGTTTTACCACCTTGTGGCCAATGAGGGATGTATTAGGGTGATATGAGAGCTCTCTGCTCATGTACCTAGATCAGATTTTATAGTTCTAGATTTTTTTTATCTTTCTTTATTGCTATTTTGTACCCAAGATGATGTACCTTATGGATATGATGTAACCTTTTGGTCTCATAGGTCATTTTGGCCTTTTGAAGACGTTAATACAACTTGCTTTCTTCTTTCTCTCTCTCTCTCACCAATCTGGACATTTCCCAATATAAATGGGGTCTGGTGGACTCCAGGACGTCTAAATATTTGGAAAGTACAAGCTTTGGGAATGGGGGATTATCCTAGAATGCAAAGCATCACACTCCTAAAATTTAGGAAAGTTGCTATTTTTGGCCCGACTCCGATGGAAATTTTGTTCGCGTCATTACGTCTAGAATTGAGCAAATACCAAGAGTTGCCAAAGTAAATGGGCTACCAGTTCGGATATTTTTAGAGATAAAGTTTATGGAAGGACCCATCTCTTAGATTGGAACGTTATTGGCATATATGATATGAGCTATGCCCCATATGCTATGATTAGTGCCACATGTGAACATGGACTAACCAAGGGCAATTTTCTCCCTTTGGGTTTTTCCCCTTGGATACTAGGTGTGAAAGGACACCACATTTATTTCTGGAGTCACTCTTGAGAGTGACTCCACACATTGTATCCCATCTTCTTTGGGTGAGCATCAATCACCATCTCTCTCTTGAGAGTGCTTGTTGCTGTACTTCTCTCTGTGCCTCATTTTTGAGCAACCCTAACCTAGCAGTGGTATCAGAGCAAGGTTCCCTCTTCTGCTCGAGTCTAGCTTCCGTCGGCGGTGTTTCTTCCGTCCACTACAAATTTCCGTCCATCGACTGCAAGTTTCTGTTCGAGCTCTTTGCCGCCTGCCTGGCGATTCACCGCCCCTTTCAGCCACCCAATTCAGGCGGCACTAGTGGGGAGGGCACCACCACCACCCTACTCCTCAGCACCGCTCGCACTAGAGGCGACCCCTAGCGATGCTCAACCACACCTTGGGCTTATGGGGGACAGGACGGAAATCAGCCAAAAATTTAAGCCATTCCGTCCAGTGATTTCGCCGTCCCGATTCCGTCCGACAGCCAGCAGCTCTCTGTCGCCGTCCAGATCCGGCGCGGTCGTCCGATTGCTGCCTTGTCTGCTGCAACATGTCATCAGCCAGTTCTCGCCATGCTGTCCCTATGCCGTCTGCATGACATCTCCGCACCTCAGAGCCCTACTCCCGCCAACTGCAAGCCCGCCCGTGCCTTTGCCGTCTGTCATGTGCACAGTGTGTATCTACTGTGTGCTATACGCATGCAAGACTAGTTTCGAGGCTTGGGGAAGCTTGGAACTAGGCAGGCTGATTGATGAGCTAAGTTAGGGAAATACTAACAGACGGGCACCCAAGTATGGACGGGCGGGCGGCCAAGTGTGGACGCCCGATGACCGGCCAAGAGCCTATAAAAGGGTGGCCAAGGTTAGTTATTGTATATAGAGAGTCTCGCGAGTTTGTGAGAGCTCTATGGTCTTGGAGCCTGGATCTAGTGCAGACGTGCACCTGCTTTATGCAGTCGAGGCCAGCAGCAGTCTCGAGGCCCGCGAGGGCAGCTTCGTGGCGGTATGGGACGTCGCGAGGAGGAGATTGGTCGGTACGTCAACCTAGTTAGCTCAGCTCGTGGCTCGGTGGGGACAGCCAAGACTGTGGGCTTGCCCACGGCTGTCATGGTTGGGAGGTGAGTCAGGCCTGCACCCCCTTGCTTGTTTGTTTGTTCGTGTGTTTGCAGGTTTCGAGTTCGAACCAAGATCGATCACAAGGGGATCCGTGGAGTTTTGACAGTGGTATCACAGCATACCTCGTGAACGAGCAAGTCGGTAGGTAGAGAAGAAGAGGTGGAAGAACGGTATGTGTTAAAAACTTGCTGTTTTTTCTGTGCATATTGCAAATTTCAGAAATAGTATGTTTTTTTCTTCATCAAAGAAACCCATGTTGTTGATGGGAGATGGTAGTGTAATAGGGTTGATTGCTTTTGCAAGGAAGAGAAGTTTTGTTGTGCAGTCGCATAACTTGCAGGGAGAGAAAACAGAAAAAAGGAAGAAAAAGCACGTTTGCTTTTTGGCGAACGAGAGAGAGAGAGAGCGAGAGACGGGCTGGATGGGTTGGATTGCCTATTTGCTGGCCGGTTGTGCACTGGCGGGTGATCCTTGACGACGTGCTGCAGGCTGGGACAGGTGTTGCTGGCATTGGGCTACAGGCGGCTGAAGGCTAGGCCTGCCAAGCCAGGCGGCCAGGCGGCCAAGCCATGTAGGCACCCAGGCTAGGCACGGTGGGCTGGTGCCCAGGCCAGGCCGGCGCCCAGAACAGGCGGGCAGCGCCCAGGCCAGCCCAGGCCTACGCAAGCACCCAGCCAGGCCCTGTAGTAAGGCGGCCAGCGCAGGTAATGCATCAGGCTGGCGAGCAGACGCCGGTTTCCAGCAGCCGACGGGCAGGCGTGCAGGCGACGGCAAGAAAGCAGCCGGCAGCTTCAATCGACGGCAGCCAGCACATCGTCGGGTGAATCCTGGAGGAGCAGGGGAAAAAAAAAACAAGGAAAGCTTACGTTTACGTTTTTAGCTTTCGTTTTTTTTAAGAGTTTAAATTTTTTTTTAAGTTTTAAAAGACCCTCCTCCAAAGTTTAAAGGTGCTTTTTTTTTAAAGAAAAAGAATATATATATCCATATATATATATATATATATTTATTTATTTATTTATTTATTCAAGAAAAAAAAACACAAAAGCAAAGCAAAAGCTAAGCCTAGCTTTTCGAGATTTTTGGCTTTTGGGAAACCTTTATAAACCCCTCACGTGGGCTTCTTGCCACACATCTCTCAAGTTCTCAAGTTTTCAAGCTCTCAAGCTCTCAAGTTCGCTCGCACTTTTGTTGTGCAAAGATCGAATTTTCTCTCTACGTACCCTCTTCACGATGTCGACCCAAGAATCAGAGTTGGAGCCCCTTGTGGAACGCGAAGGCTTGCCGGCTACGGAAGGTACCGATGCCGATCTTTTTGACGATTTTGTGTCAAAATCAGATTTCCAAGAGTTCAAAGTAGCTCTCGAAGCTTCTTCGACGGAACGTCAGGCACAAATCGCAGCCCAGATGCAAGCTTTGCAGAACTCCATCGCTCTATTGACCACTACCCTCTCTACTTTCTCGGGTATGGATACCTTGGCTTCAGCTTTAGGCCCCAATATTACTCCGGAACCGTTTGGGGGCGAGCAAAAGCAGCGAACCAAGGAGATCGTGGACACGTGGCTACATAAGTGGCAAGTTCACTTTCAGTTTCATCCATATGATGATGGAAAGAAGATACAGTTAGCAGCAGGTTTCCCGTCCGGCAAAGCTTTGCTTTGGTGGAAGGATCAACCCTAAGCCAACGACTTGGGCACAATTCGAAGACGTTTTCAAGAAAGAATTCCTCAAGAAAGAGGATGATTACGATGTTGTTGCCCGGTTTTCAGCTTTGACCATGACCTCGCAACACCTCACTTATGAGGTCTACCTCCAGAAGTTTCGTGCCTTGCAGATGAAAGCTACAAAGATGGATCCCACTACTCTGTTGGGGTTTTTCGTAGCTGGTTTACCAGACTCGTACCGATTACAGGTTAAAAATAACAAATGTAAAACATTGGACGAGGACATTCATTCAGCTCGTATCTATGATGATACGATGGTCTCTTCCAAGTCGAAACCCATTACCGAGCAGGGGAACAAGCATAAAAGAAAGTTCTCCGCACCTATGGCTAACACGACTGAAGGCAAGTCTTCGGACCAACCTTCGAAGAATTCCAGTTCGACACCAGCGAAGAAGAAACGACTCCTTCGGGCTTTGAAGCTCAAGAAGAAAGGACGTTGTTTTATCTGCGAAGAAAAAGGACACATGCGTAATGAGTGCCCAAAGCAAAAGGGTACCAAGTCAAACGCAGGATCCAAGCCAAAGGCAGCTAACCAGTTGTCTTTGTTGACAGGTACGTCAATTACTGTACTTTCTCGCCCTAGTACTTGTTCTGATTGTCTATTCAATTCTAAGGTATTTGGCATGCATGATCTTCTCCGAGTTTATGGAGGAGTGAAAGGCCATAAGATTCACATTCTTTTAGACCCTGGCAGTTCGCATAACTTTGTTAACTACAAACTTGTGCAGAAATTAAGTCTCGATACGACACTTAGCGACCATACCTATGAGGTACGTCTACCTGCGGGCAGACAAGTTTGGGATCGCAAGGTGGAGATGCTTCCAATCCAGATTCAGGACTACAAAGATACTCTGGAATGCTATGTCATGCATCTGGAAAATGTAGACTTGTTATTAGGGATTGAGTGGTTTAAGACTCTTGACGTCCAGATAGATTGGTCTAGTCATATTTTTTCTTTTCAGCATAGGGACACCAAGTATAGTATTTTAGGTGATTGTATTCATCCCTCTCAGGGACCTCTTGTAAATACAATTGATTTTGGAAATATAATGAATTCTTCTTAAAGCAAAGAATTACAGAAGCTACTTGATTCGTTTCATGATATATTTCCTAATGAATTGCCATCGGGTTTACCACCTGAACGGGCAGTACATCATCGTATTGACTTGATCCCTGGTGCTCATCCTGTCAGTATTCCACCTTACAGGATGAGCCAAGCTGAGGAAGATGAGTTGGCTAAACAACTCGAAAATTATTTGAGGATGGGCCAAATCCGTCCAAGTAAATCACCTTGGGATGCACCTGTGTTGCTTAGGAGAAAGAAGGACAATACCTGGAGAATGTGCATAGATTATAAGAGATTGAACAAGCTGACCATTAAGAACCATTATCCTCTCCCTAGATCAGATGACCTGATTGACCGGTTAGCAGGAACGAAATATTTCACAAAGATAGATTTGCGTACTGGCTATCACCAGATACGTATTCATGAAAGGCATGTCGAAAGAACCGCCTTTCGGACTAAGTATGGCCATTACGAGTTTCTCGTATTACCTTTTGGGTTAACCAATGCTCCAACCACTTTCCAGCAAATGATAAACGATCTTTTTCGTGAACATTTGGGAAAATTTGTGGTGGTGTTCCTGGATGATATTTTGATATATAGTCGTACTCTTGAGGATCATGTCGGACACCTCACGATTGTCTTATCTATTTTAAGACAGAATCGACTATATGCTAAGTTAAGTAAATGTGAGTTCTTTATGACCGACATCATTTACTTGGGATACAAGATCACTAGAGATGGGTTGAGCATTGACTATGACCGAGTTCAGAAGGTTTTGGACTGGCCTATACCACGAACAGTGAAACAACTTCGTTCTTTTCTCGGTTTTGTTGTTTTTGAGAGGCAGGAAAGCTCGTTGGGCAAAGTTAATGCAAGATTTTGATTTTGAGATCCGTTATCGGAAAGGGTCCATGAATAGTATTGCAAATGCGCTTAGTCGGATTAGAGAGGTGAATACTTTGTCGTTCACCGAGATTTCTACTGACTTATTTCAGTCATTGAGAGGGCTTTGCAAGACTGATAGTTATTTTGGTCCATTTTGGCAGAAGATCCAAGATGGGAGCTCATTGATTGACCAAGACTCGGTGACTAGGCAATCTACTATTCAGGCTGCAGGAGGCCAGTGAATGATTCGGAATGGTTTACTGTTCCGTAATGACAAAATTTGTGTACCACAGATCCCGGACATTAGGTCCAAGATTCTGAAGGAGTGTCACGACGCCCCTTCTGCTGGGCACCCTGGGGTACACAGGACACTATCATTAGTGAAACACACTTTTTATTGGCCGAAGATGAAAGAGTATGTAGAAGATTATGTTCTCAAGTGTCAAATTTGTCAGGCAAATAAAGCTGAACGCTTTAGACAAGCTGGGTTGTCCCAGGGAATAAATGGAAAAGTATTTCCATGGATTTTATTACCGGATTGCCAAGAACACATCAAGGCCACGATTCTATTTGGGTTGTGGTAGATCGCTTGACAAAAATGGCTAGATTTTTACGAACCCGGAAGACTATTACAGCTACGCAATTAGCTCGGCAGTTTATCGAGCAATTGTTTAGACTGTACGGGTTACCGCAGGACATAGTTAGTGATAGGGACTCTAAGTTTACGAGTGATTTTTGGAAACTTGTTTTTGAGAAGTTGGAAGCAACTTTGAATTTGAGTTCCTCAGATCATCCTCAATCTGATGGCCAGACTGAAAGAGTGAATCAGATTTTGGAGGATATGCTTCGAGCATATGTATCCAAAAGACAGAGTTCATGGGAGGATTATCTTCCTATGTTAGAATTTGCATATAACAGTACTAAGCATACGAGTACAGGTTTTAGTCCTTTCATGCTTATGTATGGTTTTCAACCTAGATCACCTGTTACAGTAGGATTCTCAGGACTTCAGCATGATGCAGCACGTAATTTTTTGCAAGATATGCAGGAAATGTTACAAGTTGCAAAGGAATCTATTAGAAGTGCTCAAGACCGAGACAGGTTTTATTCTAATAGACATCGTTCTCCCAGAGAATTCTCTGAAGGAACGATAGTGTATTTGCGAGTTCCGAAAGATTCCGAGACTTTACGGACAGGTCGATCTCCGAAATTATCCCCTAGATACAGTGGACCATTTCGTGTTACACGACGGATTGGTTCAGTTGCATATGAATTGGATTTGCCTTCTCATGTGAAAGTTCATCTTGTATTTCATGTCAGTAGACTTAAGGAAGTATTGGGTGGAGCAGATCAGTTAGTTACTCCTCAAGAAATCATAGATGTCGAGGATATGACATTTGTTCCGCACGAACCTGAAAAGATTCTTGGATTTCGTGAACGAAGATTGCGTGTCACATGCACTCTGCACTCAGTGCATGGTGACAAGATGGCTCATCATCAGAAGTGCAGCAGTTGTACAGTTGTAGAACCCAGTAGGATGATATTTGTCGTACGCCGTGACTCCATTGTACATCCTCAGTCCAGGATAAGTCAGGCACAAGCTACGTAGGTCATTCCTCAGCCTTAGTGGGTCAGTCAGTCAGTTAAGTCCCTTAACCCACTTGGAGAGAATCATTCATGCATGTAGAGTCAATAGAAGCCTTAGGGTTTGCATCAAAAAGCACTCTGCATCTTGCATAATATGCATACATATGCCTGTGCATCATTTAGAACATCCCCAAAGCCTTAGGGAATTTACTGGGATTTATCTGGTATTTTTTCCATATTTATTAGTATTTATTTAGCATTATTTGCATTATTGGGCATTTATAAATATTAACTTTATTAAATGACCAACCTCCAGTTAGTATAAATAGGCTTGTCTAGAGCCTCTTTTCCTCATTCAGTCTTCATTGTGCTAAGAGCTCTCCTCTCTCTTGCTTTCAGCCCAAGACTAATCCAGCCCTAGTGCCCATAAGCTTTCTTCTCCAGCCCCTTGAGATCCATAGCTTCAGCCCAGCCCTAGGTGCCTGCCTTCAGCCTCTTTCAGCCCTGAATTCAGCATCAGTTCAGGCCCACAGTTCAGGCCCACAATTCAGCATAGTTCTACGCCAGCAATCAGCAGTACAGCAAGCTGTGTTTCTGTTCCAGCCGTACAACAGCAGCTCCTGCAGTCCCTGATTCTCATGCGTTACAGTCCACAGCCCTCTCTTCACCTCAGCATTTCTGTCCACAGAAGATTCCAGCCCTGAAGGTTCAGTCTACAGCAGTTTCCAGCCCTGAAACTGTTGTTTGCATCAGTGTCCAGCCTTCTGTGCATCATACACACATTCAGCAGTCATCTGGTGAAGGTAACTCAGCATTCATATGTGTTTTCAGCATTCTAACAGTGTGTAGAACAGTCCACCTTCTTCTTCTTTGAGCCTTAGGTGTGCAGCCCTTCCTCATGCCCTTGGGAAGAGTGCATAGGCGCGAGAT
Organism: Cibotium barometz; assembly: GCF_041138505.1. Taxonomy (NCBI): domain Eukaryota; kingdom Viridiplantae; phylum Streptophyta; class Polypodiopsida; order Cyatheales; family Cibotiaceae; genus Cibotium; species Cibotium barometz. The sequence goes on along the minus strand of NC_141108.1, from coordinate 16,590,786 downwards.
CAAGTCATTGAGGTGTTTCTACAGCAGTGTACAGATCAGCCGCTCTCCGATCCTCCGAGATCTTGCGTTTGGCTTATCTACAGTCCAAAGTCATTCTCTCTAAAGTAATAAAGCAAATACTATCTCGTTATGGGGATAGGGGGCCCTTCAGTGGGTAATTCGGGACCCAATCTGGTGTACAGTTCTCATATCTCTCTCTCTCATCTCTTTAAAGTTTGAAGTAAATGAAATGGATTGCTAAACTCACGAAACTCACGATACAGAAGACGGTGTGAGCATATTGTGTGACAGGATCAACCAATACAAAGACTTCCGCTGCATATCACATTGTGTCATACGCTTATCATGGAATACAAGATCAAGTGGAAGGATCGTGTTGAGGACGCTACATGGGAGACATTGACTACTCTTCAGAGAGATTACCTTGGCTTTTTAGTGAGCTCAGGAGTGAGCTCTTAGAGGAAGGGGAGTATGTCATGTGCACAGTGTGTATCTACCGTGTGCTATACGCATGCAAGACTAGTTTCGAGGCTTGGGGAAGCTTGGAACTAGACAGGCTGATTGACGAGCTGAGTTAGGGAAATACTAACGGGCGGGCACCCAAGTATGGACGGGCGGGCGGCCAAGTGTGGACGCCCGATGACCGGCCAAGAGCCTATAAAAGGGTGGCCAAGGTTAGTTATTGTATATAGAGAGTCTCGCGAGTTTGTGAGAGCTCTATGGTCTTGGAGCTTGGATCTAGTGCAGACGTGCACCTGCTTTATGCAGCCGAGGCCAGCAGCAGTCTCGAGGCCCGCGAGGGCAGCTTCGTGGCGGTATGGGACGTCGCGAGGAGGAGATTGGTCGGTACGTCAACCTAGTTAGCTCAGCTCGTGGCTCGGTGGGGACAGCCAAGACTGTGGGCTTGCCCACGGCTGTCATGGTTGGGAGGTGAGTCAGGCCTGCACCCCCTTGCTTGTTTGTTTGTTCGTTTGTTTGCAGGTTTCGAGTTCGAACCAAGATCGATCACGAGGGGATCCGTGGGGTTTTGACACCGTCTCCACGTTGCAGCCCACCATCGAGCTTCCGCCAGTTGCAGTCCCGCTTCGCCTATAGCTCCATTGATGTCGCCTCGAGCCTTCTGTCGCCATCAGGTCATCGTTCGCTATGCAACCAGTTCCCGGATAGTCCGCCATCACAGTGCCTGCCCAACTCATCTCTGCAAAACGTGCAAAATCAGGGTTCTAACCAAGTAACTGATTTTATTTTATTTTTTTGGGGTTCCCTTCAAGGGACTTTTGTGCATAGCTTGAGCCTTGCTTTATTGCAAACATAAGGTGCAGGCACCAATGCAATGCAGCATTAGGGTGCAGGACAGAGAGAAAATTTGGGGATTTTTCAAAATTTGCACAATTGCAATTACAGGACAGAAAAATTTAGGGCTTTCTTAAAATCAATGCTTAAGTGCACAATTAAAGCTCATTGGTAGATAGATTTTTGGGACTTTGTGAATTATGTGCAATTGACACATAAATCAGCCCATTGGTGCTCAGAAATTTGGGGATTTTCAGCATTGCTTATCTGCAACCTTGTATTCCGGGCAGAACATTTGGACAGGACTTTGTGGTTACTTGGCATTGAACTCCGGTACGATTGGGATTTTACCTGTGCTTTTTACAGCATATTTGGTTGCACGTGTTTGCATCTCTGTTGCAAGAGATTTCAACACATGGCTAGAAATACGACCGATATATTCGGGGTTTTGTCCCAAGAGGACAAATTGGGTGGAGTAATTACTCCCTCTAGAGTTTCATGGTCCGAAATCTTCGTGTGGCCAAAGGATTATGGAGTTATGTGTCAGGTGAAGATGTACGCCCTGTTGACATAGCACCTAACACGCTTGGCCGTGGTGCTCAACAAGCTGCAATACACACTCCTCCCTCACATGAGCAGAAGAGATGGGATACTCGCGATGCCCAAGTGATGGCTTCGATTGCTTTGTTAGTAAAGCAATCAATCATACCGCATATTCGGTCTTGCAGACCTCACGGCGAGCTTGGGATGTACTTGAAACCATGTATCAAGCAAAGAATGAGGCCAGGGTTGCATTTCTCAAGAAAGAGCTTCAGAACTTGGACATGAATGAAGGTGATAGTATGGCTGATCATCTTACGAAGATCCGGGATCTTTGGGAGAAGTTGCTCAATCTTGATGAGGTCATTTCCAAAAAGGAGCTAGTTTCCAAGACACTATCATCTTTGCCAGAAACCTACTTGAACTTCCACACATTGCTCACTCTATCTATGCGGGGAAACCCGGAACCCAATCTTGTTTGAAGAGTTGGTTGGTTTGTTACTATAGGAGGAGCAAAATCGGAAGAACAAATCTTCCAACATGTAGCATGCATGGCAGTGATGAGGCTTTGAGGCTTTTGCTGCCCAAGACAAGGGCAAGGGAAAAGCCAAACAGAATTTTCAGCCAAAGACTGATTCGGGACAGCCTTCACAAAAGGCTAAAAATGATGCAAGCAAGCCCAAGAAAAAGAACAAATGTCACTACTGCAAGAAGCCAGGTCATTACTTGAATGAGTGCACAAAGAGGCTTGCAAAGGAGAAGAAAAACGAAAGCGGCATGGCTGTAGATTCTTGTAGGGAAAGATGATGCATCAGTAAATCTTGTGCAGGATGAGTGGACTTTCCTTACTTGCAGTTATGATGCATCATTGGAGCATATGTCTCTCAGTGTCAATGAAAGATACGACACATGGTACTTTGACAACGGTGCTTCTAAACAAATTGCCTCACGGAGGGATTTGTTTAAAAAGCTTATGTCTACCCCCGAAGGCAAGCAGGTTACATGTGCAAACAATTCTTCTTATCCAATTCAAGGTGTTGGTGAGGTGATCCTCACAACAGCAGAATTATGTCTTCCAAATGTATTGTATGTGCCAAGGATTAAGAAGAACTTGTTGTCTGTCTCCTCTTTTGCTAAAAGAGAATATGCAGTGAACTTTGAGGACGACAAATGCACAGTCAAAGACCGTGAAGGTGGCTATGCATTGGTCACTTCCGGCACATTGTAGTCAAAGACCGTGAAGGTGGCTATGCATTGGTCACTTCCGGCACATTGTACCATGGATTATATCAGCATGACAGGTTTGACAAGAAAGAGCATGATGCTCATGTGGTTACCACTCTTACACCTGCCATGCACGAGGCGAAATTGTAGCATGCCAGGTTTGGGCATGTGAATTATGGCAATTTGATGCTATTGCAAAGGCATAAAATGGTACAGGATATGCCTCATGTAGAGCTGCCACCAAAACTTGTATGTGAAGGGTACATATTGGGTAAAATGCACAGAAATGCATTCCCAAAAGATGGATCAACAAGGGCTATCCAAAAATTACAGCTTGTTCACAATGATGTGTGCGGTCCTATGCGGACGCCATCTTTTGGAAAGCACCTATACTTTGTAACCTTTATCGATGACTGCTCCAAATTTGCTTGGGTGTATCCCTTGAAGGCAAAAATCTGATGTATTTGCATGTTTTCAGCATTTTGTGGCCTAAGCTGAAAATCAAACAGGTTGCAAAGTGCAAACCATCCGTACAGATCAAGGGGAGAAATACATGTCCATTGCTTTCAAGGCTTTTATGGCAGAAAAGGCATAAAGCATCAATGCACGATGCCATATTCTCCTCAGCAAAATGGTGTTGCTGAGATAAAGAACAGGTCTTTGATGGAAATGGCTAGATGCATGGTTAAAGGCAAAGGCTTGCCTCGCAAATTCTGGATGGAGGCAATAATGTGTGCTACGCATGTGTTGAATAGATGCCCTACCAAAGCATTGAAAACCATAACACCATATGAGGCCTGGCACAAAAGGAAACCTAAAGTTGATCACTTTAGAGTTTTTGGATGTATAGCATATGCACACATACCTGAGTAGTTGAGAGGTAAGCTTGGTGACAATGCAGCTAAGTGTATATTTGTGGGTTGCAGCAGTGGCAGTAAAGGCTACTGTCTCTTTACTCCTTCCACACAAAGGATTTTGGACAGCAGAGATGTTGTATATGCTGAAAATTCAAACCAACCATTGGCTGAATTTTTTGGATAGCCATCTACCTCTGTTACAGCAACGCGGAAAGGTACGTACGGTACGGTACAAATCAAGTACGTAAGGTACGTATTAAAGTATGGGTTGAGATTTTGAGGTACGTTAAATACTTAAGGTACGTAAAAACATAAAAAATATACTATATAGTGTATATATATATATATATATACAAAAAAATGAATGAAAAACTGCGAACTTTAAATTTGAAAAACAATTCATTTCTGAACAACAACACAATTACCAAAATGAGATCTATCAGTAAACAAAAGCATAAGTAGGTTTCACGAAATGGAATCACTCAAACGTTCAGTACCCATGACTCAAATGCCACGAGTTACATACTATAAGCAATCAATCAAAATTTAAAAGTTAAAAGACAGTTTACTATCTAGAGAAGCCAAAAAATAATAGTTCTAGTCACTAGTTGTAACATGCAGCGGAAGTATTCGTATTGGAGGATCCTGTCACACAAATGCTCACACCATCTTCTGTATCCTGAGTTTCGTGAGTTTAGCAATTCACTTTAATGACTTCAAACTTTAAAGAGATATGAGAGAGAGATGAGAACTGTACACCGTATGGGATCTGGAATTACCCACTGAAGGGCCCCCTATCCCATTACCGAGATAGTATTTGCTTTACGCAAGAGGACGTGCTGCTGCTGCCTCCAAGAGTTGGAGACGCTCCATGAGCAGCTGGTTCTGAGCTCTAAGAAGAGCTATGGTGTCTGCAGTAGTCGGAAGAGCAAGGTCTCCTTTCAGGGGAGACGTCTTCCAGCTGATGAGTACTCTCCTCTGTAGACATGATGCTGAAGTCGGTGGTCGTGCCGGAACGCAATCTGACCATCCAAGGATGCCCTCGCGCTAGGATACGGTGTGTGTGGACCAGCTGAATCTGATACCAATGTAACATGCACCGGAAGTATTCGTATTGGAGGATCCTGTCACACAAATGCTCACACGGTCTTCTGTATCCTGAGTTTCGCGAGTTTAGCAATCCACTTTAATGACTTCAAACTTTAAAGAGATATGAGAGAGAGATGAGAATTGTACACCGTATGGGGTCCCGAATTACCGAATTACCCACTGAAGGGCCTCCTATCCTGTTACCGAGATAGTATTTGCTTTATTATCTTTAAAGAGACTGAAGGTGTGACTTACGATAAGCCAAACGCAAGACCTCTGAAGACCAAGTGTTGGGCTGAACTGTACACTGCTGCAAAAGCACCAAAGATGTCCAATCTCGAGCCTATGCACTCTTCCCAAAAATGGAATGAGGGAGGGATGCAAGCTAGGGCTGAGAGAGGGGCTGTTTGAAACTGTTCTAGACTGAGTATGAATGCTGTAAATGAATATGAATGCTGCATTTTACCTTCACCAAGTGGCTGGTGCAGAACGATGATGAGATGAATGCTGAAAATTGTATGGATGCAGAAAATGAAAGGTTTACTGATGGCTGAATGCTGAGAACTGATGCGTTTGCTGATGGAGGACTGAATGCACAAGCGTTGATGCTCCTCTTGCTGTAGGATGACACGCTTCTTCAAAACGCATGGAACTGAGGTGAATGCAAGGCTAAATATGATGCGCTTGAATGCTCTTTGCTGAATATGAATGAATGAGAAAGTGATAATACAAAGGCTCTATTTATATGGGCTAAATGAGCCAGTCAGCTGGCTACTGAGCTGGCCGACTGCTCATGTCCAATGAATAATGCATAAATGTGTATAAAATACTGAAAATGCCAAGAAAATCCTAGTAAATATCCTTATAAATACTGGATGATATCTGGGTTCCTGCAATGGTCTAGATGCTATGCATGAATGATGTACAATATGCAGCATGCTTTGTGATGCAAACCCTAAGGTTTCTACTGACTGTATATGCATGAATGCGTCTCTTTAAGTGGGTTAAGGGACTTTGATTGATCGACTGACTTGGTATGGCTAAGAATGACCTACATAGCTCATGCCTGACTTATCTTGGACTGAGGATTACAATGGGGTCATGGCATACCACAAATATTATCCTAAATGGTACTAATATTGTTACTGATGATGAGCCAATTTGTCACCATGCATAGAGGTTTCTGGCCATGCATGTCGCATGCATGAGGATTTCTGGCCATGCATGTCGCATGTATGGGGGTTTCTAACTATGCATGAGGGTTCTGACTATGCATGTTGCATGCATGGAGGTTCGGCTCTTCTCAGAAAGAGAGATAAATTTACATTTCTCAGGCACATGCAACATTTCCATGCCATGAGGTAAGAGCTGTCATGCATATGAATCAAAAACAAAAAGTGAAACAGTCAAATGATCCTTTCATTGGACCTGGAGATGCAGACACACCCACAGAATAGAGCTTAAGATTGCCCAACTTTTTTCAAAACCAAGAGAATGCTGTGCTACATCACATGAGGCTTGATGGAACAGCCAACGGAATAAGAACTGCATATATTGTGCAAGGGCATGCCTACAAGAGTGTGGTTCGTATGTGCACCTTGGAGTGGTTTATACTCTGCCTTTTGCATGGGTATAGACATTTTTATACAGCACTAGATAGATCATTGTCAGTTTCACAGCATGGCAAATCTGGAGAATCAAAAATACAACATTGTTGACGATACTCTCTCTCTCTCTCTCTCTCTCTCTCTCTCTCTCTCTCTCTCTCGCATATACAAGTGTCCTATAATAGCATACAAGTTGCGCATCACCGCAGCTCCCTGTCCACCAGGGAGGATGCGCTAAAGATTAGACATCAGGGAACACCAAAGAAGCTCCAATAGGCACACTGACTCAGGCAACCATGATCATATGGAGCACCAAGGCCCACTCAAAGACTCTTTTGCAGAGGTCAAGGAGCAAATGGTACATAGGTATTTATAGGTCTTCTCTCATATGACATGTGATTTGTTAACACACCACCCTTATATCTAGCTTTTATAATCAATCATTTTCAGCTCCTATTATAGGTAGTTAGTCATTTGACGTTTTCTTAAGGGACCCCCTTATGGTCTTCTCTCTCTCTCTCTCTCTCTCTCTCTCTCTCTCTCTCTCTCTCTCATAAAGTGTACTCTATCATGTATAAGGAGCAATATCCAAGGTATCTCTACAATCTCTGAGCTCAAGAGATGGCCACCATTATATCTGTTTTGCTACCAGGTATGTGAACCTCTAAGTTTCCAGTCATATGAAATATATAAACGTTCCATTGATCCAACCTCAAAAGTAGGTCCTGAACTAATTAACCTCAGCTTCACGCATTTAGATATAATGGGATTTTCAATGTGTCATGAGTTTTTTGTTCCCTTTTAAAGATGGCCTTGTTAATTAATGATCATATTATGCCTTGTTAATCAATGCTCATACATTGACTTGTTTAACCTACTAGATGACCTTGTTAATTAATGTCTCATTTATGCCTTGTTAATCAAGTCTCCTATATGCCTTGTTAATCAAGTCTCCTATATGCCTTGTTAATCAAAGCTCATATATCAATTGTTAGCTAAGGCTCAGAAAGAATGAAATGATGGGCCCATGTTTTTTCTTTTTCATTGAATTAAACAACAAAAACCATTATCCTATCTCATGATTCTTAAAGATTTCGAAAAAAGCAAACCCAAAATGAAATAAAAATAAAGCCGCATCATCAGAGGAGTACTAAGGAAAAAAAATACCCCAGCTTGGAAGATTAACTTTGCTTTTTTCTGTCTTTTCTTTTGGAGCATAATCACTGCAATCGATACTAATCGCAAATTAAGAAGAAGCTCGCAGTTGTTGATCCTGTGCGGAGGGGAAGCTTTACTTTACGGGAAACAGAGAAAAAGACAGTCACTGTTTTAAAAAAAAAATGAGAATCATTATACTTTATGGGAGAAGTCAGTTATTAATTGCAGCTGTAAATACATTCTATTGCACGGTACTTTCATACACGTGGTTTCTTCTTCTTCTTTTTAGTTGGCCGATTTTATTGCATGAGGGTCCCCCATAACACACACACACCTCTACTGGTTCAGGGCAGCATGCAATGTAGGCACCCATCCTCAGGACTAAGGCCCGTCACACATACCCCACCGCCCATGTATGGGCGGGGGAGATTGCCTGCCCATGAATTATGGGCAGTGGATACCCCCACCACATCAACATGAGAAGGCAGGGGTATGGCGATGTGTAATGGGCCTAAGTGCCACGGGATCTTAAAGACCCTTGTCAAGTGATATCAATGGATGGTATTGATCGAAATCGCGACGCCTTTTTGGGACTATCAGATAAAGTAAACTAGGGCCAATAAACTAGGGGTGAAAAACATAGAATATAATAGCTTGAAACCACATGATTTTGTTGCTTGAAGGTATAGTGTAGTGGTAAGATGTTTCTAATGGTGACCCGAATTCTCAAGTTCAAATCCTCTTTTGCACATAACATTTTGCTCCAAAATTTTCTAAGTCCCAAACCTCATTCCATGATGTAAAAACTAGGAAGTAAACTACGCCCGCTTAGTAAACTAGAAAGTAAACTATGCTCGTTTAGTAAACTAGAAAGTAAACTATGATTGCTTAGTAACCTCGTTTACTGACTCTAGTTTACTTTATCTGACGGCCCAAAAAAGGCATCGCGATTTTTGATCAATGCCATCCATTGATATCACCTGACAAGGATCTTTAAGACCCCGTGGCACTTAGTCCTAAGGGGCAGCCATGGATCGAATGCATGAACTCCAATTACAAGCCATCCACTTTAACCAACTGACCTAAAACATGGATTACATACACGTGGTTTCTTCATAATTTGCTTCCCCATTTGTGAGTCTCTACTCTTCTCTAGACCCATGTAGATTTTAGAGGCCGCCCCCATAGGGCCTTTTCAGAAGCTTTAGTGTGAAATTTAATGCTTGCTTAGAGTAGTGCAAGAGTTTGGGTTCAATCTTCCCCTGTGAAAGCAATGGCATCTAGTGTGTGTAAGTAGTAGCATCTAGTGTGTGTGAGTAGTGTACTTTCAAACTTCTAGCCAAGCCAACAAAAAAAAAGCTCCACGCCAACTTAGCACACTTGGAGAGTTGTGGGTCATAACCCTTCAACTAGGGGCTAAAGTATTTGCAAGCAAGTTTGATTTTTCTCCGAGGGCCCTACCCGTCACAAAATCATAGGAGACCTCTACGAAACACATGCTTAGATGTAAATTTTTACGAGAAATCAATATGTGTGCAAGCTAAAGAGGTCTAAAATACTCAAAAATGTCCAAAACATGCGTCAGAATAACCATGTTTGTACGAATAACTAATCAGAATAGGCCTTTACCACTTGCAAGCATTTCTTAAGGAGTGAATTTATAAGAATACACAATAGCGAAAGTAGGATCAGCACAATATAAAGCATTTAATTGCAGAAAGAAGTGGGGAGTAAACAATATTACTACTTGCAAACTTTGATTACAAACTATGGTTGTCCGCCACGTGTGCTGCACACACGAATTACCAAGAAAGAAACTGTTTCTAAATGTGGACTATCATGTATCATAACCACCTACCCAATTAGAATCAGTGAAGGCCTGCAGTTGTAAATCACCCCCCTTGGCATAGAACAATCCAAGGTCTTGAGTGCCTTACAAGTATCAAAAGATACGTTTAACTGCTTGTCAATGCTTAGTGTCTGGGCATGGGCAAAGAATGAACTTTGAAAGTTACGGCACACTATATTGGTTATCTAGCCGTGATTTGCACAAATAGATTAGGCATTCAATAGCTTGATCATAAGTGGTTATATCAAACAGTCACCAACATCTTGTAGAGTAAGCTTTACACACTAGGTTCCATTGGTGTAGAAATTACTTTGCAATAACTTTCCATGTTGAACCTCTTTAGCAGTGCCTTGGTATAGTTGGACTGCTTAATAACTATACCATCATAACTATATATCCAAATAGTAATGTAAAATACCAAAATCTGACGTCTCAAAAATTGAGGCAAGGTTAGCCTTGAAGGCTCTTGCATACCTTCTGTTCTTAACCAGTTTGGGCAAATTCAGTTCATCGACTCATATAAACTTCTTCCTACAAGTCACCATTTATCTGTTTGTGAAGAAGTGGTTTGAGCACTGGATTTGGTTCTACTCTACAAAGGAGAATCTACAAAGGAGAAGACAACTTGCTATCCTACATGAAAGATGTATCAGGGTCTCCTTGCATTAGGCTTTTCAAGTTGACATAGATTTTCAAGTTCTATTCTTCTTGGGCGACACAATGAAAATGGGTGAAGCCCATCATGTGGTTGGTTTATTAATGAAACATGTATATTAGAGTTCTTATCTAAACAACCTCTTGCTCTGAATGTGTAAATGATATGATGATGTGATGCTTCTAACCCATCTAGGCATAACCCTAGATTCATAAATTGTTTGCTGATCTTTCAGTATTTACTGCATCGTCCAGCTGATCTAAAATTGGTGCAACAATTCCTTGAACAGTCCCCTTGCAACAACAAACAAGGATCATAAGAAGGCAAAATCTACTAACAAAAATGGACACAGGTAATAACCCACCAAACATGTCCAAAGAATTGGCATAGGTATTCTTATTGAAGATAGACAGAATCATCTACAAAAATGGCATCCCTATTGATAATAATCTTCTTAGTGAGAGAATTGTAGAGACAATGATTTAGCACTATAACCATAAAGATACATTTCACTACCTTGTCATTAAGCTTAGTTCTACTTTGTATTAGCACATGTGTATATGCCAAAAATACGCGTGTTCAATTGAACCAAGCCCATAAGGGATAAGTCTTCAAATCTTTAGTGGGGCACCTATTTAGCACATAGGTAGCATAAAGAACTACTTTCATCCCAAACTTGTGTGGAAGTTGGTGACCTTTAAGCATGCATCTACCCATCTCCATGAGAGTCCTATTTTTTCTCTCAACAATACCATTTTGTTGTGGTGTATAAGGATTTGTACACTGATGCTTAATGCATTTTTTGTTTGATTTTTTTATTGAATGCATTGGACATATATCCACCCTTTTTGTCTAAATGGAGAGTTTAAATTTTTAAGCTAGTTTCATTTTCAACCATAGCAACAAAGTGTTGAATAAGAAAATACCTCTGATTTTTCCTTCATAGGGTAAGACCAGTTGTATTGTTGTAATTAATTATCAATAAAAGTAACAAAGTATAAGTTTTCTATGAAAGAAGTAGTCTTCATTGTGTGTGTACGAGCTGCGATCTATTCAGCTCTATCTACTGCTCTATCTTTGGGAAAGGTAGGCATGTAAGTTTGCCAAGGATGCATCCTTCACAAACATATCTAGGTGGTGGATCAAGTTAAGGAAGATTTTCTAACATCCCATGTTCCTGCAAAAACATCAAACCATTAGAAATGTGGCCAAAGCTAGCATGCCACAACTGGGCATCTTTCATTACATTAGAAGTGTTTGCCAGTCAAGCAATATTACACTTGTTATACATGTCTAATTTGTACAAACCACTAGTGGTTAAAGATAGTAAGCACAATCTATTTGTCTTATTCTTTATCATGGATAAATATATTTATTATGTGTTACAAATTCAACATTAAGGCCTCTCCTAGGTAGAGGGCACAAAAAGTAGATTCTTTTTAATTCTTGAAATAAAAGTACATTTTGAGAAGACAAAGATCCTCATCACTTATAGTAGTGAGAACTATTTCACCAATACCTTTGACAGGATACGAGGCATTATAACAGAGTGGCCATTTTCTGTAGTCTCCGTATGTTTGATCAAACTTCGTTGAGAAGTTATGTGTTTAGAAGCACCACTGTCAAGAAACCAGTTTTGCTAACGACAACTACACTGAGACTTGTATCTTGTTCATGATTGTAACTACAAATAGCCATTAGTGAAAAGTCTCCCCGTGGACAACAACATTATCATAGTCCACTTTTTTAGAACTTTGATTATTTGAGGCAGAACTACTGGAATTCTTTTTCTTATTTTGAAGTTTAAAGAAATTTTTAATTGCATGGCCATGATTTTTACAATACCGACAAGTTACCTTATTTGGCTATTCGAAATCACCCTTAACCTCATAAGTTTTGTTGGAATTTGTCTTTTGCTTAAATTTCTTGCCCTTATCCTTAGCAAGACTAGAGCTTGATCACTACTAAAACTCTCACATACATTCTTTCTGGAACGTTCCTCCTGTAACAATAAGCTCACAAATAGGTAAGAGGGACTAGATAACCTCTCAAAGAAAGAGGGAGGAAAGTATTAAAACCCAGATAAGACTCAGGCAAAGAGTTAAGGGTGATGTTTATCATGTCCTTTCCAGAAATTACTTCATCAATATTGAGAAGTCAAGTCATGTAATTTTGTTAAATGTTTATTCATGGACCCCTTTTCTTGTATATTTTTATTATCAAGTTACCTTCTAAGAAAGGTAATCCTTGCATCATTTTTAGCCTGATACATAATTTCTAGAGTGTTTCAAGCAAGCATGGGTGTTTTATAAGAGCAATTGTGTAGAACAATAGACCTTTTAACTGATAAGGCAATTAATGCTAAAACTTGAGCATCATGAGAATCTCATCTTCCTTGATTATTAGTAATTTGAGGAGCTTGATGTTGGGTCTATTAGTTGTGACCCATTTGAGGAGTAGTAAGAGTAATTGTGCCAAGGCGAAAATTGTCCACCACACTGACATGACCTAATAAGCTCTGCAATAAGGACATTTCTAATTATAAAACTCTATAGGGAGTAATTCAACCCATCCAAATTATCCTCTTTAGAAAGAATACCAAACAAATCATTTGTTGAGTTGTTGATCTGTAGAATTTGAGAAGTAAAGATGCTAAAATAAAGTTTGAGCTAATGTCAGCATGTGCTATTAAGCTCTCTGGAAAGCTGCTGGAAAATATCAATTGGATCGTCGATTAGAGGCTTCAATTGGACAACCAGAGGCTTTTAAACTCAAGAAGAAATCGTTGATTAGAGAAGGTTAAATTGGATGGTTGGAAAATCACCAATTGGATGATTAGAGACAATCGGACGATTGGTGAAGCATGATCAGATGATTGGTGAAGTATGACGATGGAAAGGTACAATCAATTGATTAAAAAACACCAAATGCATGATTTGTGGAGATGGCCAACTAGACGATTGGAAAAGTATGATAGAAAGATACAGTCGATTGATACACTAATCGGACGATTCTAAAAGTACAATTTGGCGATTGAACAAGCCATGATTGGAAAAGTTATGATTAGAAAAGGTAGCCGATAGGAGAACCAAAATGGAGAACCACGTGATTGCACACGATTGGATAATTTTTATTTGCCACCTATCACATCACCACAAGAAGCAATAGAAACCGAAGGATTTAACTATTCATCAATGAAAATTGATAGCCATTAATTATTGGATGGAAATCTTGATGCTTGCAAATTTGATGAAATCACCTCCTCCTATCCATTTGAGCCTATTTGAGCTATAGTGCCTACACCTGACTATACAAAAATTTGAACCTTGAAAATTAGAAAAACAAGCTATGGAAAAGGCCTTGCTCTGATACTTTGTTAGCTTTGAATATAAGCAAAGCTATCACTCACTCAATGTTCACAAATCAGAGAGAGAGAGAGAGAGAGAGAGAGAGAGAGAGAGAGAGAGAGAGAGAGAGAGAGAGAGAGAGAGAGAGTAGAAGGCTAGTTCACTAGGAGCAAGAGCTCAAGGTATAATGAAGTACCAAAATGAGTTCAACAACCCTAAACTAAGGATTAGGTATTATAGCTAACCCAAAGGTGCCCATTCACACCTGGATGGCCATGGAAAAAAACCCAATGGGACAAAAGTGCCCATGGCATAAGTGCATGACCTCACAGTGTAGTACTAGTAACATATCTAACATCACCTCCAATCATTTGTAGAGATTGAAAGACTCAAATCTAGAATTTTGGTTCAAGAGAGCATACTGGAGCATTATAGCCTCAATTCCACATGTAATGCCCTTAAATCAACCCACAAATGATACCATATAATGGCATATGGCTTCCATGAATTGTATATACCAAATACACCCATAATCGGTATCCCTAAGGTCTTATAACAATAAATCACATGAAATTACAGCAAACATATTCACTATTATTCAACTCATGATGTAACCCCATCGAATGCATCCAAAAATCCTTCAAAACCTTCCAAAATGGAAGCAGGCTGCCAAGTTCCTTCATCTTAAGGTAAAGCTTTCTATTTGACAAGGTATTCTTGCAAAGTATGATTACAACGTACCCTCTCTCTCATGCCCAACACTTTCTCCAGAATAAATTCAACCATACGATTCTCATTCATAGGAGATAACTCATCCTAAACTTGCACTTTCATGCCCAACACTTTCTGTGGAATATATTCAACCATACCCTCTCTCTCATGCCCAACACTTTCTCTAGAATATTTTCAACCATATGATCCTCATTCATAGGAGATAACTCATCCTAAACTTGTACTTTCAGCCTTACATATGCTTTAAAGTGAGATACATGAAAGACATTACATATCCTTGTGGTGAAAGAGAGTAAATATTGATATGCCACTTCTCCAACTCGCCTCAACACCTTGTATGGACCATAGAAATGGTGAACAAGTTTAATGTTAGTATTACTCTTAAGAGGTCCATATCTTTGTCTTGCATATCCTTAAGAACATAAAGTCCCCCTCTTTGAATTCCAATGGATTTCTATGTGCATCTTCCTAATACTTCATCTTCTCTTGAGACTTCTTGATGTTACCTTTATTTGTTTGCAAGAGGGTCTGCATCCTTTCCACTTCATCCTTAGCATCACATTTTCTTGCTTGAAAGCCATAATAGGCATATGCATCTTATGACATAGCCTCAAAAGGCGACATCCCTATGCTCACATGGTAAGTGCTATTGTAATAAATTCCACTAAATCCAACCACACATCCCATGCATGTTGCATCTCATAGCAATATTTTCTCAAATAAGTCTCAAGCTACATGTTAACTCCTTCCATTTCAAGGTGATAGGCCATACTAGGAGTTAATTGAGTACCCATACTTAACTTCTATAAGATGACGCTGGAACATATAAAGCTTGCGAGCCTTACCATGTGCTTAATGTTAAATAGGGAAAGTTTATGGACTTAGTGTACATAGTTTCTTAAGACTAGGGATAGAGGCCATACTATTTTTAAGTTTAGCCGACCTAGTTTAAAAGCTAGTCACTTGTATATAAGTTATTTTTGATAATAAGCAATGCGCAATCATTTCCTTGCAATAGCAATAATTTTCTTGTGAGCTCTTCTTCTTTCCTCTTCTTGTTACTAGCTTGTTTGATTTTGAATTCATGCTTGAATAGGTTTGACTATAGGTTTCCCTCTTTGATTAGCTCTTTGAATAAGATGCGTGCTTGAATAGGTTTGATTGTAGGTTTTCCTCTTCGATTAGTTGATTCTTCCCCTATTTTTTGTGAGAGAACCATAATAAAGGGCCATCTCTTCTTATCTTTATCTAGGCATTGAGAGCTCTTTCTTCACCACTTTGGCAACAAGGAGCAGTCCGGGGTGTAACAATGGAGTGAGGATGCAGTGGATGAGCTAGCACATCCATAATGGGAAGTTGCATTTACGACTCAAAGGTAATATCCAATGACACATGCTTTAACAAGGCTAAGGTAAGCTCTTGAACATATTTGGCACTACCGAGGAGTAGCCTAGGGCTTAGCTCCATTTTTAATCTATTCCAAGCTATTGGGACAACCAACCTGATCTAGACAAATTGTTGGAAACAATAATATAATTAATTGCAACGCATTAAACCACACTTTCTCAAAGTCACCAAGCCTTTAAATGACCAACACTCAACATAGTGCCCCCCTACCATATTTTTGCGTGTATCTCTAGTGAAGGAGTGGGAGAAAGACCTAGAAACTCAACATTCGCTCCCATAAGAAGTAGCCAAACCATGTAAAATGCCACAATGTTTCAAACAATTGGTATCAATCTTGAGCTAGGTATATCCTAAGTAGACCGTGACCAACAAGTAGCCCAGCAATTGTACTTAATGGTAAATGGGACATGTCTCTTTTAATGTACCACTAGGGACAACTGCTCTACATTACACACAATAGCAAGTGCACATAGCATAAGAAAGAGTTCCACTCTCCACAGGAGCCCATTATGAGAGTGCCTTTACCATAGAACCAATTTCTAGTTCTTCTTTGCCGTTTGGATGGAGGAATAAGGAACATGGGAAAGGGTAAAGATCTAATTCTAGGACTACCTCAAACCAAAGGGATCCACGAGAGCAATCTCATAACATGTCCTCAGCCATCCACATCAGTGACCCTACATGCTCAAGGATAGGTTGCGAGTGAAGAACAAGTGCCATTGGAAACTACAAGCTCAACCCCATAGTACGACAAGAGATCCCACACCCTGAAATAGAGGGTCTCACATAATTATCTCCTTACGTTCCATCACCACGTGGTGACATAGAAGGGGGGTTAAAACTAACACAACACCTAGAGGCTCATAGGTGGGCAAAACCAAGCCAATCCACATCTCAAGGATGATGACCAAATTTGATGGAATTGAAGATCCCATTCAGTACCTAGAGAAGTTTAATCAAATTTACGAGGTGATGGGATGGATTGATGATGCCATCAAGATTTGCTCATTTAAACTTTGTCTCAAGCTAGTGGTTTAGGTCACTAACTCACCTTGAAAAGACCAACTACTACTATGAGGTCTTGAGATGCGCTCTCATAGTGGGGTTCTCGCTGAATGTGGAGATAGATGGAGCTCCATTGTGCAAATATACAACCTCAAGTAGGAGAAGGGTGAAACAATACGAGACTATATTTCTAGAACCAAATATCTCCATATGAGATGTAGTACTCATCTATTGATATATGATCAATCTTAAGAGCAAGAGGCTCCAAACTATCTCTACAGGTCTAGGTCCTACATCTTTGATGAATGCTGCCATCATGAGGCAATAGACATGGTAGATAACTAGTAAAATAAGGATGTAGAAGTCATCCACCTGAGCCAAGAGATAGGGGATGCATCATCCAAAGCCTCATCATCGGCCAAGGGTGCAACCAGCACTAGCTAGGGTCCTAGTTAAGGACATGAGCATGGATGATTTGGGAGAGAATTTTCTCAATCATTTAGGCCAACACTGGCACGGCTAGCCCTGATAGGGCAACCTCTCAAGGCTAACCCCACCCAGCACCTTAAGCTAGACAACCACATTTATTCTCACGACGAAGAGATATGGTTTGGTGCGTAATTTATTGTCATTGTGTAATCATCACTAGCTAGAGTCCTAGTTAAGGACATGAGCATGGATGAGTTGGGAGAGAATTTGCTCAATCATTTAGGCCAACACTGGCAGGGCTAGCCCCAATAGGGCAACCTCTCATCAAGGCTAATCCTAGCCAGCACCTTAAGCTAGACACCCACATTTATTCTCATGAAGAGATATGGTTTGGTGAGTAATTTATCGCCATCGTGTAATCTTACAAGTACAGAGTGTCCATTACTAAGGTCTAGACAACAAAAATTATGGGACATTGTTAGTACCAAGGAAACCCAGTAGGGTGGACTCTAGCACCATGATAGATGCCCCCATGCCAAGGGAACTGACTAGCCCCATCAATCACTCCTCAAGAAGCATAAGCTATAGCACCTACATATCAAAATCCTTTATTGCAAGGTATGTATAGACCACCCCAATTGCCATATTCACCTTTGATATATTAGTACCCTAGCTAGTCCCTCCAAGAATTGCACCAATACAATAGTACTTGGTGACCCTGCCTGAAGAGAAAAAAACCCAGAATCAATGGAGTTATGGGTCTTATGACCAATAAGGTCCATAAGAGTAGCAACAATAGTATGACCCCTAATGGTGGGTATCTTGACTAGGCTTCAAGCTTCACCTATAGACTACACCTCTCTGTTCGAAGCCGTGGTGCAACAAAAACCAAGAGACCTTAACAATATGGTCAAGAGGGCCACTAATGTAATGTTTTGATTACAAAGGCCCACATCATATGCACCAAATCCCCTAAGTGCTCTAAGTGATCCAAGCTCTCCAAATCCCATGCCCAACCCCAATCTATGGAGGGAAAAGTGGTTTGGACAAGAGCTCTAAAGTTGCCTCCTTAGCCATCAACCTATGCTCAAACTCACTCTTCCTAAAAGAAAAGAAACCTATAGACTACGAGAAACTTTTAAAGAAACTCAGGGAGTACCCTACTCTCATGTTGCAGAAAGAAAGAATGAAACAAGCCCAAGAGCTTGTGAGGAAGGTCCAAGGGATCCAGTGTTAGAGCAAGTGGTCAAGTATTAACCACTAACCCCACTTGAGCATATCCTAGACCCCAATCATAGAACTAGTGAGGGAACCTTGGAGTTTGCCCAAGGCCTTAAACAAACTGGTGAGGGAACCTTGGAGTTTGCCCAAGGCCTTAAGCAAACTAGTATCCATTCTTTAGAGACCACAAATAGAAATAGAGCCTATGTCTCTAGAACCAATCCAACCAAGCCCAACATTGCTAGATGCAGTGGGAGGGAGGACTTAGTGGGAGGTGAAATCTGGCCATCCATGCATCAACATAGCCTCAACACAACATTTTGGTGGTGTTGGTGTCAGCATAGCCAATGCAACATTGGCTATGCTAGTGTTAGCATAGCCAATGCAACATTGGCTATGCTAGTGTTAACATAGCCAATGCAACATTTTGGTGGAGCTGGTGTCAGCATAATTACTAAGGATTACTATGAGGCCTGGGGGAGCTTGCCACTTGTAGTAGGCATAAAATTCATAGTTGTTCTTGTTGATGGGAACATAGCCAAAGATTTAAGCATCATGTAAGACACCAAAATCAAGACTTCAGATTAAGTTTCCACCACACATTTGTGGTGATGGAGAGCATCATACACAATAAGATCCTTGGAAGGCCTCATAGGAGAGACGTAAGGCTGGTTCATGATTGGGAAACCAACCATATCTTTATATGTAAAGGCAACTAGTCCTTGAAGACATGGAAAACTCATTCCATGGCTCGAGGCATTCTCACCAAAATGAGTCTGAGAGACAACTGTTCAAACTGCTTTAGTCAACATGTGTAAATGCTGCACAATAAGTTATTGAATAGTGAAGGTGAGAAACATGACTATACAAACCTCTCCCAGAGTTTGACAACTCTAAGGATTGTGTTGTGTCCATGTCTTAGCAACCATGGAAACTCTTCCAAAAAATCTTGGAAACAAGATTTGCATGACTAAACAAGACACACAAGTGACAACCCTACTCATGCTTAGTACTACATCCCTAAATAGGGTCACCATTCTGACCAAGCTAGTGGTCTATAAAAGTGACAAGGAGTCCATGAGCTCTGAGCAAGCCAAGCTTTACCAAGCTGCCAGAGATGCAAGCTCAATAAGGTTAAGGTCGAGGTAGAGAAGGAAGCGAAACTAAAAGAGCTCACTGAGTCTCTAGAGGAAGATTTGGGGCAAGTGCTTGAGTACTTTAAGTCCTATAACATCAGGGCTAGAGTGGTGCTGTTATGAGAATTACTCTTCAGTATTAGGAATTATATTTCTTATTTTATATCAATGATGCCCGTGTATGCCATGCTAGTTTGGTATGTGTGATTTGATATTATGGTTGCCTATTTCTCATGATGGCATTGGGATTAATTGATGTTTTCAATTGATTGTTTAACTAACATGGATTTTATCTATGAGTATAGGTAATGAGATGTGTGAGGGTACCGATTTAGGTGTCACACTATACAAGGGTACCGATTGAGGTGTTGTATGGATGGTGGATTGAGCGGTGGTGCGAAGATGAAGATCATGTGCTAATCATGTATTAGAATTTTACTAATCATTTATAGCCTATCATGTGGCTAGATTTTATGTGCGAGTGTACACATGATTATTTTATATGCAAATTTACACAAGATTATCTTATGTACGAATGTGCATAAGATTATTTTATGTGCATCAGTGCATAGGTAGTTATGTGCATAGACCCATTAGTATTTATTATTGGGAAAAGCTTTTGTTATGTATAAACCTTAGAAACTTTTGACAAGGTTATTTATATGTAAAGAAAAAGCCCAAAAGTGAAAAAGGTGCTATTATTAGCTCCAAGGGCTAAACATATGGATATGACATAAATACTGTGTGTGGGAGAATGAGCCACACACATCGGGGGGAGATTGCGCCTCATGCTTGTGTCTTGTGTGGTGAAGTATTTTCAAGTGTTCACATTTATCTTCTCTATGCTTGTATTATTTTTCTCTATTCAATTTAATTGTTATTGTGAGAATATGGTTTAAATCTATACTTGGAGAAAGATTCCTGTTTCAGTGGTATCAGAGCTTAGGCAAGTACAAGGATATCAATCCAAAAAACATGATTTTGAAGCAATTAAAAATTCCAAGGTATGCCTAAATCTCCTTTAGATTTAATTTATTTTATTTCAAAGGGTATGAAAATAGTTTTAAAAAGCCTACAAGCCTTTGTGAAGTTGAACTGTGAAGTGTACAAATAATTCTTAAGGTTTGGGGGTAATAGCATGTGCTTTCTTGAGTCTTTTGAAAAAAAGAATAGTGAATCCAGAGATGTTTGGGTAAAGGGGCTCAATGGTTTATGTGAATTTTCTGGATCTTGGATCTAACAGTAGATCAAGGTCTCTTGATTTATGTCACCTTCTTGTCCAAAACCACTCTATAACTAAAAACCACCCTTCTTGATGAAAAATGGTTTTCCTAAGTTCTTAGCCTCTTGTTAATTTGTTTGTACAAATAAAATTGGCATTCAAGGGAGGATTGGGCTCCACTCTTAGATTGCTAAACCCTTGGCTATGACAGAAATCTATAATCGATGGTGGAAGTTTACTCATAAATCAATTTAGGAGAAATGGCTTATTGGCTTTTTACAGTAAATAAATTCTTGGACTAAAGCATAATTAAGAGGGAAATTCAAGGCTATCAATTTTTTTGTTCTCTTCTCTCACCATCCACGAGCGCCACAACAAAAAATGCAAAGGGTTGGCGACTGTTTATTTCTCATAGTTGGGTTGCCGGAGAAGCTTTGATTAAAAGCTTTAAAAAGAAATCTTTAGTTTAAAGCTTTAGTTAAAGCTTTTAAAAGCTTAAACTTATAAAGTTAATTTTTTCCCTTAATTTTTCCTCTATTTTCTCTCTGTTTATGTTGCCACCCGCGTTTTATTTTTGCCAAAGCAAGGTATAATTAGTTAAGCTATATGCAATAGCTATAATAGCCAATAGCTAATAGTATAGTTATTCTCAACTATAAAGCCTAGCTACTAAAGTTATAAGGCTTAAAAGCCTTGTATTAAAGCAGAACATACATTTGGGAATGGCCTTAAAAATAATAATAATAAGTAGAAAAGATTATTACTTACTTTTCTTAGTAATGTGTTGTAGATTAAGTAAAAATGTAAATACAACATACATTTGGGAATGGTCTTAAAAATAACAATAAGTAAAAAGATCATTACTTAAATTTTTCACTAATGTGTCCTAGATTAATCCAATAATGTTATTAATCACTAATTAACTAATATCCTTATTTATCACTAGCACCTTTTTTCTTGTTATCGACTACTAATGTCAAAGCTTCTTTTATATCCAAAATAAATGTGTTGTTTTCTTTTCTCAATAATGTTATTACTCACCATTTCACTAACACTATTATCCACTTTCGTCTCACTAACATCGTTATTATCTTTGGCACACACACAGAGTCTACGCATTGATATCGTCGGCCCATAAACTCCTTACAACTTGTGCGCTCCTCAAAAGCACAATTCGGATGTACATCACACAATCCTCTAGAACTATTTATAAGTCCTACTATATTTCCATGAGTGTAAGGTCTACCATTTATATAAGTATGGTTCCTATCTCTTTGATTTCTTCTCTGTCTTTTAAGTGACTCATAATTCAAATTCATGTCATATGAGGACATGTTGATTGTATATGATGCAAGGCAGTTCCAAACACTCCTAGTGTTGTCGAACCATAAAAGCTCATAAGAGTGACTTCGCGACCAACTTGAAGATCTTAAGCAGTATAAAGACCATGACTTGCACCATTTGTTGATGAAGGTGCTATAATGTAATGATAGCCCTGATGAAAGAACCCTCACCAATCTATCGGAGGTTGCCCAATCCAGTCTCACTAGCCCCTCTACGATCATAAGATCGTACCAACAAAGAGGTCAAATGAGAGGGTAACTCAAAGTCTCCATTTGTCTGCTACTAGTCCTAATGGTAAATGAGAGGGTAACTCAAAGTCTCCATTTGTTTGCTACTAGTCCTAGTGGTAAATCCACATCCATTTTGAGTCGTGTTGTAGGGAACTGCATGTAGCATTGGAGCGGTGTGTGGTACATACTCTAGTATAAAGTGTCCTTTCCTTAGCCTCAAATGTACGAGGCATGTAGTATAGTGTGCTCTATATTTACCTTTACATATAACAAAATTATAAGAAAAAGTATCATAAACAAAGACTTAACGAGGTCTTAACTATAGAAAGAAAACAAAAACTTTGAAAAAAGTAATCATACTATATGAGGTTGTTGGTACAAGCCTCTTTGAGACACATCTATGGTACAAACATGGCCTAAATGCTGAATTGCGGCCCCGACAATCATGACACAAGCATGTCCTCCAATCTCAAAATCTATGCTGATCTTATTGAAATTGGGTGAAGAAACTTTGTGTGTGATGAATCTCCAAGGTAATGCATAGTAGGAGTCGATGGTGCACTACTAAAAGTAGGTAGAGGAGGCATGTGCACAAAGAAATTACAATATATCTTGTAATTTTTAAAGATTATATTAGTAAAAAACAGTTCTCTCTCTCTTTCTCCCATACATGCACGTCCACTCAAGGAGAGCTATTGATATACATGCTTGCAAAGATGCTTAGTGAATAAGCTTTTCACTTGGCATGAGTATCCTATTTGTGTGCTTATTTTGATATGAATATGTGTCGTGCATGTGTAGGCATACCATGAATTCATATACCATGTCAAGAGACAT
The DNA here is from genome assembly GCF_041138505.1 of Cibotium barometz. Lineage (NCBI taxonomy): Eukaryota > Viridiplantae > Streptophyta > Polypodiopsida > Cyatheales > Cibotiaceae > Cibotium > Cibotium barometz. Next base: position 16,567,604 of record NC_141108.1, on the reverse strand, counting down.
TACCTTAGAGTGCATTTCTTAGAGCCATGTACTAAGTACGATTTCCATGTGAAACTCTTGCATCAATTCAGCCCATCTTGCCTAACAGCCCCTTAAATCTAGCTGGTTACAAAAATACTTTAGTGTATCATGATCCATGTATACCTTAATCTCAGCTCCATACAAGTAATGCCTCCACACCTTCAGTGCATGTATAACTACATATAATTCAAGCCCATGTGGGCCACTCACGTTACGAACTACTGAGTTTCTTACTTCTTTCAAAAGCCACTGGTGGTCGGCCTCCTTGGCTCAACATAGCTCCTATGGCAATGCTACTAGCATCTGTCTCAACAACAAAAGGTAATGACGAATCCATGATCTTCAACATAGGTGCAGTTGCAACCGCCTGCTTTAACTTATCAAAACTTTGTTGTTGAATGTCTTTCCAAATGTAAACATCAGTAACTTGCAAAACAAGTCAGTCAATGGCACTTCTATTTTAGAATAGAAAATAATAAACTTCCTATAAACCAGAGTCCTAAGAAAGATGTGAGTACACTAATATACTAGGGAACAAGCCATGCCAAGATCACTACTACTTTCGTCGGATCCATCTTTACGCCTCGTGCCGATATAATGTGTCCCAAATACTCAACTTTCTCTTGACATAGGAAAGTCTTTTCCACTTTTTAAATCTATCTTACTGAAGGCCTTAGCTCCACCTAGAGTGTCTATCAAATCATCGATCCTAGGAATTGGATATTGATGTTTTACAGTAAGCTTATTTAAGGCTCTGTAATCAATACACATTCGAAAAGAACCATCTTTCTTCTTAACAAGAAAAATTGCAGAAGTGAACTGTGAGAAACTGGGGTGAATGAGTTCTTCCTCTAGGTACTCCTCAATCACTTGTGACACCTTGTTCTCCTCAACCAAACTCATCCGGTACTACGTAGGTCAATTGACTACAATAGTTGCACCAAGCACAAGCTCTATTTGATGCTCCACATTTCTATGTGGAGACAAAGAAGAGGGCAGGTCATATTTGAAAACATCAAAATTTTTGTCAAAATTTTCTCTTGCAAAGATTTTGTGGCATTACAATTTGGAGTTCCACTTTCATCTATGTCTATAACACTTGGAACTTTTTGAACCCAACTAAAAAGAGAGGCTTACAATATATTCTTAGCATTTGGGTAGCAGTAATAATTAATGCATTCTTAGGTAGATTTAGCTCACCTTTTATGTGATACGTCCTCCCCTCATGCATAAATTGATAGACATGCATTGTGAAGTCGATAAGAGGCTTCTTCTGTGTGCATGTCATTCTTTCCCTAGCATAACATCAAAATGTGGGTGGTTGCAAGATGAGGTTATCTAGTTTCATGTCGTGGGCGCCCTTGGCTTTAGCTGAAAAACAGGCATTTTTTCAAGAAGAATAGCCAATCTCTCATAGTTAGCCAAGGAGTTTCACTTCAAGGTCTTCTAATGAAACATCATATGCAAAGTTGGGCACCTAAAACTATAATCTGATCGAATATCCAATAATTGCAAATTCCCTTTTCTTTGGGAACCAAGTTTGTATACAGGCCCTGTCCTAGGTTTAGACAGGTATAGTGAATGTGAGTAAATTGCCTATAACTTTTACATTATTACTCATACGATGTTCCCACTTTGCATATCACAAATACAAATAACATAGAGCTTAACTTGATTTATCGAGTAATTTTTGATGTGTTCTACTATTTTCTATATTATTTAAAAGATATTAGAATTGTTAAAAAACATACTATTTTATCCTCCCACCATATCTACCATTTAAAATGCTCAAATTGTATGGATCTAGTGATGATTAGATTGGGAAAGATTAGTATAATGTGGGTATAAGATAAAATTACAAATCTAACGGTTTGATTTTTGTAGATTTATTTTGGAAAATTTATTATGACTGTCAGAGGCCCATTAAATCAAGAGTAATTTAATTCTAGAAAATTAAATATTGAATCTTTCAATCTAAAAACTCAAGGGATCAATACTCTTGTTGCCATGAATTTATCAAAAAAAATTTGGCTTGATTTGAGTATGGGAAGGTCCATTTTCAATTCTCCCAAGTGAAAATTCCCATATTGTGTCCACTCTCCCCTTTTCAAGTCTAAAACCAATCCTAGTTAGGTTTGGAAATCTAGGCTTGGTAAACTTCACAGCTTAGGTTTCATTCCATGTGTGAGGCTTGGGTAGGCCCAAACCTTATATATGCATGCCACTTTATGTCCACGTGAGCATCGAGAGGATCCACATAAGCAGCTTGCCACCTCAGCTTGCCACCTCCACCCTCCATGTCAACATGGTCAACCTAGTTGACTCCCCACCTCATCATCCTAGTCATCATTAATGCCACATCATCTTGCCACCTTTGCATGCCACCTCGCACATGGTGACATGGCATGCCACATCATGGAATTGCCACATCAACCATAATAGTGCCACATGTCAAGAGAATGCCACGTGTCATGCACGCTTGTGACACGTGGCATCTCCTTCCCACCTCCCCTCTTTTTTCAAAAACATATTTTTGGAAAAGTTAATTTAGTAATTTAGAGAAATAGAATATAGAAATTTAAATAATAAAATATATGTAACTTATTAAATAAAAGAATTTAAAATCACTAATTTAAAAGGATTATATTTTGGGATTAGATCAATAAAAATATTATTAAAGATCATATTATTAATTTTAAAAAAAATAAATTTTTTATTTTTATATTTCTTGAAATTTTTTTATGTAGAATAAACCTTTGAATAAAATATGAAAAAAATACATTATTTAAAAAAAGCAGTTATATAATTATAAAATAAAAGATTTCTTTAAAGATATATTTATATATCTGGTAATGATAAATATTTAGACTTGTTAATAAATATTATAAATAATATTAATTTTTAAGTGGATAATAGTTTATCTTTAAATATCTTTATGTTTATCTTAGTTATCCAATCAATCTTAGATAGGAAATCCAGTGAGATTTGAAGTGGATAACCTATTTTTCCTATATAATCACACATCTCTAGTACTATCCCACACTTATCTGTAGTACTATCCCATCATTAAGCCCTTATAATATTTTCTCTCTTAGCTTCCTTGAGAATGGGTTCTCAAAGTCGTAGGAGTCGGAAACGTGATAGGACTAGACTCCCCCCCATCCACCAAGTTCAAGAGGAGGAGAGGAGAAGGGTAGCTCGTGAGAGAAAGAGAGACTGGAGAGCACGTCAACGAGCAACACCTTCCGTTGGCGATGATCCAAGCCTTGCTCCTCCTCTTCCACTTCCTCTCTCTTCGCCCTCTTCCCCCCCACTACCCCTTAGTTTAGATAATCCACATGAACCCGCCCTTCTTGAGTCCTCTCTTCTACAAGAATCCACCCCCCCTCCTTTGGGCGCCCTTCGTGTGGATAGGAAAGAACTATCAAAGTCAGGGGCACATCGTCGTGCCCATGCAATCTTCCAATCCGATTTCAAAGACCTCACGTCTTCATCACAGGCATGTGTGCTTGATGCTTTGATTGATCTGCCCAACATGGCCAACTGCAGGGCGCTTTCCGACATTGGAGGTCGAAGAGAGAGGAGAGCTGGCATGGCGGTGCTACAAAGTGTTCGTCATTCCTATATAGTTAACAAGAAGAGGAACTCTGCGGACGCTTTGGCTGCTCGACGGGCTATTGTGGGGCAGCCATAAGTAGCTCCCAAATGAAGGGTAAGGTTAGTGCCACATCTCGCATCCTTTCCATAGCACCACACGCACTTAGAGTTGGGTCTATTAGGCGACAAAGTTTAGATGCCAATGAGGTTGGTGCTATGTGGGCGAGTAGTGGTCGTGTAGCTAGGCATGATCGCCTACTAGATGAAACCACTAGAACCTTGATAGAAAGTTTTTGGGAGGAGAATTGTCGTGCATCGCCAATTTTCAAGAAAGCTTTGCGTAAGAGAGTGACAAGAGGAGTGTTCATTGAGCACGGTGCTTGCTTTCTTGAAATGTCCAAAACTGAGTTGTATTCTCAGTTTGTGGCTTCGTATCCAGAGCTTAAAATTGGGCAAAGGTCATTTGAGGGGTGTAAGCCTTGGTTTGTGAGGTACTCACGTCAGCGTGACACATGTTGTTGTCGCTACCATGTTGAGTTCAATCTTTTTTATGATGTGTTCCGTTCTCTTAGTGGGCATAGAGAGTTGCCTCGTAGTCCACGTGATTTCATCCACTCTCTTTTGTGTGCACGCACGGAGGATGCCCAGTTCCATAGGATGCCTTGTGTGGAGAGCAATTGCACATCATGTGGTTCACTTGCACATCTACAGATGGTAGACCTTGATGCAAGTGACCAAGAGATAGTGGCATGGCAACGTTATGAGTATGTGACACACCAGCTCCACAGTGGTGGACAGTCCAGGAAGTTGCAGCTCGTGGACAAACATACACCACGTTGTCACTTCACAGCCACATTTAGGGAGCAGATCTACCCCTACATACGGCACAATCATTGTGCCAAGTGGCAGGATCGTCAGTTCCGAGCATGCCTAGCAGAGTTTCCTATTGGTGTGGTCATCTCTGTGATTGATTTTGCAGAGAACTACACTTTCACACCTTTTCAGGAGATACAATCTGAGTATTACTTCTCAGAGCAGGTAATGGTTATATTTTGTAATATTTGTTTTATGTTTGAGCTTCATTACTTAATTGATTTTTTGTGTCCTAAACGTATGTATTGCTTCCCTCACCAGGTTGCTATTTTGGTCCACATTAGCTATCGACATGCAGAGGCTCATGTAGATGGGATAGCGAGTACCCCCGAGACCCGTGTCATTATTCGAGAGTATCATTTCTATATCAGTGATGATCGTTCACATGATGCACATTTTGTGCAACACTGTTTTCGTCTCCATGACGATTTTTTAGGAGATTGTGGGATCAGACATGTCCAGCGATGGGTTTGGTCGGATGGTTGTGGCGCACAGTTCAAGTCATCACGTCAATTCTATTGGCTCTACAGGTTGTACTTATGGCTTTCTTACATTTACAAATTAAACTAAATTCACTAGAACATCTTAAAGAAAACAATAACTAAGACTATCTTTTATGGATTTATAGGTGGCATGTGCAGTCTAGTATCCCAGTGATTTGGTCATTCTTTGAGACTGGTCACGGGAAGGGTGAGCATGATGGTGCAGGCGCGTGTGTGAAACGTGCCTTGAGGCGTCATCAGCTGCGACAGGATGCTCAGCGGTTCAGAGATGCGGGCCACGTAGTCGAGTGGTGCTCCCAACATTTGTGTGGGAGTGCAGCATCATCGTACCCCAGACGTGATGCTCGGATTGTCAGGAGATTTTTTTGGCATGTGGATGGTGGCACGATTGACCGCAGAGCCTCCCATGATTGTGACACAGTACCTGGCACCTTGGGCTTACATTCCATCAGGAGCACGTGCATGGCGGCCCCCACGATTTACACACGACGGTTTGCATGCTTCTGTGGAGCATGTATGGATGGCGATTGGTCACATTGTGCCTCGAGAGGATGGGCAGATGCATGGATACAGACATTCCTCTCCCCCGAGCATCCTTCACATCCAGTGGTGTCTGATGAGCACACAGGTCCTGCGTTCATGGTCAGTTATGATGACCTGACAGATTTGCTACAGGAGGGTGATGTATTTGCTATTATTGCCAGTGAGGGAAATAGCGAGGGAGTAGACTACTATCTGATGAGTTGCACTAGGCCAAAGTGCATGCTTGACCAGGATACAGTGGATGATCATGGGTTTTCTTATGACGCCCATAGCATGATTGTGGCAGGCCGGTTCTACCAACAGATTCGACTTCATCGGGGGAGTCTTGAGTTCCAGCAGTGGAAGTGGGAGTTAGAGGCATTTCAGTTCTCTCATCTAGTGGTTGCTACCAGGCTCACTCTTGTTCGAGTACAGAGCCGAAAACACAGTTCTCACCCTCGTTTTCGGCTTCGAGTGGATGACCATGAGAGCATTCTAGAGCAGTTGAGAGCTAGAGAGGGTGCTGCTGACTAGATCTCTATCTTGATAGTGACTAAACTCAGACTAGCTGGGTTAGCTCACTTACATTGTACTTAGATTTTTGGGCAGTGACTAACCTCAGACTAGCTGGGGTAGCTCATTTTCATTCTGATGTACTTATTTGATGTTTATATCATTATGAGTTTTCTCATTATTGAGTATCATTACATTTTAGATGATGTTCTTGATTTTATTATATTTTTTTAACACTTTGGCTATCATATTGTTTGTTGAAAATCTCCATGCCATCGTACCCAAACATGCTCTGATGGTGACCAAACTTTGCAAGCATGGGGAGGGGACCCACCCCCACATGCTTGCAAAGTTTGGTCACAATCAGAACATGTTTGGATTGGCAATGGGCGCCCAGTGCGGGTTTTTCAAGTCTCTTGGTGCTTAAGAGGCCATCGAAAATCCGGGCCTTCCCCATACCATCGTACCCAAACATGCTCCGATGGGGACCAAACTTTGCAAGCATGTGGGGGTGGGTCCCCCCCACATGATTGCAAAGTTTGGTCCCCATCGGAGCATGTTTGGGTACGAGGTATGGGGAAGGCCCGGATTTTCCATGGCCTCTTAAGCACCAAGAGACTTGAAAAACCCGCACTGGGCGCCAATCGCCAATCCAAACATGCTCTGATTGTAACCAAACTTTGCAAGCATGTGGGGGGGACCCACCCCCACATGCTTGCAAAGTTTGGTCCCCATCGGAGCATGTTTGGGTACGATGGCATGGGGAAGGCCCGGATTTTCCATGGCCTCTTAAGCACCAAGAGACTTGAAAAACCCGCACTGGGCGCCCATTGCCAATCCAAACATGCTCTGATTGTGACCAAACTTTGCAAGCATGTGGGGGGGACCCACCCCCACATGCTTGCAAAGTTTGGTCCCCATCGGAGCATGTTTGGGTACGATGGTATGGGGAAGGCCCGGATTTTCTATGGCCTCTTAAGCACCAAGAGACTTGAAAAACCCGCACTGGGCGCCCATTGCCAATCCAAACATGCTCTGATTGTGACCAAACTTTGCAAGCATGTGGGGGGGACCCACCCCCACATGCTTGCAAAGTTTGGTCCCCATCGGAGCATGTTTGGGTACGATGGTATGGGGAAGGCCCGAATTTTCCATGGCCTCTTAAGCACCAAGAGACTTGAAAAACCCGCACTGGGCGCCAATTGCCAATCCAAACATGCTCTGATTGTGACCAAACTTTGCAAGCATGTGGGGGGGACCCACCCCCACATTCTTGCAAAGTTTGGTCCCCATCGGAGCATGTTTGGGTACGATGGTATGGGGAAGGCCCGGATTTTCCATGGCCTCTTAAGCACCAAGAGACTTAAAAAACCCGCACTGGGCGCCCATTGCCAATCCAAACATGCTCTGATTGTGACCAAACTTTGCAAGCATGTGGGGGGGACCCACCCCCACATGCTTGCAAAGTTTGGTCCCCATCAGAGCATGTTTGGGTACGATGGTATGGGGAAGGCCCGGATTTTCCATGGCCTCTTAAGCACCAAGAGACTTGAAAAACCCGCACTGGGCGCCAATTGCCAATCCAAACATGCTCTGATGGGGACCAAACTTTGCAAGCATGTGGGGGGGACCCACCCCCACATGCTTGCAAAGTTTGGTCCCCATCGGAGCATGTTTGGGTACGATGGCATGGGGAAGGCCCGGATTTTCCATGGCCTCTTAAGCACCAAGAGACTTGAAAAACCCGCACTGGGCGCCCATTGCCAATCCAAACATGCTCTGATTGTGACCAAACTTTGCAAGCATGTGGGGGGGACCCACCCCCACATGCTTGCAAAGTTTGGTCCCCATCGGAGCATGTTTGGGTACGATGGTATGGGGAAGGCCCGGATTTTCCATGGCCTCTTAAGCACCAAGAGACTTGAAAAACCCGCACTGGGTGCCAATTGCCAATCCAAACATGCTCTGATTGTGACCAAACTTTGCAAGCATGTGGGGGGGACCCACCCCCACATGCTTGCAAAGTTTGGTCCCCATCAGAGCATGTTTGGGTACGATGGTATGGGGAAGGCCCGGATTTTCCATGGCCTCTTAAGCACCAAGAGACTTGAAAAACCCGCACTGGGCGCCAATTGCCAATCCAAACATGCTCTGATTGTGACCAAACTTTGCAAGCATGTGGGGGGGACCCACCCCCACATGCTTGCAAAGTTTGGTCCCCATCAGAGCATGTTTGGGTACGATGGTATGGGGAAGGCCCGGATTTTCCATGGCCTCTTAAGCACCAAGAGACTTAAAAAACCCGCACTGGGCGCCAATTGCCAATCCAAACATGCTCTGATGGGGACCAATCTTTGCAAGCATGTGGGGGGGACCCACCCCCACATGCTTGCAAAGTTTGGTCCCCATCGGAGCATGTTTGGGTACGATGGTATGGGGAAGGCCCGGATTTTCCATGGCCTCTTAAGCACCAAGAGACTTCAAAAACCCGCACTGGGCGCCCATTGCCAATCCAAACATGTTCTGATTGTGACCAAACTTTGCAAGCATGTGGGGGTGGGTCCCCTCCCCATGCTTGCAAAGTTTGGTCCCCATCAGAGCATGTTTGGGTACGATGGCATGGAGATTTTCAACAAACAATATGATAGCCAAAGTGTTAAGAAATATAATGAAATCAAGAACATCAACTAAAATGTAATGATACTCAATAATGGAGATTTTCAACAAACAATATGATAGCCAAAGTGTTAAGAAATATAATAAAATCAAGAACATCAACTAAAATGTAATGATACTCAATAATGAGAAAACTCATAATGATATAAACATCAAATAAGTACATCAGAATGAAAATGAGCTACCCCAGCTAGTCTGAGGTTAGTCACTGCCCAAAAATCTAAGTACAATGTAAGTGAGCTAACCCAGCTAGTCTGAGTTTAGTCACTATCAACAGCAACCCAATCAAAATCGTCATCTCTAACTGCCGGTCGACGTGCGCGTCGAGGCTGCTGTGCACGTCGAGGAGGCTGTGCCGGCTGCGGGGGTCGTCGAATGTCTGCGGGGAGGTCTGCCTCAAAGGAAGGATCGTGAGATAGTGCCGGTGTACTCGGGAGCTCACGAGTCCCAAAAGCTGCTATGGCCCTCTCTCTCTCTCTACGTCGTGCTAATGCAAGACGCCTCTGTCTGTAAACCCAAAATCGATAATCTGCAATGGTGCGTGTCTGCCACTCTGCTCGTGTAAGCTCCTCTGCTGTAAGGACACGCTGCTCATGAGAAGCAGCACTGCTGCTAGCACCATCACCCGCTGTGCCACTAGGGCCAGCACCACCCACGCGCTCAAATGCTGTCACCTGGCTCTCATGTAGGACTCTCTGGTAAGCGCCGAACTCATGTGAGCTCCACTCTATCTCAGGAGGCACCTCAGGCTCCTGGGCTCTATCGTCGAAGGCGTCGAGTCCCAAGTCCATAGCTGATGTAAAGTCGACAGGCCTGCCAGTCCTGGCATCTACTCGTACAAGGCCTGGGTGAAGATCATCGATGCCCAATACCCTGTACGTCGCTAAGTCGATGCGTGCACGGCAGGATGGGCATGTTGAGAACCGGATGAGCTCCTGGGTGATGCAAGACAAGTGGAAAATATGTCCACATCCTAGGGCATATCCTCCTGTACTATCAATGTCCTCGATACATAAACAGCAGCACGCATCACGTAGGAAGGGTGGTGCATCCTGCGGGAGAGGTCGTCGAAAAACCTCTGTGACAGGCCGTGGATATAACGGTAGGTAAGGCACTGTCACGTCCGATGATCTACGATACTCTCGAACATGCAGCATCAGCTGCTCTGCCCTGTGCTGGGCAATCTGCTCCATAATCTGATGATGCTGTGCCTCAGCTCTGGAGCTCTCTACCTCGGTCCGAGCCTACGCAAAAAAGTAAAGCATTAAAATATTTGATTAGTCTCTCATTAGGTATTACTTAAAGAAATTTGTAACTTAAACGTGCAAGAGAAACCTACCTGCTGGATGTCGGACTCTCTCAGATGCTGTGCCTCTGCAGTAGCTGCCTCTGCCATCTGTAATGCAGCTCGGAGGCGGTCTATCTCCGCTCTCGCCTCTACCAACTCCTGAGTGAGCCTCTGAGTGGCAAGTGTGGGAACCTGCGTGACACAATCAACCATGCTGCTCATGTAAAAATATAGAAAAGTACATATAAACATGAAGATAAATGACCAAAAAAACTTAAGACGTAATATATATGTAAATACCTCCACATCTGTCGTCGGTATAGATCGTGAGAATAGGCGCACCACGTGCTGGATGCTCTCCGTGGTACTCCGTACGTCAATGCCGACCTGCGTGCCAAGAGCCTCTACTGTCGACAACGGCACAAATGAAGGATCTGTGGTGGTAGGTGCTACACGAAGGGCTGGTGGAGGCCGCCTACCCTGGTCCTGGAGACGGCCTCGGCCAGCACCACCACCCGGACGATGGCTGGTGTAATCGACCTCCTCCCCTAAGACAAACTCCGCATATAACTGCTTTGCGAAGTATATGGGAATCTGGCGGTTGTTCGGCATCCTCCCATATGCGGCAACATATCGACTATAGATATGTGCCGCCATACGAGGATGCGAACACCGCGAAATAGTGAGGGGCTTGCCCGCCCCGGGCCTCATCCCACGACTATCGAGGAAAAGATCTAGGAAAGCCCCATCCCTAATAGAAGCAAGATCACAGACCTGACGATATGTCAGGCCATGTGACACAGGAGCAGCGCGATGGTGGGCTATCCACTCATCTACATAAACAATATCGTGAAGGCTACGAAGGGACGCAAGCATCGCCTCCAAGTCTGCCACGATATGTAATGTAGACGGAGTGTCTCTAGCACTCCTACGGATAGCCGCTAACTCACGGTCTATCTCCGCGATGAGGTCCGCAATAGATGAGCGGCCCTCCTCGTGGCCCTCCTCGTGGCCCTCCATGCTAAAACCTAGGCCAAATGTGAAGGGTCCAATGTGAAGGGTCTAATGTGAAAGGTCTAATGCTTAGTGCTAAGTAGCACTAATGAAGCTAAAAACAAAGCTAATGGGCTCACTAATACTAATCCAAATCAAGAGCGCAAGAGAGTGAAAACGACTTGTGAAAATGAGGCAAAAAAAAAAGTTTTCCGGTTTTATAACCTCGATCGAGGTTCGAAAACATCATGCAATTTAGGGTTTGCAAGATTAACGCTCTCGATATTAGGGTTAGTGCAACATACGGCCAAGATACACACCTAATTCTAGGGTTGGGGAAGGATCGACGGCTGAGATTTGATATTACTATCTCGTTCGAGGTAAATGGACGGCCACGATTTAAAGGCATTACCACGACAAGGTATCTCGACGGTCAAGATTCATTATATACCTCGATCGAGATATTTAAACGGCCGAGATCGCATCTTCCAGCGTACGTGAATGGACGGTTTAGATTGCTTTTCCGTATCTCGATCGAGATAATTGGACGATGGATATTGCATCTACGTATCTCGATCGAGATGCTTGGACGGTGCAGATTGAATCTATGTATCTCGATCGAGATATTTGGACGGCTGAGATTTGAACTCAGTATCTCGATCGAGATATGGGGACGGTGGAGATTGTATCCGATTACCTCGAACAATGAATGGTCGCGATTGGATGTATATTTCTCGTTCGAGATACGTGGACGATGGAGATGTGCTAGTCAAATATGCCTACGGGGATACAGCGTGGCCCTGATGTGGATCCGAGTGGCATAGATATCTCGATCGAGATATTGTGGTGGCGGTGACATGTATTGGTGACATGGATGACGCCTGGAAACCCGGACCTGCTAGCGTGGCATTAGTTGGCATCTCGATCGAGATATGTCGATTTAGGCTCGGGAGGCACGTGTCGTCTTTTGATTCGCGGCACTATCACGATCGAGGTACTCCGCCCGAGATGCATGGATGTCCCAATTTTGGAGAGAGTGAACGAAAGTGAGTACCCTCATCTTGCAACCACCCATGTGCTAGTCAAATAATATCAAAGTTAAGCTCCTCAAAGTAGGATTGAATGGTGAGACCAAGGCCTACAATCTATTAATCCCAAACCTTAGTTTCTTTGCCATCTGCTAGCTCAACTGTGTACTGATATGACAAGGGTTGAGTTTTCAACTTTAACTTCTTGACAAGTTGAGAACTAACCACATTATGAATACAGTGGCTGAGGAACTATGGGTGTTATCATGTTGTGGATATCATTCATAAATAAATTCATTCGTTCCCACAAATCATGCATTTGTTGGAACGGGCTCCAATGATGGTGGTGGGGAAGAATGTTCGAAATCCATTTTCTTATGAATAATATGCCAGAAGCACCAAAATAATGGAAAATATAAAAGAGAAGGGATAAGTGAGCCCCCTTGTCTAATGAATGTCCAAGCCAATGAAAACAGAAGCCGTGAGGAGTAACAGCTTTGAAGATCGGGAGAAAATTTCCATCGGAATAGAGAAATTTATGGCCGAGAAACCTTGCGTGTGAACCTCCTCTTGCAAACCTTTGAAAGAAGAACCTTAGATATTTGATATATTTTTTTGTAAAGAAATGTGATATATATAATCACGTTTCTTTACAAAAAAAATGTGACATATATATATATATATATATATATATATGTATACATATATATATATATGTATAATCACGTTTCTTTACAAAAAAAAATGTGACATATATATATATATATATATATATATATATATGTATACATATATATATATATGTATAATCACGTTTCTTTACAAAAAAAAATGTGACATATATATATATATATATGTATACATATATATATATATATATATGTCACATTTTTTTTGTAAAGAAACGTGATATATATATACATGGAAGTCTCTTCAGAAACTCACCGCCGTTAGCGAGGGAGGGGAAAGGGGAACAAGCACGCTTGGAGAGCACAATATGACAGAGAGTTGTATGCTGCATCCGAAAAGGATGAGTCGCTTCTAAGAAAGAATCTATTAATTCTCCATTCTAATGAGATAACAATAGGAATGGTGTAGGTGCGGCGATTATTCACTTCATGGGCGAGGTCTCTGGTTCAAGTCTAGGATGGCCCAATTGCACCAAGGGGAATCGAGAGAAGCATGTGATCAGTTCATATATGCTTTACTTGGCCTGAGCACAAGAGATATCAACGAAACAAGATCGTAACCAACTGCTTATCGGGGTGGGGTTCGAGACGGTCCAGACTGCATACTTATCGATCTGGTCGAATACTCATCAGCACTACTGAATGGCTTCTCGCATACGTATCTAGGAGGATGAATGTAGACTCATTGGACAAGGGTAATCGTTCTGGTCCTTAGAGCGAAAACTCACCAACAGTGGTAGACACGAGTCTCAGAGGCGCAAAGCACTACGAATCACTGAGACAACGGCGGGCACCCATGTACTCAAAAGTGTTGCCGGACAAACGACTAAATATTTTTCCTCTGTGCGTGTGGTGTGCTACTGACCAGGGCGACGAAAGCGATGGCGTCGGCTTCTGCTGCGGTGGCTATTGACGACGGCGTTGGCTTGCTATATTGGACGGGCACTGCACCAAGTTCGCAAGAGACAGAAGGCGCAGGCGACGGCCAGTATAGCATGGACGGCGTCGCCTTGTGTTGTGTGGCTTTGCTAGCACCAACCAAATGCTTAGCCACCCTATGGTGTGGTGGCGACGGCCAACACCACAGCAATGACCGGCAGCAACAATGGTAGCGCGACAGACGGAACAAACGGATGGTGATGGACGTCGACCGCGACAGACTAAAACCGATGATTCTGCCTCTTGCCTCCAAGCTTAAGAGAAGCTCTAATCTGCTGCAAACCTCACCCTATAGCCAAAAACCAAAGGCTAGGCTCTGATACCAAATGTAAGATCTCCATGCAAGACAGGCAAGGTCTTTGTATCTAGGCTTATGCAAAAAATGTGAGAGAGAAGAAGAAGAACTCAAGAATAGCAAAAATAAACTTAGCTTGGTATACCATGTTTCACCATCCAACCATTATATATACTAGCGACCTCGAGCATCCATTGTGTACCTTCCTGAACATACACCATACTCATGAACCCCCTGTGTCCCCCATTGGTACCCTCATGCTACACATCATTGGGTCTTTGGCCTACAACCATCACCCACAAATGTTGTCCGTTCACACTTATTATTATAAGCGATGATGTGGAATAGTATCTTGCCATTGGTTTTCCTACGCAATGTCCGCGTGTCCCACACATTACTAGCGTCGTGTAAATCCCACATAACAAGTACGCATCCCACATGTTGCCACATGTAAGGATCGTAACAGGATATTGATACATTTAGGCCGTGAGGAGGATGCTCTACCCTCATATTAGTCTTTTTTTGTACATTTATTGACTTATTGAAGGGTAGGGGGTCTCAAAAAAATTTACCTCAGTTCTATGAATAGCTCTATACGTAGGAGTCTCAAAAAAGGTTACCTTAGCTCTATGAATAGTTCTATGGATAGGGGTCTCAAAAAAGGTTACCTTAGCTCTATGAATAGCTCTATGCATAGGGGGTCTCAAAAAAGGTTACCTTAGCTCTATGAATAGCTCTATGCATAGGAGTTTCAAGAAAGGTTACCTTAACTCTATGAATAGCTCTGTAGATTTGTAGGGGTCTCAAAAAAGGTTACCTTAGCTCTATGAATAGCTTTGTAGATTTGTAAGGGTCTAAAAAAGGTTACCTTAGCTCTATGCATAGAGCTACATATGCATAATATTATCCATATCTCTATAAATAAGTTATATTCATAGAGCTCTATGCATAAATCTCTACACATAGATCTCTATGCATAGAGATCTATGCATGGAGCTAAAGAGCTTTTTGTACATAACTCTATGCATATAGCTCTGTAGAGCTTTATACATAGAGCTATAAAGCTTTGTGCATATAGAGCTATATGAATAGAGCTCTATACATAGAGCTATAGAGCTATATGAATAGAGTTCTATACATAGAGCTATAGAGCTATTCATATAGCTCTATAGCTAATAGAGCTATATGAATAGAGCTATAGAGCTTTGTGCATGTAGAGCTATATGAATAGAGCTCTATACATAGAGCTATTCATATAGCTCTATGCATAGAACTATATGAATAGAGCTCTATGCATAAATCTTCTTTATGTATATAGCTCTAGTAGTTCTATGCGTATAGCTATATGAATAAGCTTGTGCATAGCTTTATGTATAAGCTCTCTATGTGAAGCTCTAATATGCATATAGCTATATGCATGGATTAATATACATATAGCTCTATGCACACGTTTTGTGTATAAGCTCTATGCATAGAGATCTATGCATGGAGCTTATGCATATAGCTCATTAAAAAAAGAGTAGAAAGAAATAAAATATCAAATTACTCATACATATATTCTAAACATATAAAGCTTAGTGGACTTACCTCAAGGGGATTCAAAGAAAAGAAGTGACAAAAAAATAACAAATTAAATGTTGTTTAGTCAAAACAACATGAAGTTACAAGATAAAAAATTCATGTTGTCAAAACAACATGAAGCTACAAGATAGATAAAAAATTCAAACATTATTTAGTCAAAACAACATGAAGTTAGGGTTGATTGAGAAGTATAAGCGGCTATGAGAGGTTATCTTTATGCCTAAGAGAAATGAAATGAAATAAAACTTATCTTTTGCATATAGAGAGACACAAAAGGAGAGTTGGGGAGAAAGAGAAGAGAAGGTTTAAAAATGGGGTGAAAAAAGAAGAGAGATGGAAAGAAGGGAAAAAATGGGGAGAAAAAATGTTGTGTAGAGGTGTTCGAAGTATAGCCCACATTGAGTCGTGTATGTCATTCTCTAAAATTTCATACACCTTTGATTCAATTAATCCCTCTGCATTGTGACCACTTTCTGCTATGCTCTGCTGAAGGAATAGTGGGTGTGGAAAGTTTAATCTCCTACCCTATTTCTTATGTGGTTGGTTTTCTTTGACATACTCCGGACAATGCGATGAGTTATCTTCCTAGAGATTCTTAACTGTGGGTTTTTTACGTCGGCTAACTGTAATATTATCACCAATATAGTTTGGTTGTGCATGCATTGGACTACCACTCATTGCTTTCCCCACCAATTTGTTAGTTCTTGATGGACTTGGAGCATTTGATGTTCTTGCCTTCTCCATCAACATTGTTATTATAGGGCCTACTCCGTGACATTTACCTTGTATGAATGCATGCTTCTTTGTGGATTGCAAGAGGGCATTAGCGAGATCAGAACTAACAGCATAATATAAAGAAATGGTTCCCTTAAAACCCTCTCCTACTAACCAACTTGCATGTGTTAATCCAATTCTAGGATTAACAAGAGCTACCACCATTATCTTACATCAAGGAGTCACGGTAGATACACCAAAGGGTCATACATTCATGATATGAAGCAATAGTGTCCAAAGCTACAACTTGGATGGGCGCCCGAAATGGTGTGACAAAGTATTTATGGTGATATCCGCTTCAAGAGCATGTGGTAGGATGAAGTCCTAAGTGATGTACTTCATGGATATATTATGAGAGTAGTCATTGTAATAGCATTAGGCCTCTTATGAGCCTAAAGTGCCCGGCTGGCCATAGTTTAACTGAGTGTGAACACTTATGCCCATGTATATAAGTGAATTTCTCTCATAATACAACAGACTCTCCCATTGTACAATTGATTCTTGCTCTTGCTAATCCTCTTGCTAATCTCTCTCTCTAATGCATGCTAGTGAGTGTGTGTGAGTGAAGTGAGGTGAGAGGAGGGACGAGGACCCGTAGTGCAACTCGGCATAGTGTGACAACGCTCGTCGTGGGAGACATGGTGGAATTGCTTCTCAAAGAGTTGTAGAGCTTGGAGACCTCCAGGGTTACGAGCTCGGCCATTGGAAAGATCCTCCGACAGTTGTTGTTCACCAGGTAATCTCTTTTTGGATGTGTTCCAAGGAGGATTAGGGTGAGTCTTAACATTTTTGGTGCCGCTGCCGGGAAGCCATCCCTTGGATTTTTCCATCGTTTTGTCCCTAACCTACGCATAACCCATTGCCCATTATCTTGATTAATGGTTTTCCATGAAAAAGATGTGGATTTGATGTGGTGAATTATGTGAGATTTGGTGTAGAATAGCTCTCTTTTTTATTTTTGAAAAGAATGCTTTTTTGCTTAATTTTTAGATTAATTTACTTTTTTTGTTGTTGTTTTTATAGTTTTTCATGTTCTTAGGGCTTGTAAATAGTTTGTACTAGGCTTAGTATGCATCCATTGCATCAAACAATGCAAGAGAATGCATTTTTAGTGAATGTTAGCTCTCTTTAGTTTAAACATAGATCTAAGATCATTAATTTTAGTTTAATTGTAAGTTTTTTGTTGAAATTATTTGGATTAGAGTGTTAGCAAGCATTAGGAGTAGCTTACTCTTTCAAAAAAAATTCTTAAAACCATCAAAATTTCTTAATCTTTTCTCTTAATGGAGTGATTTTTGTCATTAAGGGTGATTAATCTTGTTCAAAGAGGCTAAAAATTTAGAAAATGTATTAATTGGGGTATAAATTGATCATATAAGTAGTTAAAATTAGGATTTTTGAGTGTTTTGAGAGCATCTAGATGCATCAAAACACCTAATCACTTCAATTGTTTAATCAATTGGAGAAATTTGACTCTCTTTGCTTAATTTACCTTTAAAAGGAGACTATAATTAAGAGTCTAATTAATTCTCTAATTTAGATTAATTTACACAATTATTGATACACAAATATTAGTTTTTCCTTGCTCTATCCCATGGTGTGCTCAATTGTGTGAATTAATTAGGGATTAGTGGTGGTTAATTAGAGTCCTTGATTAATGTAAAAGAGGAAAAGATTAGTAAAAGGATTAATCTACTTAATCACCTTTTTACATAACTCATTAAGGCTAATGAGCATTCAATGCTCATAAGTTGTTAATTTGTCCATTTTGGGGGTCATTTATGTTGAGAGATGTGATCGTGGTATTGTGTGTATGTGGGAAAGCACCCTAGAGGTGCAAGATATTGTGGTGAGATAGGAATGCCACATGTAATATTGAATGGTGTGTGAGTGTTGAAAGAGTGGAAAAGGGAGTGCCACATGGATGATGATGTGTAAAGTGGAATAAGGCTAGAGGGCCTATATCATTGTATGGTTCATTGTGATATGAAATAGAATAGAACTTGTGTTGAGTGTGCAATCTCTCTCTCTCTCTCTCTCTCTCTCTCTCTCTCTCTCTTATGGAGTTCTTAGTGTGGTATAATTCACCTTAATTATGTTGCTTAATCTATATCTATCACCATGATCAATCCCATTTTTGGATTGTTAACATGGTATCAGAGCTTGGGTGGGCTCTTGGTCATGGTGAATACTTATGTATAGTTTCTTGGTTATGAGTTCTTTGATTAAGCATTATTTTTAGTTATTATGAAGAAAAAAAATATGCACACTCATATTATCATTTGGATTTGCATTTGTGAGGATTTGAGAGAGATTTGGAGCTGCCATTCTCAAGTTTGAGAGGAGATTTGCAACAAGGAGGTTGCATAGAAGCTGCCCAAGAGTTGCAAATGGGAGTTTTGCAACATGGAAATCTTGCTCATCATCATGGAAGCTGAAAATGGATATTTGAGCAAGTGTGAAGACTATGGAGTCTTCATCATCATCAAGGAGAAGCTGCCAAGAGAAGATATGCTGCTGATTATGCCTCAAGAAGGTTGGTTTTCTAAAGTTTTGCCTCAAAGTTTTAGTTTTGAGCATTGAAAAATGCTCAATGTTGAAGGGTTGCTGGCTGTTGTTGGGATACGTGGATCCCATGGCTCTTGCATTTAGGCAAAGAGCATGTATTGCTTAGCTGAAGCAAGCAAGGTTCGAGACTCAAGATGGAGTCCATGTGTGTGCATCAAGAGTGGGATGCACTCATTTGTGCTGGAGACAATGGAGGAGTCTTCACAAAGTTTTTTGCACCTATGGTTTTAAGAGAAACCACCTAAATAAAAGCACCCTTTGTAGCATGCACAATAGTAGCATGCATGTTTGGAGCTCATTGGTGAGTTATGATGGCCACATAGATGGCTATGTAAACCTCATGAAAAAGGTTGATGATTGAGGCAAGTTGGAGGCATCAACAATGTAGCCAATATGGAAGAGAAAAAAGAAGAGCTACGAGAGCAGCCGGTATAACATAAAAGCATCTCACAAATCAAAGAAGGCAATTAAAGCCATGGAGGCCAGCAAAATCAAAGTGGTTATGTGTTGTAGCAAAGTAGGTGTGGAAATACAATAGTCACGGGAAGCTGCAATCCACTTGAAGTTTAGTTGTGGCAAAGAGAAGAAGCAGCCAGCGTAGGTAGATTCAGCAACAAGAAGACAAAGAGAGACTTTTGGCTAGAATGATCCACTTGGACGCCATTAAATCTCGCACCACTAAAAGATTATACAGAGATTCCACAAGCAAGAAGCAAAGAGAAAAGAGGGGAAAAGAAAGATGGAGGTTCAAATCTTTCTGGCTATGGAGAAAAGAGGCAGCCGTGCAAGGGTATCATTGACAGAAGGGGTTTAGTGTGGCCAGGAGACAAGCTGGCTGGGATCACAAGGAGATTGAGGTGTGAGAAATGGCTTAGGAGAACCTTAAATTAACAGAGACGGAGTAAAAAAACATTGCAGCACGAATAGCAGGCAAGGTGAACACACTCACGTGGCTGAAATCAGTAGAGAGAGGTGAAGACAATCGACAATAGGGAGAGGCGAAGATTGCCAACAACATCAATGTCACCTAGAGAGAGCATAGCTTCTAGAAAGAAGAATCTGTGAAGAAGATGACCACGTAAATGTGGGTCCATCCATGACTATAGCATAATCAGAGCCAAGTGTTGGCATTTGGCATGTAGCAGAGAAAGTGGCGTAGTTAACGCCCAACGGGTGTACGCTATGAGATAAAAGGTTTTTTATTTATTTAAAAAAAAACCTTTAAGTTTTTTATTTATTATCTTGCAAAAGTATTCCAAAAACTACTTAAAGATCTATCCTTAAATTTTCTTTGGATAAGATGGTTTCACACAATCCCAAACAAGCATATGTTCACATGGATGGTTTTTATAACCTGTTTCAAAGGATTGTTCCTATGTGGGTGCCCTACCCAACTAAAATGGAAGTTGTAAAAAAATAAAAATAAAAATAAAATTCATCCATGTACTTAGGGGTAACCGTACTGGAGCCTGCGTGCTCGAAACGAGGATTTTTTTGTAATCACCCATGGTATGAGGGTTGCCCTGCCTGAGCTCACCTAGAAGCTCGAAATGGTTGTTGCGTGATGTGTGCATGAGCGATGCACGTGTGAGGTGCATACGCATGGGTTGATTCCCACCCGAACTTCCATGTTTAAATCAAACTCAATGGTTCCACTGTGAGCGAGTCGGCTCAAAATGGACTTGGTGTCTAAGATGGTAGACACGTGCACACATGTTTGGTTGATGGACACTCCAATGTATCATTGAGGGGGAGTGTTGAGAGGTAGCGATTGCGTTTGTGCAATGCTACATTGATATGGGTGATGGATGATGGGTGAGTTGTGGAACACCTCGATTAAGAGGGGGTGTTGAGAGATGTGATCGGTTTCTTGTGTGTATGTGGGAAAGCACCCTAGAGGTGCAAGATATTGTGGTGAGACAGGAGTGCCGCATGTAATATTGAATGGTGTGTGAGTGTTGAAAGAGTGGAAAAGGGAGTGCCACATGGATGATGATGTGTAAAGTGGAATAAGGCTAGAGGGCCTATATCATTGTATGGTTCATTGTGATATGAAATAGAATAGAACTTGTGTTGAGTGTGCAATCTCTCTCTCTCTCTCTCTTATGGAGTTCTTATTGTGGTATAATCCACCTTAATTATGTTGCTTAATCTATGTCTATCACCATGATCAATCCCATTTTTGGATTGTTAACAATTTATGAAGGGTGTAAGGTGTGTCATTAAAGGGTTGACTTTTTTTATTCCACTTACCTTTTTTGAGAAAATGTCCATATTCCTTTCATTCTAAACTCAAAAAATATTCTCCCCAAAAAGGAAAATTTGTATTTCCCACTAGACACAAAAAAATTTCACGCAATAGAAATCTCACGTGAATGGCAAAATCACCTGAACAAAAATCTCACACGAACGAAAAAAATAACGTGAAGACAGAAATCTCACGTGAACAAAAAAATCACGTGAACAAAAAAATGACGTGAACGGAAGAATCACGTGAACAGAAATCTCACGTGAACGGAAAAAAGACATGAACGAAAAAATCACATGAACGAAAATCCAATGCAAAGAAAAAAATCAAAATTTAATTCCACGTGAAGTCCGGTTCACGCATGAAGAGTGTTTCACGGCGTGAAACAGTAGTTCACGTGGCCAAAAAAAATAAAATAAAATTTAATCTCACGCGAAGTCCAGTTCACGCGTGAAGAGTGTTTCACGGTGTGAAACAACAGTTCACGTGGCCCAAAAAAAATACTCTGGAAGCCACCCCTGTTTGGAGGCTCGTATCTTCTAAACCTTATGTCCGATGAAGGCGCTCTAGGGCTCATTGAAAAGCTGACATCGAGCTCTTCGATTTTGGACTTGGTTGTCCGAAGTCAAAATCGATCATTTTGGTCTCCGACCAGCAGCCTCAAAATTCGACCCAAAAATGGAGGCAAAAAACAACCCGAAAACTATAAAAAATCACAAAAAACAATGCGAAAATGACGATGAGCCATATTCGGGCTACTTTTTGAGGGTATAAACAACAAAATCATAGACGAATCAGGGAAACAAAGTTGTAGTACTCAAGAAATACTACAACTCTCTCATATAGAGTTTTTCAAAATTCCTTTTGGATTACCCTAAAAAACGTGCTATGAAGCATGTAAAAATTTCTTGAATTTTTTTAAAATCTTGAGACAGTGATGGAAAATAGGTTTTAGGACCTCCTCTTCCATCTGGAAAGTTCCTAGCATACGCTTTTTTCGAAAAAAATCAAGTTCACGTGCGTATAGCACCTAAGCTAATTAGGGCAAACGGACACCTGCTTGATCCAACGAAGAGTACGCCAAGCCTCTTGAGGCTGTAATGGGCTGTGGAAAAGTATAAAAAGCAAATTAAAAAAACGGTGATTGCTCATTAAGGAGCATTTAGGCACTCCGACATGGCCAGGATAGAGGGATTGCCAGGGATCACACAAGGACTCAACCCAATGGCTGACATCTTCGAGCCATTGAGATCCATGCTACAAATTCACCTCCCAATGACATTGGCCGTGCCTATAACAAGCATGTCATTAGGTTTTACACCCCCTATGACTTCGATCCCACCAGGCTTTAGTCCTTTGCCTGACATTCCCGCAACTTCTATAAGTACCAACCCTTTCTTGGATGTCCACACCTTGGACATATTGACTAGTCTAGGAAGGGGGGTGGCCCAAAGTGAGTCTCTTCCAACAAAAGCACTCACATACGGCCTCAATGACTCATATAGAAATACGACCATACAAATTTTCAAAATTATGGGCAAATACAACGGAACAACAAACCCTGTTCAATTCATTCAAATGTTTGAACAGAGATGTGAAGTCTTTGGAAATCCCAACTGCCCCACTAAGGTACATGCGTTGAACTTATGCTTAGAGGGAAAAGCTAGTCGATGGTTCATCGCATTAATGCTGCCGCTTCTATGGTTAGGGTTTGCATAATACATTAGGGTTTTCTCCTATGTGTGTGTCTCCTCTCCCTCTACCTATTTTTCATCATGGTATCAGAGCCTTGTGCTCTCTATTATGGTTTATGAGTGAGTGAGAGAAGAGGGAGAAGAAGCTGTGAAGAAAAGCTGTGAAGCTTGCCATTGGAGCTGTGAAGCTTGCCATTGGAACTGTGAAGCTTGGAGAGCATACCGATTTCTAAACATCCTTGAGCAGATTGCAGGTGCAAAAACATAAACAACACCAGATTTGAGCAAAGAAAAATTCTGTTTTGCAAGCTCTCCCCATTGAAGCTTGAGTGGTGAATGTATGAGAATGGTTGCAAATCTGACAAGAATCATGTATCTGGCAAAGGGGAATGTATTGGCAACTCATGTGCAAGCCCTACATTGAATTTGGAGCAAAGTTGATGCATATTAGTGAGTAGAAATTCACTGGTTTGAAGTCCTCACAAAAACAGAGAAGAGATGTCCATTGTGGATAAAATTAAAGATGTTTTTTTACAAAAATCACCTCATTGATGGATTGGGTACATGCCTAAGAGTGTTGGGAACTCATCTATACCTCCAATAGCCACTACAAACCTCTCAAATCTCCTCAGGAGCAGGCGACGCAGCCTGTAGGGAAGAAACAGAGCAATTTTTTCATCCTCTTGCAAAGTGGAGGCCAAATTCTAGTTGTGTGATTGATTAAACCCAAAATTTGCTTAGCAATTGTGTGATACACATACTTGAGGAGGTTGCTATATGATTGGTTGGAGCAATTATGCATTATGGAGCTGATTAAATAGGCTGTTTACAGTGATTAGTGAAATAGAGGGTGATTAATCGGCTAATTACTCTCTCAACTTAAACAATTGGTCTAATTCCTTTTATCCATGGAGTTAGTAGACATCAATGCTAAGCTAATGAATGCCTGGTCTCTCAATTTGGACAAGAATCAAAGGAATTAGAGCACTTTTACTACTGGTCTTTTCTAGTTTTACTGGTTTTTCTCAAAACAGAGAAGGGGATTTGATAAATTTGGTATGTACGCACCTTGGATGGTGTTGATATGAAACACTGATCTTGTTTAGGTGTCAATTCAAGTTATCCACACTTGATTGAACCACTACATTGTAATTTGAAGCCTTGGAAAGCACGCCAAAATAGGGTACTTTTTGGACTGTGTGCCAGTTCAATTTGAATGCAATCAGTTTGATTTTCTACATTAACCGTGCAGTTCGTTGAGTACTTTGGAGTATTTGGAACACTTATTAGAGTGTGGTTGAGCTGAGGAAGTCTCATTTACAGATTTAGACATGTGCAGAATGTGCATTTTCATTGAGCAAATATGTCAAACAACCCAGTACAAATTGTGGGTGAGAAGTTGGATAGGAAGAACTTCCAGGCACATGGAAGTACAGGATTAAAAGCTTTCTAAAAAGGAAAAGGGTTTTGGAACCTTGTTACAGGTGTGGAGCCAGAGCCAGAACTACCCCGACAACCTACACAACAATAGGTTTTAGCTCATAAGCAATGGTCAAAGAGAGCATACAAAGTTTTGCATTACCTGTCTATATGTATCTCAGATGCTATACTCATACATATACATGATGCTGAGAATCCCAAGGATGCATGGGATACATTGGTAAAGCTGTTTGATACAGACACTAGTGCTCATCATAAATCTCAGTTGAAACAACAGATTCATAATGTGAAGCGGAAAGGAAGGAGCATCCATGATTATGTACAAGAGATAAAGAAGTATGCAGATGCATTGGCAACCATCAATGCCCCCATGCCTGATGATGATTTGGTAGAAATTACCGTGCATGGTCTTGGCAAGGAGTACAAGTCTTTTGATACATCTATTCACAAAGGGGATTTAGAGGCAGGGGGAGATTTGCATCACGTGGCCGTGGTAATGGTCGTGGATGGCAGGATAGGTCACCACAACATAATTTTTAGCATTCATATATGGTACCAGAGGTGGTCGTGGATATACACCTCAGAGAGGCAGAGGTAATCCTCGTGGTAGAGGACGTTGGCAAGGCCAACAAACATCTTTGCAAAATGTGGAATGCCATTACTATGGGAAATTTGGTCATATGGCACGTGATTGTTTTCGCAAACAAAATGATTTGAGAGGGGGTAGAGCACAACATGGTGGACATTATGCACAACATGGTGGAAATTATGCAAATGGTGGAAATTTTACATCAAGCAGTAAAATGATGGCAGCGCAAATCACTTGTTTGCCATGAAACATGTCGTGGGATCTATGATGACAAATGGTGACAATGATGACACTTGGTATATGGACTCTGGAGCATCAAACCATATGACTTGTCATGGTGAATGGTTTGAACATATGAAGCCTATGGATGTGAAAGGCTATCTGGAGACAGGAGAGATGATACCCAACATGCTATCACACATGTTGGAAGTGTACCATTGGTTATGCACAATGGTGAAACAAAGTCTATGGCTTTCTATTACAAAAAGTTTGGCCTTAGTTGGTCAAATGGTGGAACAAGGCTTACAGGTTCGTTTCAACGAGCATGGATGCTTCGTTGAGGATTTCAAAAATGGATGTAGAGTCATTGCCAAAGGCAAGAAAGAAGGCAGGTTATTTAGGTTGGATGCTGGAATTCCTGAGTTAAAATCAGCCATGTTCTCTAAAAGCCGAAATGTGGTACAGGACATTGACATGTGGCATAAAAGGATTAGACATGTGAATATACAAAGGTTAAAGAACATGCAGGCAAGAGGCATTGTAAGTGGGCTACCTAGATTCAAGTATGAAAGGAATATGCATTATTGTGATGCTTGCCAGTTTGGAAAGCAAGCAAGGTTTCCATTTCTTAAAGAAGGCAACATGAGTAGCAGGCCACTTGAGATAGTTCATAGTGATGTATGGGGTCCTGCACAAAACCCATCCATTAAAGGCAGCTTGTATTATGTGACATTCATTGATGATTTCAGCAGAATGACTTGGATTTACTTTCTCAGAGAGAAAAGTGAAGTGTTGGGCTTTATCTAGTACAGAGGCTGAATACAAGGGTGTAGCCAACCATTGCTACATGTGAAGGATTATGGTTGAAGAGTCTCTTGGTTGATTTAGGTGAGCCTATTAATGGCAAGGTTGTCATTCATTATGACAACATGAGCAGCATACAGTTGGCCAAGAATCTAGTTTTTCATGCGCGGACCAAACACATAGAGGTCCACTATCATTTTGTCAGAGAGAAAGTGCTGGATGGTACAATGGATTTGCAGTATGTAAAGATTGAAGAGCAGGTGGCCTACATCTTTACAAAGCCACTTAGCAGCAGGGAGAAGTTTGAGTACTTCCATACTATGTTGGGAGTACATGGGATGAGCTTGAGGGGGAGTGTTGAGAGC
This sequence comes from Cibotium barometz, assembly GCF_041138505.1. Classification (NCBI taxonomy): domain Eukaryota; kingdom Viridiplantae; phylum Streptophyta; class Polypodiopsida; order Cyatheales; family Cibotiaceae; genus Cibotium; species Cibotium barometz. The sequence continues at coordinate 16,541,385 of NC_141108.1, read as the reverse complement.
TTTGATAGCCCAAGCTCATCTACATCTTCATCTATGGCAGTACATCATGAGCTTGAGAGAGGCTGTTGAGATTCAAGCTCGATGTCAGCTTGTGCCAGCTGCACTATGTGCTGGCATGTTAGGTAGTAACATGTGTAAGACATAAATGACCGCGTCCAGCTGGTCATAGTGTGTGGACAGTAGCTAGGGTTAGCGGTGTGTGGACACAACACATGTAGTGTGTTGTAGATTATGGATTATGGCTTCATGTAGTGTGTGAGAAGGGAGATGGCTTCCCTCTATGGTTAGGGTTTGATAATACATTAGGGTTTACTCCTGTGTGTGTGTCTCCTCTCCCTCTACTTGTTTTTCATCAAAAAGAAGTCTGTAGAGGACATAAACCCAAAAGGGGACATAAACACAAAAGAGCCAAAAGCTATACAAGATGCAAAAGCATCCACATCAAAGACCACCACACAAACCTCAACACCCATATGTATGACATGATACAAAAACCCAAAAGAAAATTCAATCTCATCGCATGGATAAACATAGTGAAAAACTAACAAACCAAAGAAAGTCAAAGAACGAAACAAGTTCTAATACATCACTAAGTGAGGATGAGACAAGTGCTTACTCTTCACTCAGTGCACCACATAGACCAATCAAGAAACTAGAACCCACCCAACCACCCCAAATGGATAATAAACCTACACCAGCAACCAAGATACAAAGCCTAGAGGAGGACCGCTTTCCCTTTCAAGAGGAAGACATACTCTCTACAAAAGAGTCATTTGAGACAAATTGTATGAACTATAAGCTTGAGAAATCATGTAAGGAATTCAATAATTCCCTTACAAGATTAAAACACTCTCTCAAAACCTCATTCGAAGGAATGCTCTTCTCTCATGATAAAGCCAGCATCATATCAACACTTGCACCTTTAATAGCTCAACTTGACTTAAACCAGGACTATGAGGATTTGCAAGTTCCAAACAGACCTCATTAAGAATTGTCAGAGGGCCAAGTGTGCCATTGTATGCATTGGGTACTCTTGAAAAAGCTGAGACCCAAATAGAGGATGAAAGTGAGTGGGAATATGAAACAGACGCAGGATCTGAAGCTGAAACAATAACCGAAATAGCCATGGTTCCTTTGGAAGACTCTATCATGGCGTGGTTGGATTTCCCTACATCCAATGATATTCAGTGCAAGCGCGCATTGATTAGCCCTCGAGAAAGTCATAACATCATGACAATAGACACTTGGGTGTCGTTTGGGACAACCTAAACTCACCCTGACAAGCAATAGTCTTGCAAAAGGAACTAATGAACAAAACATTATAGTTCCAAGCTACTTTAGATACACTATTCAAACAATCTATGGCGATATGGAATTTACATTTCATCTCACCCTAGATTCCCTTGAGTATGATGTCATCCTTGGCGGACCTTGGATAAGTGAATCATTGTATTCATTAGATGAATCCATGCAAAAAATTTCCTTGAACACTCCTGCATGCAATGTACAATTGCTATTTTAATGGGAGGAGGAAGCCTTGCAAGTGTAAGATTCCTCCCCAGCCCCTCAAGATGTCCAGTTTCTTCCCCTGTAATCAATCCCCTTTTCAGAATAATAAAAGATCTTGTTTCTGCCTGTTTTGGCCTAGAAAGAGAAAATATTCTAGAGAGAGATAACTCAGTTTTTAGATATCTTTAGATGGAAAAATATCCTTTCTTATTAAAATAAATTCCCTCGAATCAAAAGTTTAAAAGGAATTTCCTAAGGTGTATTAGAAATAAATTATATTCTGCTCAAAAGACCTTAGCCGAAGGGTCCAGATTTTTTGAAATTTTTGGATTAAGGTTCTAAAGGACCAATAAGATTAATCCAAATGTAGGGAGGAGATAAATTGAATGAATAAAGAAAAACCCCCCAAAAATGAGAAAATACTCACATAAGATGAAGAGTGGACTAAGGACCAAAGGAAACATTAAAAAAATGAATCTTTGATACCTCAGAGTGGGGATTCCCCCTCATGAAGGAGGCGCCTTTTTTCTCATGAAAGATTCCCCCTCATGAAGGAGGCACCTTTTTTCTCATCATTGCTTTCCATTTTAAATCAATAAAATGAGATATTTCATCTCTCCTCTCTCCTATTTCAAGTCTAGTTCCAAAAAGTAAGCTGAACTGACCCAAAATGGTCAAAAATTGATCAAACTGATTTGAAAAATTCTAGAATCAGTTTGCTTGGTTTGAGGCTCACTTTTTCCTATAAATAGAAGCCTCCCCCTTTTGTAAAGGCTTAATAGTGTTTATGCACTGTTACTCTACTCCTCCCCCCATAGTCAAATACATTGAATTCACTTGATAATTCAATTGTTTTTGACTAAATCCTCTCCAAAAGAATTGGTGGCCACTCTTGATCCAAACAAGAGTAGAATCCTCAATCCCTCAAGCCAAAGGAAATCTCACAAAACTCCATGTAAGCTAAAAACTCTACTTTTTAATTTCTAATCTATGGTTTTCTGATTTCTTTACTTTTTAGTGAATCTTGATGATATGCCTTGATGAAAAGGCTACCCCCTTGTCTTCCTTAAGAATTTAGCTCTTCTATCCTGAGTAACAAATAAATTGATTTAAACTTTTCTTACTGTTTACTTTTTAGAAAGTGAAAATGGAATAGATTAGAGTACTTTACTTCAATTGGGATTAATTTTAAAGTGATATTAGAATGTAAAAATTGAGAAATGGTCAGCCATACAAAGGAGGTTATGGTAAAATTTTCTTAATTTTTGTGGAAAATAAAGTTTATCTTTATGTTATTCTAAAAGAGTAATTCCCACCGTTTGTGCATCCTTAAAAAAATATTTTTATTTACTCCATGTACATATTCATCTATGAATATGCATGGATATCATTGATATAATTATTGAAATTAAATTCTATGCATAGAAAGATGCATATTAGAAATCTTTTTTATTATAAAAGTGTTATTTTCATTAGATTTAAATTATATGCATAGAAAGATGCATATTGGAAATTTTTTTATAAAAGTGTTATTTTCATTAGATTTAAATTCTATGCATAGAAAGTTGCATATAAATTTTGTATTATAAAAGTGTTATTTTCATTAGATTTAAATTCTATGCATAGAAAGATGCATATTAGAATATTTTTTTATTATAAAAGTGTTTTTTTCATTAGATTTAAATTCTATGCATAGAAAGATGCATATTGGAATTTTTTTTATTATAAAAGTGTTATTTTCATTAGATTTAAATTCTATGCATAGAAAGATGCATATTGAAAATTTTTTTATTATAAAAGTGTTATTTTCATTAGATTTAAATTCTATGCATAGAAAGATGCATATTGGAAATTTTTTTATTATAAAAGTGTTATTTTCATTAGATTTAAATTCTATGCATAGAAAGATGCATATTGGAAATTTTCTTATTATAAAAGTGTTATTTTCATTAGATTTAAATTCTATACATAGAAAGATGCATATTGAAAATTTTCTTATTATAAAAGTGTTATTTTCATTAGATTTAAATTCTATGCATAGAAAGATGCATATTGAATTTTTTTAAATAAAAGTGTTATTTTCATTATATTTAAATTCTATGCATAGAAAGATGCATATTGAATTTTTTTTATAAAAGTGTTATTTTTATTAGATTTAAATTCTATGCATAGAAAGATGCATATTGAAAATTTTTTTATTATAAAAGTATTATTTTTATTAAATTTAATTTCTATGCATGGAAAGATGCATAATAGAAATTTTTTATAAAAGTGTTATTTTCATTGAAATTAATTTCTATACAAAAAAGATGCATAAAGAATTTTTTTTATTTTAAAAGTGTTATTTTCATTAGATTTAAATTCTATGCACAGAAAGATGCATATTGAAAATTTTTTTATCATAAAAGTGTTATTTTCATTAGATTTAAATTCTATGCATAGAAAGATGCATAAAGAATTTTTTTATATTATAAAAGTGTTATTTTCATTAGATTTAAATTCTATGCATAGAAAGATGCATATTGGAAATTTTTCTTATTATAAGTGTTATTTTCATTAGATTTAAATTCTATGCATAGAAAGATGCATATTGGATTTTTTTAATTATAAAAGTATTATTTTCATTAGATTTAAATTCTATGCATAGAAAGATGCATATTAGAAGTTTTTTATTATAAAAGTATTATTTTTATTAAATTTAATTTCTATGCATGGAAAGATGCATAATAGAAAATTTTTATAAAAGTGTTATTTTCATTGAAATTAATTTCTATGCATAAAAAGATGCATAAAGAAATTCTTTTTATTTTAAAAGTGTTTTCTTCATTAGATTTAAATTCTATACATAGAAAGATGCATATTGGAAGTTTTTTTTTTCTAAAAGTGTTATTTTCATTAGATTTAAATTCTATGCATAGAAAGATGCATATTGGAAGTTTTTTTATTATAAAAATGGTATTTTCATTAGATTTAAATTCTATGCATAGAAAGATGCATATTGAAAATTTTTTTATTATAAAAGTGTTATTTTTATTAGATTTAAATTCTATGCATAGAAAGATGCATATTGAAAATTATTTTTATTATAAAAGTGTTATTTTTATTAGATTAAATATTAGAAATTTTTTATTATAAAAGATTTTTATTATTATAAAAGTGTTATTTTCATTAGATTTAAATTCTATGCATAAAAAGATGCATATTAAAATTTTTTTAATTATAAAAGTGTTATTTTCATTAGATTTAAATTCTATGCATAAAAAGATGCATATTGAAATTTTTTTAATTATAAAAGTGTTATTTTCATTAGATTTAAATTCTATGCATAGAAAGATGCATATTGGAAATTTTTTTATTATAAAAGTGTTATTTTTATTAAATTTAATTTCTATGCATGGAAAGATGCATAGTAGAAATTTTTTATAAAAGTGTTATTTTCATTGAAATTAATTTCTATGCACAAAAAGATGCATAAAGAAATTCTTTTTATTTTAAAAGTGTTATTCCTATTAAATTTATTTTATACATAAATAGATGCATAAAGAATTTTTATATCAAAATTAGATTCTCTTAAATTCTATGTTTAATTTCCATGAATATTTGATAAATGAATAAGTAAATACTCTAAGAGGGAAAATTCTATCGTTTCATATTCACTCGATAGAGAAAATTTAGAAAATCTATCGAAGTCGAAATATTCGGATAAATGATTAATTTATTCCTCATCAAAATTTGTGATTAATTTAGAAATCAGTTAAGTGAATATTCAATCAATGAAATTTAGTAAAATAGTAATTGAAATATCACCCCCTTTTCGAGAAAGATAGTTCAGGAAGAAAAAGAGATGTGAGGTAAATAGATGTGATGAGATGTGTGATGTGAATCAGATAGATGTGAATGAAGGGATGAATAGATGTGATGAGATGTGAGGTAAATAGATGTGATGAAATGTGTGATGCGAATCAGATAGATGTGAATGAAGGGATGAATAGATGTGATGTGAATAGAGGTGATGAGATGTGAGGTAAATAGATGTGATGAGATGTGTGATGTGAATCAGATAGATGTGAATGAAGGGATGAATAGATGTGATGTGAATAGAGGTGATGAGATGTAAGGTAAATAGATGTGATGAGATGTGTGATGCGAATCAGATAGATGTGAATGAAGGGATGAATAGATGTGATGTGAATAGAGGTGATGAGATGTGAATAGAGGTGATGAGATGTGAGGTAAATAGATGTGATGAGATGTGTGATGTGAATCAGATAGATGTGAATGAAGGGAAGAATAGATGTGATGTGAATAGAGGTGATGAGATGTGAGGTAAATAGATGTGATGAGATGTGATGTGAATCAGATAGATGTGAATGAAGGAAAGAATAGATGTGATGTGAATAGAGGTAATGAGATGTGAGGTAAATAGATGTGCTGAGATGTGATGTGAATCAGATAGATGTGAATGAAGGGATGAATAGATGTGATGTGTGATGAGAATAGAGGTGATGAGATGTGAGGTAAATAGATGTGATGAGAATAGAGGTGATGAGATGTGAGGTAAATAGATGTGATGAGATGTGTGATGTGAATCACATAGATGTGAATGAAGGGATGGATAGATGTGATGTGAATAGAGGTGAATAGATGTGATGAGATGTGAGGTGAATAGATGTGATGAGATGTGTGATGTGAATCAGATAGATGTGCATGAGAATGGATGGATGGATGGATGTGATGTGAATAGGGGTGAAGAGATGTGAGGTGAATAGATGTGATGAAATGTGATGTGAACCAGATAAATGTGAATGAATAGATGAGATGTGATGTCATGTGAATCAGGATGTAAATGAATGATATGGGATGTGAGTGGATGTATGTGAAAGAATGGATGTGAAGTGATAGATATGAATGTATGAATAGATGTGGGTAGTCGTACAGGTGAACGATTGGATGGATATGTATGAATGAGATATGATGTGGACGGAAGTGATGTGATATAATGTGGATAGAATGTATGTGATGGGATGGTTATGAGAATGTATGTGGTGGTATGAATGAATGAATGTGATGGACGAGAATTGATGTGGTGTCATGTGAATTGTGATGTGATTGATTATGATGTGATGAGAAAGGGAATACAGATGAAATAAATGAGGATTGACGTAAAACAATGTGGAAAGACGAGAGTTCGCTATAGAAACTGTATTTATGAGACCTGTTTTTAAAATGACTGTTTTATGTCAAGAATGCTGGGGAAGCATTTTGACCGTCTTGTGAATGAGGTCGTGGAGACCTAATCTGATAAAGTTATAACAGCTCTGCTGACGGAGAGTCAATGGAGGATGTCTCACGTAGTAAGGTCTTGGCCGAGGTCTTGACCAGCCTCAGTTTGATTAAAATGGTGAGCTTCTGGTATGGCGGATGAGGGACCAAGGAAGCGGCCTATGAGTGAAGTGCTAGGTCACCTAGGAAGGATCCTAGAGGGTGCTGACCATACGGTGCTCGGGCTCTGGGTTGCCGAAGATACCCACACGTGCGTCGTGGAAGATATTGGAACAAGGAGTAAGAGTTATTTTCTGAATTCGGGCATGGATCTAGTTGATTGTCCTCAACGGATGAGTCCATGGTTCTTTTATACGGATCTATTGGTTGATCTTGCTAATCTTCAACGGAGATTCCATTTTGATATGTAAATATATTGCCGAGTACTATGAGCTAGGAACCATCGAAAAGGAGTGAACAGGTGGTGAGCGTTCTGGTTGCCAATGATGCCATAGGTACACCGATGAAGGAATGATTGAAAATTAGGATTCAACCGGATATTTTGGAGGATTATGAGCAGTGACACTATGATTTTCATTAAATGATTGTTTTAAAGACAGCCGAATCTGTGAAAAAGGTAATTTCATTAAATGATTGTTTTAAAGACAGTCGAATAGACAGTCGAATCTGTGAAAAAGGCAATTTCATACTGGGTGTGTAAGTGGTGTGACTAGTTTTAAGTTTGCATGAATATCCGGCTAGGGGGCCTGGGAACTCTTTTCCCTGGTACCCGGGACAAAACCTAACCAAATTCCTAATTGGATCCCATCACTACAGTGGTTGGGTGGTTTTGGCTAAACCATGGGACTGGATAGGCTAGACTGATGGATCACTAAATTTAGACTCAATTCTGTTATGGTACGATAAATGAAGTAAATCCCCGACAAAAATTGTTCTATGGAAAAGAATCAACGGCTGTGCCTCTCAATGAGGAAAAAAGCGTTGGTCTATATGATTCAAGTGCAATCTTTTCCCTGACCTGACTATGGGACTTACAGGTTCGATCAGATCAGTTCAGTTACTTAAGACTTTTGACTACGTTAGAGAAAAAATTATCCTGGAGGAATTGCCCGTGCTTTCCGGGCAAGGGAAGTTTTTCTGGGTTCGGTTTTGGAAGAACCGATGGATTATTTCCTTGTCTGGATATCTGTGGGCGAGGCTCCGAGTGAGGGACCCTACCCCGCGCAAGAATTGCTACTTCAGCTGCTAGCACCCCTGAATTCGTTGTGCGGAGGGATCTTTCAGCTGGTATCAGAGCAAATTTGCTAAAGTGGATCAACTGAGAAGCCTAAAATGTCAAAATTTGAGATGAAGTAGCAGTAAAAGGTTGAAATTGTGATAAAATTCATACAAATTGTTATTCAGACTGAAATTCATAAATTGGTAATTGGGTCTTCAGATGGAAGTACCGCAATTATATGGAATCCCTTGCTTGAGGCCTAGACATGATGGTACCTTATAATTCCAAGGACCGTGACTACCTGTATATACCGAGGGTATAACTGCAGCTCTTTACAGGTAGTATATACGAGTAAATCTAAGACCTTGAAACTATAAGCATAAATGCTATCCACATGATAATTTCGAATGTGGTTGATATGATTTTAAAATTCTGGTTGAGAACTGATGAGTTGATTTGGATTCTGATTAAAAAATGATGATTCCTGAATTTTGGTTGAAAAGCGATAAGCTGAGCAAAAACCATAGTGAGGATGAATGGGATGAGTCCCTGTGATGATGTTTGTAACTGGAATGACGATAATGACTTCAACAAATCACTATGAGATTAGTGGATTGTGGTGACAAATTACTACTGTTAACACTTGACCCGGTGGATCAAGTTAAGGGATGACAAATTAAAAATCTGTATAATTGAAATTCACATGGAGGACTGTTCAGATGGAAATTTTGGTCTAATGGACCATTATTGTGTTAAAGATATGAATGAGATGTTTTGAATGAATTGTTATCTGATAATGAGTTCTATATGAATATCTTTATCCCATGATTCTGTGAGGAACTGACCAATCTAAAGAACCCCAGAATCAGTTGAATCAAAATCCGAATTGAATCATAAATAAAGGGACTTAACAAGAATTTTTGTATTGATAGGAGCATGGATCGAGGTCGTTGTGGTAGAAATGATAACCCCCAACTCAATGAGGAAGAGCTCGACTTGGATGTTCGTAAAACTCTTCATAGATCGCAGCCTGGACCTTTCAAGGGTGAAGGGAAAAACCTGGGTGAGGCTGTGGAAAAGTGGATCGAAGCAATGGAAGAGTACTTCGATGTCACCGAGTTCAATGAGAAGAGAAAAATGGCTCTTGCAAGACTGAAGATAGTAGAAACAGCCAGAGTGGCATGGAGAAACCACTGCGAGACAAACCGTCTGGATCAGAATACCCAAACATAGAATGATCTCAAAATTTACCTAAGGACGAGGTTCTGTCCTCCCGGCTTTTTGGAAACAAAGATGAACGAATTCTTAGAGTTAACCCAGGAGGGGAGCAGAACTATTGAATTATATCACCAAGCTTTCGCTCTCCTCCTCAAATTCTTATCGCCACTGGATGAAGAACATCTGATGGCCAGGTTCATTCGGGGACTGAACGAACCTTTAAATATCCTGGTGAAGAATGCCAAGCCAATTTCCATGGCTGAAGCAGTGCGGATAGCGAAGGATTTCACCAAGGCCTTTGATGTCAAAGTCCCGCCGAAGCCAGCACCATCACCTTTCAAAAGGTTTTTAATTCCAGAAGGTGATTCCAACCTTCCACCGCCTAAAAGATATCAGGGTCAAGCCCGGGATATGGGAAGTTCCAGAATGGAAGAAATGTCTTTTTCCCGAAACTCAATCCCCTGGAATTCAACTTCAAAAATTTTCCCCTTGAACAAGAGAGTGAAATGCTATATTGTCAAGGATTTGGACATCACAGTATGGACTGCCCAACTCCTTTTGGATCAAGGTTTTCGGGGCAGGGAAATCAGGGAGGATCAAGATTCCAGACTCCAACTCCTTCCTTCTAGAGTAATCAGGTTTCTTTCCGCCAAAATCAAGGAAATCCCAGAGGTAGATCCTTTAACCAAACCCCAGTCTCAATCCAAAGTAATGCAAGACCTCCGCCTCAAAATAGGGGAAGGCAAAGAGAGATATTTCTAAATTGACCGTCCACTTCCAAGGCAGTAACGCTCGAAGAAACTGAAGAAGAAGAAGAAGATGAAAGAGATCATACTCCACCTGCGAGATGAGGACATCTCGCGTTTTTCAAGTGGGAGAGAATGTAAGATTCCTCCCCAGCCCCTCAAGATGTCCAATTTCTTCCCCTGTAATCAATCCCCTTTTCAGAATAATAAAAGATCTTGTTTCTACCTGTTTTTACCTAGAGAGAGATAACTCAGTTTTTAGATATCTTTGGATGGAAAAATATCCTTTCTTATTAAAATGAATTCCCCCGAATCAAAAGTTTACAAAGAATTTCCTAAGGTGCATTAGAAATAAATTATAATCTGCTCAAAAGACCTTAGCCTAAGGGTCCAGATTTTCTGAAAATTTTGGATTAAGGTTCTGAAGGACCAATAAGATTAATCCAAATGTAGGGAAGACATAAATTTAAGAAATAAAGAAAAACCCCCCAAAAATGAGAAAATACTCACATAAGATGAAGAGTGGACTAAGGACCAAAGGAAACATTAAAAAAATGAAATTTTGACACCTCAGAGTGGGGATTCCCTCTCATGAAGGAGGCGCCTTTTTTTCTCATCATTGCTTTCCATTTTTAATCAATAAAATGAGATATTTCATCTCTCCTCTCTCCTATTTTAAGTCTAGTATTTGATAATATTTGTTATTATTATTTTTTTGTAAATATGTGATGCTAAATATCACATTGTGTCATTGTAGGAAAGTAGAGGAAAATCCTTGGGTGAGGATGTGGCGAGCCATGGAGAGAGCGATCATGATGATCATGAGGGTGATGATATAGAGTCGAATGGATCTAGAAGAGGCACATCACCAATATAGGATTCCCATAGGATCCTATTAGTCGATCTCTACTACATTTTGTATCTTGCGACATGATGCTGCATTTTGTAGATTTATTATCCCTACTTTGTATCTTGCATCATGATGCATGATGATATACTTTATAGATGTATTTATCGCTACTTTGTATATTGCAGCATGATAATGTATTTTGTACACATATTTATCCTTACTTATACATTTTGCACTTGCATCATGATGCATGATGATATACTTTATAGATGTATTTATCGCTACTTTGTATATTGCAGCATGATAATGTATTTTGTACACATATTTATCCTTACTTATACATTTTGCACTTGCATCATGATGATGCCTTTTCTACACATATTTATCTCTACTTATATAGAGAGAATGCAAAGAAGAAGATTGTATATGGGAATAGAGTCGTTTATGACTGTTAACATAACATCATTTATAGTTATAGTGATTTGGAGTGATGTTTATGTTACAAAAATAATATTATATTGGACATTTATAGTGTCACAAAAGTGGAACTAGGAGTGACACTAAATGTCACTTTTGTGACACTAGGAGTGATGTTTAGTGTCACAAAAGTGACACTTGAGGTGACACTAAACATCACTTTTGAGTCAATGAAGTGATGTTTAGTGTCACCCCAAATGTCACTTTTGTGTCAAATGTCACTCATAGTGTCAAAGTTGACACAAAAGTGATGTTTAGTGTCACCCCCAAGTGTCACTTTTGTGACACTAAACGTCACTCCTAGTGTCACAAAAGTGACGTTTAGTATCACTCCTAGTCCCACTTTTGTGACACTAAACGCCACTCTTAGTGTCACAAAAGTGACGTTTAGTGTCACCCCTAGTCCCACTTTTGTGACACTAAACATCACACTCAACATTGGCTCTAGCTAGAAAAAATTGTGACATTTAATGCTATAAAAAGTGATGTTCTAAGCAACGTTTCAATGATGTGTCTGGTGCATCACTCCTAATGATGCTCGTAGCTCCCAAGTTTCATGATTATTACAAGAGATGTTTGGAGTGATGTTTGAATAGCCCTTTTCTTGTAGTGCAACCTCTCAATCTTCTAGATCTATTTCACTAAAATGTCGCTCACCATTTGAGGCAACTCTTGCTCCCTTGAACCGAAAATGATTTGCTTTGTCCAAGGCTACCTACTCCATGCCCAGGTCAAAACCCCCCTCAATAAGCTTTTTAGAGTCACCTACCTGTCATTTGGATTCTATCGTACAAATACCATACTCCAATTACCTGTTGCTCCTTTACAAGGTTGGTCTCATGGCCTTTTGCAACCTATTCCCATGGGGCCCGCATCTCCCTCTTACCCTCCATTACATTGAGTCCTACCATAATATAGATGATTTAGGGGAGGTTGAGATGCCTTATGGGTCACTTCATCGAATCTTGCTTATCACCAAACTAGGATCTCAAACTAGGATCTCGTGCATAGAGCCCTCCATCTCTTGCTCCATGCATCCAAGTTCCACAGTGGGAAGGGAGCCATGATAGAGGTTCTGCACCTAATCTCCAATGACGGCCTTAATTCAACGGGCCTAAATTTGATGATATAGTCATCCTAAAATGGGTGCCTCTAGCCCATGTGTGCACCTTCCTCACTTCTGCTAAGCTCTAGATCTCTTACAAAGAACCCGATAGGCAAGGTACATTACATACACATGATCATCATAAAGATCCTTTTTCATGCGATTGGTAAAGAGCTTCCTGCCGCCTAGTGCCTTGCGCCTTACGGCACCCTGTTCCACAAATTTCCCCAAGCCCCACCTTGTTCTAAAGAAACCCAAATGGGAGCCATGTTGGACTACATCTGTTTCTCCCCCATGGCCCATGAATGGAGGAGCATTCAACCAACCACTTGCTTGTTGGCTCCTGTAGCCCAATCGTGACCTGAAGCCCCCATCCCCACCTTCCATTTTCCCCAATCCACCCAAGAAGAAGAAGCTTCTCTTGGCTCTGTCAGTGATATGTATGAACCTCAAGACTTGTTCACCTTTACAAGAGAGGCACCTAGAGCACACATGTTGTTGATGCCCATCGAGAGAGATTCACCGAGTGACCCAAATCCATCACCAATTCCCACTTCATCCCAAGCTCCACCACATTCTCCTTCCTACCATGGAAGCTTCCCATACCCACCTCCATGATATCCTCAAGGATGCTATTGATTGGTCTCCCTCTCATAGATCATCTCTTTCCCCCAGAATTGACCTAGGATTTTGTAGCTCCCCCTAGTACTTCCAATGTAGACACTTGTCAGTGGGTTAAACTTATCGGGCCATGTTGCCAAAACCTCCAAGCGCCACAATATAGCAAGAGCTCAAGAGCTGGGGTTCCTACATCTATGAATAGTGTTGGAAACTTAGCCATGCAATTGATCATCTGATTTTTTACACTAAAGTTGATCTAGTCAGCATGCTGGATCAATGATATATTCAAATTCTCTAATGTATTTGGCATCTAAATTCTCCATAAGATCATGTATTCGAACTTCATAATTATCGACATTATTTGTGTAGTCATTTCATAAATTTCTATATCCTCATTGGCAAGTTAAAGCATTGATCCTGCTCTACAAAATTTAAAGATTTTCTCTATCTGCTTGAGCCTCCTTTTCATGATGATCCATAGAAAATTTATGTTGATCCATACAAAATTCATGCTGGTCCATACAAAATTTATGTTGTGTTAATATTTTGACATTTGAGTTATGTAGCTATATATTTTCTTTGGAAATCTAGTATGTCCTCCTACATTCGTGCTTAAACTTGATTAGCTCAATCCACTTTAGAGCTGAGATTCTGCACAATTTGTTTTAAGTGCACCTGTTATGTTTCCAAGGTCTGCACTTTTTGATTAACTGCAAAGAGCTCTGTTAACTCTGCTTCAATCTTCTCTAGCTCAGCTTTTGTTAAATTTAGCTCATTTTGCAAGGCATCCTTCTGAGCTATTATACTTGTACTGCCTCTGTGGCACACTTTGTTATATGTTGACATGCTACCTTCAATAAATTTGTGCCCACCTCTTCCACCTCTTTTGGAAAGACAACTGCTCCGAATGTGCCTGCACCATCCTGACTCCCCAGATTTTGGACTTCCTCCAGATTGCCAGAAATTTGCTAGCCTTCCCTCTGGATCGCATCTACGATTCCAGCAGCAGTAGCCTCATCCATAGTTGGTTTGAGCTTTCTTCATTTTCTTTTCTCCATGGAGTAGCCCTCGTGCCCCTATTAGTACTGCCAATGGGTTTGGTATAATGTTGGGGACTCCATTTTGCCAAAACAAATACATACCAATCTTTGTATTTGATTATGGCTCTATGCTCTAATAATCATCTAAATAATAAATCTAAAATGTAATATGTTACGGGTATTGTTATAATTTGCAAGCTTATATTCCTTGCTGCTTGCTCCCTTGGAACCAAAGTAAAATTACATGTCAACATCTGATGCTGCAGGAATATCTACTGCTCCCTCTAGTGGCAAAAAACTGAAAAACTTAAGCCACATAATTTGGAGTCAGTAGCAGCTGTGTAGTTGTCTTGATGATTCCATTTTCTACACCTCCTACAACTTCTCAATTAAATAATTGCTCAAGGGCTGATGAGTGTTCCATGATGGAAGAGAAGTGAACTGGAGTAGGCCCACTTGTTCCAGCGAGATTATATTCACATCGAGAACATCAATAAGCTTCTCGAATTCCACCATGGTTGGCGAAAGGAAACAGAAAGCAACAAAAGCGATTGTAGGTGAAAGACAGACAATGAGAGCGAGATTATAATGAACTTTGCCAATGAAAAAAGTGATTGTGAAGAAAGAAAGTTTTGATAATAAAGGCATAGGGCGTGGTGTAAAATATTCAAACGGTAAAAATTGGACATGAATTCATGATGATTGGAATTCATGATGATTGGATTCATGGTGTGATGATTGGATTCATGGTGTGGTGATTGGATTCATGAATTCATGATGATTGGATTCATGGTGTGGTGCACACAATTTGATGCGACAAGACGGCTAAGAGAAATGAAGTGGAGGTTGCCCCACCATACAATAATAATAACCTAATGAATTTGCACTCTAACCAATGCATGATTATTATGTGGACATAGACACGTGTCATATGAGTGTGTGACAAAAATAGTGCACATTGGCACAAGAACTAGTTTTGGTAGCCTTCCAGAATAGGGCTTCAATCTGAATCCATTGACAGGCTTTGATAATTTCACACCATCCAGTGAAATGTTATGGTGCCTAGTTTAGCGGATATCTAGTATGGCTTGTCCATCTTAACTTGAGTTTACTTGGATGTGGACCCATTCTGGAATCAAACAAAAATACTGGATCACCTACGTCAAAAAATTTAAATTTAGCATTTCTATTAATTCAAATGTTTTGGTGCCTAGTTTAGCGGATATCTAGTATGGCTTGTCCATCTTAACTTGAGTTTACTTGGATGTGGACCCATTCTAGAATCAAACAAAAATACTGGATCACCTACGTCAAAAAATTTAAATTTAGCATTTCTATCAATAAAAAGCTTCTATCGCTTTCAAATGACATCAGCAATCCAATTGCTGATGAAGCCTTTTTTCTCTTAGTGCTAGCAGCAGTTTCTCCAGTCGATGTGTGACTGATTTTTTGATGATAATCTATGAGTCACTGCTACCCATATACTAGTGAGAAGGGACTACTTCCAATTTTGCCACTTTATATGCTGTCATCAATGCCTAGAGTGTTGAATACAGGTTCTCATCCCAATCTTTTTTCCTCTCATTTTCAATTTCTTCAGGATTTGTTGCAATACTTGATTGGTGGATTTTGCCTAACCATTGGCTTGTGGATAATACACTGTGGACTTTTTATGAATACTCATATGATATTCAACCAAATTACGAATAACTTGGTTCAAGAAGTGTCCACCCTGATCACTAACCAATTCTACTATGCAACCAAACCTGGTCATAATCATTTCACACAAGAATTTTACTTACAGATACAGTTGTGTCATCTCTAAGAGCCTTGGCTTCTACCCATTTAGTGCAATAATCAGTGGCTACCAATATATACTCGTTGCCGGTTCTCTAGGCTGGTGGTTGGAATGGACCCACAAAATCTAATCCCCACTTTTGAAATGGTTCCAGAGAGGCAACATCGAATTGTGTATCCAATGCATTTGGTTGCCCTAATCTCTGGCAGAAATTGCAACATTTGGCAAATTTCCATGCATCTTTCAGCACTGTTTACCACTATAATCTAGCATGGAATATTTTTTGGCCTATAATTTCTCTAGAAAAATGCCCTCGGTTGATGCCTTGACGGGCTTCTATGATTATTGCTATCTTCTCATGATCTGGGACACACTGCCTCAAGATTTGATCAACTCCCATCTTGTACAATTGTTTGGCTACAACTGTAAATGTTCTACTTCAAAGTGCCACCCTCTTCCGATGATCTCAACTCATGCCTTCTGGAAATGATATATTCATCAAGAACAACAACATTTTATTGTGCCATGTATTTGGTGGAATATCCAAAATGAACAAATTTGCATCCAAAAATTGATCTAGAACACCATCTACCGGATCTCCAGATTCTATCTAAGATAGAAAATCAGCAACTACATGCTCATTTTTGGGTCTATGTTCCATGGTGAACTCAAACTCTTGCAACAGCAGCATCCATCTTGTCGATTTTCCTATAAGATTAGGCTTGCTCACTAGATAAATTAATGCAAGATGGTTGACATGAAAAACAAATCGATTACCCAAATAATAATGCCTAAACTTGTTAATAAAATACAACATGCCTATATCTTCTCTCTTTCATGGAGTTTTTCTTCTCAACTGCCAGATAACATTCAACTGGCGCATAATAAATTGGACATAAACATTGAGCATTGGTTTGTTGCATTAAGGCACTGTCGATGGCAACATCTGATGCATCTACAAAGACATGAAATAGCCTCTCCCAATCTGGAGGTTGCACAATCGGTACTACGGATAACATCATCTTCAAATGTCAAAATGCTTGTTCACACTTCTCATTCTAGATGTACAGAGCATTCTTCTTTGCACAAGCAGATATAGTGGACATGCCACATGTGCCAAATATATGAGAAACCTTATATGCCATTAAATCTATCCCAAGAATCTGCTTAATTCTTTAGTGCTGCGCGTGGAGCTTGCAATCGAGCAATGACAATTACCTTTTGGGGATCCACTGCTAGCCCATCTTCTAAAAAAATATGGCCATGCAACGCTCCACCGCTTACTGCAAAAGCACACTTTGCTAGATTGAGACTTAGTCTTGTTTCACGACATCTCTGTAGACATAAAACTAAGTGTTGAAGATGCTGCAAACGCCTCCCAAAGACATTGAAGTCATCCACAAAAACCCTCATAAATGTTGTGAGGTACTCATAAAGGATTTCCTAGACCATACTTTGGAATGTGGTTTGCATTCTTTAGCCCAAAAGTCATTACATTGGAGGTGAACATTTTGTGGCCGTCTTTTCTTTATCCTCGGGTGCCATCCTTACTCAATTATATATGTTGTACCTATCCAAGAATGAATACATCTCATGGCCACCAACTACATCCAGCAAACAATGAGTCTATAAACAAACGTGGAAAAGGATATGTGATTGTGGCCGTATTCAATTTCTAGCAATCCACATACACTCAACTTGCCATTATTTTTGGAAACAATGAAAATTGGAGACACCCAATTAGCTCTGTCAATTAGATAAATGAAACCTACTTTCAGCAATTTGTCAATTTCTTCTTTCACTTGATGGGCATAATTCAGATTCATGTGGTACCTCTCCTGCTGGATGGGAACTGCATCTTCTTTGAGATTAATCTTATGCTGATAAAAACTAGGGTAAATATCCTTCATATCCGTATAACTCCAAGAAAACACATCTTTGTATCCTGACAGTAGTTCTTGCAATTGTTGTCTCTGTTCCTCTGTAAGTTTGGCACTTATTCAGATCATTCAAGGTTTTTGATCATCTCCCAAGTTCATTTCAGACAATTCATCTTCTTGCACCCGACTAACTTTCTGCATGTTCCTCTTACATGGGCTTATTTGGCAGATATAAATGTCTTAATTTCATCACAAACCTCATCCTTTTCTACTTTCTGGACAGACTCTTGGTTTTTTTGCTCTAGAATTTTTTATTCTAAATTGGCTAGGATTTTGTCTTCCACAGTTGTCCCCAAAGTCGGTTAATCTACCATGACTTTTGGCTCATACTGTGACACTATCCGATCAACATCCACCTCAAATAGAGAGACTAAGTCTGGATTTTCTTTTAAAGTTTTCTCTTCCTCATCATCTTCCACTCCTTCCAAGCCACAGTTGAGTCCTTTTGCGCAGAGCGGTCGATCCGACAGGTTGACTTTTCCTTTCGAGAACATGGACACCCGAATCTTCCTCTTTTCTTTTCAAATGGTTAGCCAATCTGTTTCCCAATTGTGTTACATTTTTCCATGACGGAGCCATGGTCAGCCAAGCAACATCTAGTATGCTCCAAAGTTATCCAACAGATGCCTGAAATTTACACACTGATTTCTTGATTTCGGACAATGCCCTTAGGCATCACTCTCCGGTTGATTTGCCATCTTGATAGCAAAGGGGGCCGGTTGGATATCTATGATGCCTAAGCTAGGAGACATTTCTTCTTATAACACATTAACTCCGGATCCTCCATCAATGAGAACTCTAGGTACTGTCTGTTCTTTAAATGCTCCTATAACTTCTAGAAATGGTTCTACTAAGCCATATTGAATTATGTCCATCTGACTATTGTTGGGCTGAATCTCTACGAACGATTCCATAGGAATAATCTTTTCCAAGAGTTGTTGCCTATAATTAGACACTAAGCACAAAAATTGATCCAACATGATATTATGCTTCATCTTGTGCAAATCCTCCCATAAATGAAACTCTGCTGATGGATCAGCTTTTTGCCTTGCTGCAATCCATGGTAATATTCGTACCCCTTTCTCATGCACACACCAGTCCTGGTGTTCCTGCCCTTTGAGTGGGTTTTTTCTTTCCTCTTTGCACACCCTATTGTGCATGTTGGTAAAGTGTGGTTATCTATGCAGGATTGCAAAATGAAGTACTTGATAGATGTATGTCATGTTCCTAATATTACAAAAAACCTAGTTTGTGTTGGTTGGTCGAAATATGGTTGAATAGGGTCTGCAACAAGTGATGTTCATTTCTCAAGGGTTCTTACTATGTGGAAGACTTCAAAAATTGATGCCATTTAGTTACAAAGGGTAAAAGAAATGGCAAGATGTTTACTTTGGCTGTTGCCTAAGATGAAGGCAACTATGGGACATGTGTCATGGTGGCAAATATTGACATATTGGCAGGATATTTACTTTAGATGTTAGCATGCCTGAGGTGAAGGCAACTATGTTTGCACATGGGACACATGTTATTACAGATATTAACATATGGCATAAGTGCATTGGTATGGCACAAGCGCATCTATGTAGACATAAAATATTATTGCAGGTTTATCGAAGTTTAAGGTTGATGGTATGCATAAAGTATGTGAAGCATGCTAGCTTGGTAAGAAAGCTAAACATGTTTTCCATGAAAAGCTTGTCAATGCAATGCCATTGGATGTTATAAAATGACAATTGCAGGTTGCAGGTATTATGTTATATTCATTGATGTTCACACTAGAAAAGTGTGAGTTTACTTCATAAAGAAGAAAAGTCATTTTTAGAGATTTAAGTCTTAGTTGAGAAGGAAAAAGGCATGCAAATCAAATGCCTAAGATTGGATGGTGGGGGAGAGTATTTTTCCAATGAGTTTAGTGTTTTCTTAAGAAGAATCAAGATGCAATTCACATGCAAGTATACTCTACAAATAGAATGGTGTTGCACAAAAAGTAGCAACAACTATTATTTACATTATGAGCAGGACCCTCCACACTATGGATGTTCATGGTATGATAAATAAAAGTTTATAGGCATAAAACCAGAAGGGGCCAACAATAGTGTCAGTCCCTCTTGTTTGAGCTCTTCCTCAATTCTCAATCCTCTAAGGTAACCCTTCCAATAGCAATGGTTAAGCTAGAAAGCTTGAACCACTCTCCACTCCAGCCTAGCTTGATCACTCCCTCACTCGAGATATTCAGCATGCGGTATAGTCAATCACACTACAAGCAATCACATAAGTATGCATACCACAAGCAAGCAAGAAGGTAAGAGCACAACAGAAGAAGAAAGATTTGCACCAAAGAAATGATTGATTCTCCCCACATTATTAAAAGTTGTATATGTACAAAAGGGCTTTGCTCGATCGCCCAACTTAAGTGGATGCCCATAGCCTATCTCTATTCATACATACAAGCCTTATGGCTAGGTAATTATTTTATCAATGGGTCCCATGGCCATACATGCTCTTAGGCTAGAGGGGGATTTCCTAATATACGAAAAGTGTGAATAGGGACAACATTGCTTATCAGCAAGTTGAACGTCATGTTGAGTATATCTCTTGAGCCCATATTTGCTTCAATCTTCTTCATTTTTGTTGTATGTAGTATAAGTTATTGGATCACGTGTGCAAAGATTAAGAAAAGGCACCATAAAAAAAACAAATATGGGTGGTGATGAACAACTATGATAGCAATTGATTTATCAATTAAATAAAGCAACACCAAAGTTTGTAATGTATTATCTTGTTCTTTTACATACTTTTTCATTGAATTATTTCAAGTAGCATTCAAAATATCACTCTCATGTTTTATTGGTCTTAAACTTCTCTCTCAAAACGTACACATATATTAAAAGAAAAGGTGGTTATTTGATGAATGTTGAAGAGAAAGGTTCCAAATTTGACATATATGGACCAAGAAGGATATGAAAGTGTGATCTTGGAATATGAACATGTTGATCTTCTCTTTATTGGCCCCCACTACGTGGAGTTGTAATTTAAAATTTGTAATGATTGTCACCAATTATGCTTTTTGTGCATGCATGTGATCACAAAACGAATATGAAAGATTTAATTGAGAACACAAGGAATTACTTGTAATTTACAATTTGTAATGACTATCACCAATTATGCTTTTTGTGCATGCATGTGATCACAAAACAAATATGAAAGATTTAATTGAGAAGGACATAAGAAATTACTGCATATTAATAGCATTGTCATTTGCAAATATGTGCAACACATTTTTTCATGTGAAGATTTATATCTTTTGTAAATTGAAACATTAAAGCTTGCATGTGTTACATGAAAGTACAAAGCATTTATTAAAAGGTATACAAGCTAGTTGTCACACCCATTCTTTTCATGATTCCCATTAGAATTTTGTTATCCCTAGGATTTGTACATAAAAGAGGGTCATGTGGATCTAGTAATATGTCTCTTTAGTATGTCACCCATTGATAGGTTTTGTCCTTGTGCAAAGTCCTTATTTTACACACTACAAAATTTCTTCAAATTGTGTAAATGAATATCAAATTTATAAGCAAATACATTATTTAGAAATAATTCCTTTGAAAAAATACTTGATATTATTTGCAAATCGTCATTATAACTATAGAATTTATGTTCAACTGTGTGCCCATTAATGTGAACCATTTAAAGCTTTTCTTGTTTGCATTAGTTAGAATAATATGAATCATTTAAAGCTTTTCTTGTTGGCATTAGTTAGAATAATTCCCATTTGATGTAATATGAGGGGATGGGTATTTTCTTGCTGAGTTATATATTGTATTTAGGTCACCTTGCATCTGCCATTTGATGTAATATGAGGGGATGGGTATTTTCTTGCTGAGTTATATATTATATTTAGGTCACCTTGCATCTGGAACTATGGTGTCATGACCACTCAAGCAAGCGCATGCCAATAAAAATATAGGGGTGTTTTCACATTTTCTTTTCTCTTTTTGGTTATGCACAACACTAAAATACTATTTTTAAAATAGCATGAAGTCGAGCATATCTAAATTTGAGTTCAAAAAGCACACATCAATAATCTTCTATTCTACTCAATATTTGCAGGTCTCTTTTAGACCAAGCAAACCATGAAGTACCAAGAACATCCCATCCCACTCACATATTCTTTGCTTTACCACATAAGGTGCAATTATCCCAAATTTTTGATTGACCAAAAAAAAAACTTTTATCAAGACTCTTGTAAACCACATAAGAAACTAGTGAGGATACTACACCATGTTTGTATATGTAATTAGTCAACTATACAGTAATTAGTCAACTATGTATAGAGAGAGAGAGAGAGAGAGAGAGAGAGAGAGCATTGAACATCACTGCATGTTAATTTTTTTTACAAAGTTTGACAAATTTTGAGAATGATTTTACACATTTAAATAACGCATTTGCATATCTTACAGCTTGGGCACATTGCAGGATGGTAATTTAATAAAAAGACATTTCTCATTCGAGAAGGATGTTACTTTTGGATAATGGATCACACCTGCAGGTATGAAAATAGCCTCCTCTTGAGCTCTTGCCTACACATGTACACACACAAATACAAACAAAGACTAGATTAGTGATGTGGGAACTTCTCCAATGGAAAAAAGGGATATAGCATGAAGGACACAAGTCCTGGTAAAATGCCCACAATAAAGGGCTTTACAGACAGGATACCTGCGTGATAAAAGGGGAGATCTCAGCCCCCTGTCCAATGGACAAGGTAGATGTCTACTCTCAGCGCAGGACGTGGTCAAAGACATTCAGATGATTTACCTGATCCGAATACGATCTGCCAGAGTGTTTCCAAGCAAACCCCTGTTCTCCTCAGCCCTTCTGATCAGGTAAGGTATCACATGTCCTACCGGTCCAAATGGAAGATATTTGCTTACTTGAAACCCAGCATGCACCAATGCCAGAGACAACCCATCAGCCATGCCCTTTAGTTGGGCAAACTGCAGATTTGGATGACCCTTCAGTAGACCCAGATTCTCAGCTTTCACAGCCGCTGCCCTGCCTGCATTACAAATTGAGCATTAGTTAAACCTCAGAAGCCAGGAGGTTCTTTGCCAGCCATGAACAGGCAACTGCAACCTATGCACCCAACAAGGTGCAGTCTTTATAATAACAGAAAACTGTGCTCAAGTTAAACAAACTTTTAGTACAGACACAACCCTTACCAGAATCAAAATTGTGGGTTGCAAGGACAACAGCCCCTTGGCCACTTGCTGCACGCTCCATCATGAAAGCAGCACATGTGTCATAGCAGTTGTGGGTTTCTTCTATGCAAGAATGAATAGGCGATTCAGCACCCATGGATGCAGCAAAAGCTGACTCTCTGGTTATGTAAGCTCCACGGACCAGTTTCACTCCAAAACCAACCCCCCTTTTTGCAGCCTCATTGGCTGCGAGTGATAGGCGTGGCAGAGCATCCTTAAGATATGCTTGAACTGTGCCATATACGAGAGGCTGTCCATTCTGATTAAATTGCAAAGCAGCTTTATATGTGAAATAATCAATGGCCGGTTGCACAGAAGTGTATTCAGCATCCACTAGCAATGGAAGACTTGCTTCATCACATGCTCTACATAGCTTCCATAGCCTTTCCTTGGCCATTTGCAAGTCCCGCTCTTCCACATCGGTTAGAGGCTCTGGTGGGCTTTGTACATGATATATTGGGCTTACATCAGCGAGCAGTGGAAGCACCTCTTCTCTCCATGGAAGCTTGAAATCTGCATGCTTGTGTTGCCATCTGAGAAGACTGCTTATCCGCTCAAGGAGGGGAAGTGGGCACAAAGCAGTTATCTTTACACAAGAGAAGCTCACCTGCATATACATGAAACATCAGCTAAAGTTTACTCAGATTCGTTCATGTAAATATACAATTACTCGGTTACATTAGAAACATGCCTTCCATACGTAAATTCGTATGTGTTTTTGCATGTGCACGCACATATCCGGACATAGCATTACACCAGTTCTATTGCAGTATTAGTTTCATTTGATAGTAGAAACCTTAGAAAAACTGTTTCTACTGAAGTAATTCTCTGCCAGAATCTCATGTAATACTAGATATGCTATGCAGAAGCCAATACAACAAATGAGTGACTGGAAAAAATAGGAAGAAACTCACCGACCCAGGTGGGAGCTGCAGAGTTTGCTGTATGGTTTGCAAGAACCCCTGCAGGTTGTCATCACAGGAGCTGTTGTCCATAGCATCTTCCAAGCTGTAGTCCAGAATACTCTTCAGGCCCAGTTCCCACATTCTCTGAAGGGTCACAGAAGCCTCTGCAACATCTTCTCCTGCGCAGAAGTGAGAGTAAGCCGTCTTCTTCACCATAGCCAGAAGGGGACGCCTGAACGCAGCGTAGCTCATCATAGGCGATTTCAGCACTCTGATGCTCAAATCCACCAGGGGCTCGTATGCAACCAAGTGCAGATTTAGGAGAGTTGAGAGCAGTTCTGTGGATTTCATGCCGGAATACAGTACTTGTCCATCTTCTGTGTGTAAAATATCTGATATCACTCTTTCTCCTTCTTCTTCCTGAAGCTCCTGAATGCGCTCCAGGTGATGTGAAGATGATCTGCTTGCAGACGAGAATGGCCTCTTTAGGGTTAGCGTTCGATTTGAAAAATAATTTGGTGTGCAGAGTTGGAGCTTGTCGGCTATGGTTGGGGTTAGGGTTACAGGATTTGATGTGCAGGCGTAATCCCTGTTGGCTAGGGTTCCAAAAACCCATGGCCGAAAGGGCTTTTCTAGGGTTAGGGTTTGATGGTTTGATGCGCAGGCATGGTTACGTCTGTTGGCTAGGATCCATGGCTCTGCACACAGTTTTGGAGAGAGGAGGTGCTTTCCAAGAGGTAGGCTTAGGGAATGGAACCTGTTAGTTTCTAGGGTTTCAGAAACACCATGGCTTTGGGAAGAATCACAGAAAGCATGATCAGAAGAGAAATTTTTTGCTGACGAGCTCAGATCCTTCTTGTTTACTGATGTGGGTGAGCTTTGACCATCCGAGCGTCTGGCGAGGGAGAGGGGGGAGAGCCTGTGAGAGGGGGGTCGTTTGAAGAGCTCAGGGAAGGCCCTGGGAATCTGCCATGCCATCACAGAGACGGCAACGAATTGCAGAGAAAGCCGGGTGTGTGCTCTTCTGTGTGTGTGTGCTGTTCTGTGTGTGTGTGCGCGCGTGTGCGTTGCTGTGTAGAAGCTGAGAAAGCACTGTCTGTGTGTGTGTGTGTGTGTGTGTGTGTGTGTGTGTGTGTGTGTACAGCAGAAGCCCAACTGGAAAAGAAGAGAAGACAGGTGAATTTTAAGAGCTCCTCGCAAAAATATAATAAAAGCAAAATATTTTGAAAAAAAAAAGTGCATCCAAATTTGTAGGAGAACGTGGCAAGTGGTCGGTCCGTTTCACGCGGCGTCCTACGTGGCATCCCCTTCTTGCTGACGTGCCTTTTCAGTTCAAATAGTGACATGGCGTGGTCATCCTCCCGCCACGTGGATACATTTGACTTTCTAGTATCAGGTGGACGCCCCAAAAAAATTTAAATAAAAATAAAAATTAAGGAGATTTCAAAATCTCTTCTTCTTCTTTTTAAATGCACACCCACACATCATTCTTAGAGCATATTTTCTCCGCTTGTAAAACATGTTTAATAGAGGTTTAAATGGGTATAATGCTCGTAAAACATGATGCTTGCGACGCCTTGTGTCGACCATGACACTGTTAGAAAAAACCACATTTTTCAACCAATCATAAGGACAACTTTAAATTCTATCCGGTTTTTGTTTCCAAAATCTCTACTATATGTTGGTTTTTCAACCAAACTCTAAATTCTATCCGGATTCCGTTTCCAAAATCTCTACTATATGCCGGTATGAAAAGTCGTTCCTTAAAATAAGGACTACAAATCTTAGCCACTGTAGGTTTAAAAAAACTCTAGAATGCCGTTTTTTTCGAGCATTGTGTGACCACCACAAGGCCTTGGAAAGGTATATCATACGACTTAAAGTTGAAGGCTTTCTCTATCCTTCAACTTGGAGGCCTCAAAAGCACCTTGAAACCCATTATTCAATAAAATTTACTTTGAATGGCCTTTTATTGAAACTCATTTTGTCATTGGTGGCCTTCGCTTGAAAGTTAAAATGGCTTTAAAGACCATTGCAGCCTTCAAAATTCAACATTGTGACATCACATATGTGTTCATCCCTATCTTTACAAAGTTGAGATAATGCCAATGCGTTGTAGTGGGTCTAGTCATTGGTGACTCTGGTGGTCTGAATTCCGGAACCATTGTGGCCTCATCCGATCTTTGTTTTAAGTGTTCACAGGGTGGGCGAGCAAACCACAATGGACAATAAAAACCTCATTGGATGTGGGCCCCCAAGCAACCAAGTGTAAACAATGAACACCTCTTTGCATACTAATATAACACATTTGAATCCCCCCGATGCAAAAACATTATTTATCATTAGTTTCTCTTTGAATGGTTAAAAAGAAGTTTGATCACCCAAAAAAACTTTTACCTTTTATTGATCAACTTTTAGGTAGTGTTATGTACAATGACTTAATCCACTCCCCAATAAGCTTAGGTATAGGGTACCATTAGAAGGGTGGTTTCTAGTACTCTAGAACTCATGTACTTAGCCACTCCCTTGCCAATATTGAAGTTAAATTTTTTGGCAAAAATGAAGAGGTATTAAGTTGTGATTTGCAAAAAATCGCCAAAATATTAGTCTTTTGTTGCTCCCCATGTAGCCCCCTCCTCGCGAGGCGATAACTGCACTACTAAAGTTAGCCCCCTTATTATAGAAAATCTAGTCACAAGTTTGTTTTGAGCTTGCTAAAAATTAGGTCTAGGTTTTATGCCTTTAAATTTTAAATCATTGATGTTTTATACTCTAAGTAGAAATTCTTTGATTTTTCTTGCATGCCCTTCCAAACACTCCACGATGAAAGTCCTATCATCATAAGGTCACCATAGTCTTTTGGAATTTTCACTATTAGTTTTTTTGATAATGTAGGGGCACTAGAAATGTTAGAAGCTCATAGATTACATGTCGCAAATATTTCAATAGTTGGTTAATTTTTAGCTAATGTATGCATAAAGGAAATATGCTTGGTTGCTCTTTGAACATGCTTTGGCATACTATTTGATCAAAATAAGTTAAATCTTGAACCCTAGTTAATCTCATCATCGTTTTATATCTTTTTGTAGTCTAAAATCTTGAGATTTCCCATATCTTTGGATCTTGTGCCTATATATCTTAGACCCTTCCCATCTTTAATGGGGTAACCAATCATCATGCTAGAAATGAGTGTCACTACCCTCTTTACACACAGCTACAAACTTGGAGTGTCAAACTGCGACCTCATGCCCATCATTCTGAGCTTCATGGGGGTATCCAATTTTCCCTGCTCATGCTTGGGCACCCATGTAAGCAACCCATATTTTGATTTCTAGCACAATTGCTGGGTTGTGTGTAAAGGGGGGTGGCCATCCACGCTTGTCCTACTACCCACATCTTGGGCTTCCATGGAGGGTTATTGGGCTATGTGGCCTTAGTATTTTGGAGCTCTCTTTACTTCCAACATTAGAGAAGTTTATATTATTTCCTACACCTTTTTAAGATATTCTTTTCCTATCCAATTCCTTTTCTAAAAAAATATTTCTAGATATAGAAAATAAGCTTATAGTTAGAGACATGTATTAATATTGAATCTCCCCAATAATCCTCATTCTAGAGAGTCTAGAATCTTGGGACTTCCCATATCTTTAGATCTTGTGCATGTATATCTTAGTATCTTGAAGCTTCCTTTATTTCAAGCCTTTGAAAAATTTATATTCTTTTCTACACTTTTTAAAAATCTATTTTTCCTATCCCAATCTTCCTTTTTATGAGAATCTTTCTTTTCTTCAAAAGCTCTTTCCAATCATTTTCACAAGCATGCCTCTATGATTTCATCAATTCTACACAAATCTACGACATCTTTTATGTGAAAAGGTATTCTGATCATCTTTAAATTTGTGTGAAAAGGTGTTCTGATTATCTTTTGGGTGCTAGGTCCACAATCTTCTATCCCTCCATAACACACATAATCATGGACTTCACAAAGTTGCACTCTTAGCTGAAATTATTGAGAGTAAGCACAATCTTATGATTATCTCTTGGGTGCTAGGTCCATAATCTTCTATCCCTCCATAACACACATAATCATGGACTTCACAAAGTTGCACTCTTAATTGAAATTCATGTAGACTGCGCCACCTGAGGAATTTTTGGGGGTGGCTCCATATGATTCTATTTCTACACTTCAACCTCTTTAGGCAGACACAGAGGAAGGGGATCTCGAAATCCCAAGGCATGCTCCCCAAATCTCCATTCCATCCTCATCTTATGTGGCACCTTGGGTAGGGTACAACCATCAAGATCCCCCACTTTGAGCTACCATGCAAGGCTAAGGGTGGATATTAAATTAGAGCACTCTCCCCATGGCATCCCCCCTCCCAAAAAAATGGCACTAGCACGTTAATGGACCCTCTTCATGTCAAGAGTTTACCCTAGCCTTCACCTTAGCCTTGCCGAGGCATATGTCATTGATCCTTGCCTTCGAGTTACAAATGCAACTTCCCAATGTGAGTGCACTAGCTCGTTTGTTGCCCTCACTTTTTTTGTCACTTTAGAATGCTTCTTTGCAAATGGGGTAAAGGAATATCTCTCTATGCCTAGATGGAGGCAAAAAAGAGATAGCCTTCGTGACGGATCTCTCTTAGGAAAGGTGGGGGAGAAGAAGAAGCTGATGCAATAGGGAAACCTACCTAGCATATCCATCAAAAGCAAGAAAGATTCAATAGCATACACGTAAGCAAGAATAGAGAAGAGAAGAGCTCACAATTATTATATTGCAAGGGAATGATGATTGTATATTTCTTAGTGTCAAAAATGACTTATATACAAGTGACTAGTTTTCACACTAGGTCGACTATACCTAAAAATGGTTTGGTCACTATTACTAGCCTTAAGAAAGTATGTACACAAAGTCCTTAGACTTTCCCTATCTGACATTAAGCTCAAGATAAGGCCACTTTATATGTTCTAGCGTCGTCTTACAAATTGATAAATGCCCATTTGAGTGAGTAAGATGGCAAATTGCTTAGACGAGTGAAACCATGTTAACCTATGGACATAGCCCCACTTTAAAGCTGAGACCACGTCCTTGCATCACCCAAGTTGGTGATGAAGTTGTTGCAGGCATGGAAAGGTGTGGATAGTCTAGGAACACCATGAAGTTAATGTGTGAGGTTAAGTAGTATGGTTCGATGCCAATCCACAATCAGATGCAGGATGGGTAGCCCAAGTGGTATGTAGCTTGTGAGGTGTCATGAAAGGTATAGGCGGTGTAGAAGCTCTTTATGTGAGGCCTCTCTGTTTGCAGAAATGACTCGGGACCCTTCAAAATTAGGTAGTTGATAGAAATGGTCTCTTCACCCTATGATTGGAAAAATAAGCGCTAGACCCCATGGAATGATTTGCATGGGTAGATGGTGACCCATATCTTCTTGGCATGACATGATAGTACGTCCCGATCTCACAACATGATGCTTAGAGATAAGGCTTCTTCGTGAGCGAATACGTAGACTAGGGTGAGTTGTGTTGGTATGCAGAAGTTGCATGCATTAAAGTTCTTTGGAGGTGCCCACAAGGTCGAGGGTTTTCCAAGCACAGGTGCATGTGTGCATGCATACCATGAGGCGTAAGATGCAAAAAGAGGTTGAGGTGGTTTGTAAAAATCAAAATACAAATAGCATGGAGTGCTGTTACTATGGCAAACTAGGGAACATTATAAAGGATTGCTATAAAAAGCAGAATGATATCAAAAGTGGAAAGTTGTAGTAGCAAGCTAAGTATGCATCATCAACTAAACAAGGTGATGATAGAAATGAGTAGCTGTTGTGATGCAGCACATGCTTAGTTCCACAGGAGATGGTCAAGATTGGGAAATATTTGGTATGTGGATTCTGGCATCTTTAACCACATGACCACTAATCATGGTGAGTGGTTTGGATATATGTATAAACCACAAGTTCTCAAACGCGTTCAAGAATTGAATAAATAACTTGCAAAAAATACTTAGCTCATGAAAGCAACACAACAATGGGTGCAATCTTCCCCCCTCATGTGTGTGGCCTCCCACACATGAGTATTTACATAATTTCATTCCAAGCATAGGCCATAGCCTCTAAAAATACAAAAAGTGTGCTTTTCCTTGCATAACACTCTCTTATGCTAAAAATAAAGTATCCATAAATTGAGACTAGGGTTAAAGCATATAACGCTTTACAAAAGTATTCAAGTTTGAATACTTTTGAATGTTCAAGTCTAAGCTTGATAAATCTAAGCTTCCAAATTAAATCAAAATGTGCACAAGCTAGCACAAATATATATAAAGCAAGTTTCCAAAAATGTGTGTCATTAAATAATAATGTGTGCATCCTCCTCAATCTTCTGAGTTCTCTTCACCTATAAAATATTCAACAACAAATTGGTAAAAATAAATATTCCACAAGCATACAAACCATCACCACACTTATATTTTCCACAAGCGTAAGTAACCCATGAATAACCCTACCATACAAACCAACTATAACAAACATTGGAGGACCCAAACATATGTCAATGTATACCAAATGTATTAATATTTACAATACCATGAACATCTACAGTGTGGGGGGTCCTGTTCATAATGTAAACAATATTTGCTGCTTCTTCTTCAGCCTAAAAATAATCCGGCATATTCTTTTCACACCTCAAGACACGAGAAACTTTTTCAATATGCTAGTTTTTCCTTTTTGTGCAACACCATTCTGTTTGTGGAGTATACTTGCATGTGAATTGCATCTTAGTTCTCTGCTTTCTCAAGAATTCATTAAACTCATTAGAAATATTCTCCCCCACCATCCGATCTTCTTAGGCATTTGATTTGCATACCTTTTTCCTTTATCAACCAAGACTTTAAATCTCTAATAGTGACTTTTCTTCTTTATGAAGTAAACTTACACTTGAATATTACATAATACTTGCAACCTGCAATTGTCATCAGAATATATAACATCCAATGGAATTGCATTGACGAGATTTTCATCGAAAAAGCTTGTTTAGCCTACTTACCAAGCTAGTATGCCAAGCTAGTATGCTTTACATACTTTGTGCATCCATCAACCTTAAACTTTGACAAACTTGCAACAATATTTTAGGCCTGCATAGACTTTAGTAGATGTATATTCACATGAATAATGTGCTTGTGCCATATGTTAATATCTGTAATATAACACTTGTCCCATGTGCAAACATGGTTACCTTCACCTTAGGCATGCTAACATCCAAAGTAAATATCTTGCTAATATGTCAATATCTGTAATGACACATGTCCCATGTGTAGACATGGTTGCCTTCACCTCAGGCAATATCCAAAGTAAACACCTTGCCATTTTTGTTACCCTTTGTAACTAAATGGCATTGATTTTTGAAGTCTTCCACATAGCAAGAACCCTTGAGAAATGAACTCACTTGCAAACCCTGTTCAACCATCTATCACCACCAACACAAACTAGGTTTTATGTAATATTGGCAACATGATGTACATCTATCAAGTACTACATTTTGCCATCCTACATAGATAATGGCACTTTACCAACATGCACAATGGGGTGTGCAGTATCATCACATATTTCCACATACCCTAGTTGAATAATATATTTCTTGCAAGTCTCTATTTTCTCTATTTTCCTAGAAGTAGATCCGTGTTAGTGATATCAGAGCTATGGGTCTACGAAGATGGAGGCAAGATTTAAAATAGGGTTTTCACATGAGTAGTGCCCTCACTGGGTTTTCACTAACTTATGCACCCTTTAAAAGTTTACAGGTATAAAACCAGATGTGTCTCGCTTTTGAAAGTGTTTGGATATATTGTATATGTGCATGCTCCTAATGAAATGAGAACTAAGTTGGATCTAAAAGTAGAGAAATGCATCTTCATTAGTTATGCTTTAGATCGAAAAGGTTATAGATGCTATAATCCTACCACTCGTAAGATGTAAGTAAGTAGAGATGTTATCTTTGATGAGATGAGTAGCTGGTGTGCACTAGTAAAGGTAACTGAAGATATAGATGTAAGAAGTAACGATGCCATCGGACCACATGTAGAACAAAAACCATAGAACCTAGTGAGCCCTCTAGCAATAAATCATGGTTAGGCAGGTTGAGGATAGATGCAAGTAATGTAGATGCATCATCTCATGGTATAGTACACATGCATCACACAAAGGGAAGGAGAAGGTAGATCAATCGTTTATGCCTAATCTACTAGCACAATAGCCCTGCAGGTAGTAGGTTACTCTTATGTTAGATGGTGACTTTAGTGGCTCCAAGTAGAGCCTTAATGAGGAGCTTGGCATTCCATCATTAGTTACTCTCTTGGTGCACAGAGATCCATGGCTATTTTGAGAACAACTAGTAGTATGCAAGTCTACTAGGGTTAGATACCCTGTTAACAAGTTGAGATCTGATGGATATATAACCCATCACTATGCATGGTCAAAGAAATACAAGAGATAGAACCCACTTGTTTTGAGCAAGCACTTGGAACTTAGAAATGGGAAGATGCCATGGATAAAGAGATAGTAGCATTGGATACAAATGCTTCATGCGAATTAGTGTCTTTACCTAAGGATAAGAAGGCAATTAGGAGCCATCATTACTATGGATGTAGTGAAGGGTTGTTCTTTACATCATATAGATGTAAAGAATATGTTCTTGTATGGTGATTTGCAAGGAGGAGTTCGTGGATGCCAAGCAATAAGAGGAAGTACCTTGCCCATGTGTATAGCCTTACCCATCCTTGTTCGATCAAAGAAGAGCCAATCATAGAACCCCAAATAGGGCCTTGCACACACTTTCAGTGTCGAGCAACCCCAAGGCTCAAAAATATCACCACGACCCCACAACACCCGTGTGCACCACATTGTTGAAATATACAAGTGAATAGGGTGTGTGCGGGAACAAGCCCTTGGCTAGAGGCTGTAAAAGAGAATCTGTAAATGTGAGAGAACCTGTGAAAAGGTGAGAAGAATCTACTGGGAGAGAATAAAGGGTAGCATGAGGAGATTTAGGAGGTGTGGAGATATTCTGGGAGAGGTGGAGAGAATCAAGCAAAAGAGGTGGAGTGAATCAAGGAGAAATCAGTGGGATTGGATGCTTGGATGTAAACCCTATAAATTGAGGCATTGGCCTAATGAGAATTTGCTAGTTTTTTATTATCCATGCCTACATTAAGCTATCAGTTAATTGCTCACTAATCACATCTTAATTATTATCTAATCTCTTGTTAATGATGTTGATTCTAGCATTTGATCTACCATAGCTCATCACATTATTGTAATTTTAACATGGTATCAGATCCTAGCCTAGAATCCATCAAGTTTATGAGCCCATTATCTAACTAATTAAGATTAGTAGATGATTAAGAAATAATCACTTTTTTTAGTTATTTTCAAGTAGCCCACTGTACCCCCAGCCAGTGGAGGGGCTTGATCTCCCTCCAGGAGCAACATTAGCTCAAGCCCTTGTAGCCATACATAGCTATCTCACTGTGCTCCAACCAAGCGAATCAGCACATCAAACCGCCTATGAAAGCTCACGATTTTCGCTAATTTGCAGGCGTCATTTTTTCTAAGAAAAAATGATATCTCTTCTTTTCCAGTTGCAATGGGTCTAATTACTCTTGGCCCTAGGGGTTTTCAAGGGTGCTCTACAAGCTGGTGAAGTCAGAATTTGATTTAATCAAGTCTACAGTGAGATCCAAGCTCTTCATCAAATCTGCCAAGTGACTTTGGTAAAACAGAGATTAAGCATTCAATGTTTGGTCAAATCTTATGTTTCTTGGCTTAATCCTCTACTAGACTAATTGCTATTGATAGACTTGAAAGGATTTGAGCTCATTTGAACTCTAAGGCCTCAGATCTAGGCTCCCCGCATACTCTGTTTTTTGCACACAAAACAGAGGATTAATTTACTAATCAATGATTAATTAGTGCTAATCACTATTTTTTGGTGCAATTGAGGGTTCAAATTAACCATTAGGTATCTGATACAGATCTCTATAACTTTAGATTGCAATTCGGAGATGGTTTGATACTCCAACCATTCCGTACAAATTGGTTACCCTTGATTTAATGTAATTTTTGGTGATTTTATGCTGATAAATCTGTTGTAATCATCTCCTAAACACCAGATTGAGTTGTAAAAGGGTAGACACTGCCCTTGAATCTTGAAATTGGATCAAGAGGTAAGACCCCCTTCACATTATCATGAGTACGGCACAAGAAATAGCCAAATTTAATGGGGAGCAGTTTTACACATGGTAGACAAAAACCATGTATCTGCTCATGAGGAAAAATTTGTGGGGGCTAGTTGAGGGAAGAGATGAATGCCCAAAGGTGAGGGAAAAATGAGTGGAAGAGCATGAATGAAAAAGCATTGGGACTTATCGCACTCAGTTTAAATGATGAAATCATTCATCACATCACAGGGATACAATGGGCAAAAGATGCATGGGATGAACTCAATAAATTATTTGGCACACAAGCTAAAAATTCAAAGATAAATCTGTTAATGCAATTCTACAAATTGGATATGAAGGAAGGTGAACCTTTAATCACACACTTGAACAGATATAAAAGCATTAAGCAACAACTGGCAGCTATTGGCAAAAAGGTAGAAGATGATGAGGCACTAGCAGTGCTTCTGAAGAGTGTGGACAAAGGTGAATATGAAAACATTGTAGCAACACTAAAGAATGTACCTGAATTGAAGCTACACGAGATAGAAGGAGCTCTACTAGAGCAAGAGAACAGAGGCAAAGAGAAGAAATGGCTCGATTCAACAGCAGGAGAAGAAAAAGCATTCTTCACCCGAGGAGGATTCTCTCGAGGACGAGGGCGAGGAAGAGGCAGAGTAGGAGGAAGGACCTTCACTTACCCCACAACTGTGGAAAGTCAAGACACATGGCAAGAGACTGCTACAGCAAACCCAGTGGAGAAGGAACGACATCGGCAAACTTCACTTGTAGTAGCCTTGGACACATAGAGAGAGAGAGTGTGTCAAGGACTATGAGTTTAGGGACTTGAGGCACTGGTTGCGGACTACCAAGTAAGAGGGAAACTTGGTATAGGAGGGTCCAGGTGTGCTAGGAGTATTCACTTGAGGAATATACAAGTGAATAGGGTGTGTGCGAGAACAAGCCCTTGGCTAGAGGCTGTAAAAGAGAATCTATAAATGTGAGAGAACCTGTGAAAAGGTGAGAAGAATCTACTGGGAGAGAATAAAGGGTAGCATGAGGAGATTTAGGAGGTGTGGAGATATTCTTGGAGAGGTGGAGAGAATCAAGCAAGAATCAAGCAAAAGAGGTGGAGTGAATCAAGGAGAAATCAGTGGGATTGGATGCTTGGATGTAAACCTTATAAATTGAGGCATTGGCCTAATGAGAATTTGCTGGTTTTTTATTATCCATGCCTACATTAAGCTATCAGTTAATTGCTCACTAACCACATCTTAATTGCTCACTAATCACATCTTAATTATCATCTAATCTCTTGTTAAT
Organism: Cibotium barometz; assembly: GCF_041138505.1. Classification (NCBI taxonomy): domain Eukaryota; kingdom Viridiplantae; phylum Streptophyta; class Polypodiopsida; order Cyatheales; family Cibotiaceae; genus Cibotium; species Cibotium barometz. The sequence continues at coordinate 16,505,880 of NC_141108.1, read as the reverse complement.
GATGTTGATTCTAGCATTTGATCCACCATAGCTCATCACATTGTTGTAATTTTAACACACATCACACCAACTCACTAGCTAAAACTGGAAAGACAAAGCTCAATTAAGTGCATCAATAAAGCTAGTGGTAGTGATGTCAAGGCTTCCATCACAATGGGTCAGCGACTCTCCACCACTTTTGAGGCCACAAGGTAAGCCAAAATGTTATTATACATATGTAACATAGTACTTCATATTAACTGTACATACACGTATACCTAGGAATGCTTAAATATTTAAAACTCAAAAGAAAGCTAAAAATGATAAAAATCTAAAAACACGCACATATACCTATTTGCACACATCACACACACTAACCATGAATGCCGCATGCACATACCCCCTTTACCCCCTCTTCCTCTTTAAAAAAATACCCCCTATGGGCCCTTTAAATTTCCTCCCATAAATTTTTGACACACCCCCTCTCTTGGAGAAAATTTCCATACACACAACACAAACATGCTCAAAAAAGGAAAAAACTTGGGGTTACGTATGGTACCGATTTTTTTAAAAGAATTTATGATTGCCACTTGGCAATGAAAGCCCATAGGTGCTAGGTGGCACCCCAAAAAATATTTTTAAAAATAGGGTTATGTGTGCCACCACGTGGCAACACAAGCTCACATGTGTGTGTCGTGTGGCACCACAAAAAAATAAAAAAGATTTTTTAATTATTTTATTTTAGAGAGAGCAGAGAAAGAGAGGAAGAAGGAGGGAGAGAGAGAGAGAGAGAGAGAGAGAGAGAGAGAGAGAGAGAGAGAGAGAGAGAGAGAGAGAGAGAGAGAGAGAGAGAGCATGACAACCTCAACCTCCCTCGAGGAGAGAAAGAGAGGAAGAAGGAGAGAGAGAGAGAGAGAGAGAGAGAGAGAGAGAGAGAGAGAGACAGAGAGAGAGAGAGCATGACAACCTCAACCTCCCTCGAGGAGAACCGAGAAGAGAGAACTTAACTAGGGGGAGAAGAGCTGGCAACACAACAACCAAAGCCTGAAAAAGCCTTAGAATCAATTGGGCTTTGCATATGCCAAGGCACAAACCATTACAACCATGCTAAAATCAAGTGAGGTAGAGATGCTCTAAAGGTCAAGCCATCTCCATGCTTCAAGAAGGAAGTGGGCTGAGTAGACATGAACTTTTTAAAAAGAGGCTCAAGAAGTGCGATCCATTCGGCCTTCTTTGGCAAGTCACCCATAGCTCACAATTTACCAGTATACATGCCATATACATTGGGTGTCCTAAATTGTTTCATTCTCATGGGCAACTAAACCTCATTCACACCTGCCTTATCGACGACTAGACTTATAACACATCAACACCCAATCACCTATCTCAAACCATGTGTAAGAGTCAAAGAAAATAGACAAATAAGTGTTAAAGAAAGCGGTGTGTTAGAGTTTTCACCCGCCTTATCGACGTTGTAACACATCAACACCCAATTCGCTATCTCAAACCATGTGTAAGAGTCAAAGAAAGTAGCCAACTCATTGTCAAATAAAGCGGTGTGTTAGAGTTTTCATTGGAAGGAGCATGGCCTTTGGGCACACCTTTTGCCCAAAGCCCATGCATGACACCTGCAATATACACACATGCTCTACATCTAGTAGACAAATCAATAGGCACCGATATCTTAGCCTCATGGGGTGGTCAACAGTTATCTAAGTACATCTCTAGATGGGGGGGGACCATGACGGGTGCAAGCCTGGCCTATGGTGGTGGACCTTCCTTAATGAGCAAGAACCTTTAGTAGTATCTTCTTAGCCCCACTACACATTGATCCGTATTGCCTCTATCCCTAGTACTTATTAACGCCAAATCCTCGAGCCACAAATTGAGCTCCATTGTAGTTATGGGCAAAGTCTGCTACCATCTTGACTCCCCAAGAAAAGAGATGTTGAGTAAATGTCAAAGAAAGTAATAAAAAAAGTCGAAGAAAGTAGTGAGCTGGAGAAATCTTTGAGTTTGGAGGAATACACACATAGAGCATACCTTTTATCCATTACCCATGCACATCACCTGCATACCTTCTGCCCATTTCCCATAGTTATTCTTGTTTAATTAATCACTCACAAATGTCTCTGTTGCAAAGGAAGATGCTGGTGCCAATATTAGGCTCGAGGAAGATAGCATCAGTGTTCACTTGGAGGATAGTCAACATATGGATGACTTCAATGTTCCACCAATGGGTAACCTCTTGTGTGGCTCAAAATTTTGATTACCATATTGCTGCTTATCAGAGTAGGTGAATTACCTTTAACACGTCCTACTGTTGCTCCAGCTCTAACAGGTATGGGAACCTTTTCAAGTCCACTTGGCCTTTCTAATGCAACCTTGCCTCCACAGCTTTTAGTCATGGCTCAACATGCGTCTCTTAAGTATCCAAAGTTCCATGAAAAGAAGGAGGATCTAGATACATACGTGGTAAATTTTGAAAACACCTAGTTAGCCAATGGCATGCCACTCACCGTCACTACAGTGTAGAAGCGCAACACATTTAGTGGCACATTTGATGGGCAACAAATTGGCATGCACAGTATAGCCCTAATACATTTCCAACTTTTATGCGACCCTTTGCAATGCCTTTTTGCATCGATTTCAAAAGGATAAGACCTCTTCACAGTCTTGGAGAATTTCAGCCTTTCTTTATCCTAAAATGAGTAACAAATAAATTGAGTTAAACTTTTCCTATTGAGATTACTCTTTAGAAGTGAAAAATTGATTAGATTAGAGTGCTTTATTTCATCTTGGGATAAATTTTAAAGTAAATTTAGAATGTAAAAATTGAGAAATGGTCAGCCATACAAAGGAGGTTATGGCAAAATTTTCTTAAATTTTATGGAAATAAGTTTTATCTTTATGTTATTCAAAAAGAATAATCCCCACCGTTTGTGCATTCTAAAAGAAATTCTTTTTATTTTAAAAGTGTTATTTCTATTTTATGCATAAATAGATGTATAAAAGGATTTTCTTTTATTATAAAAGTGTTATTTTCATTAGATTCAATTTCTATGCATAGAAAGATGCATATTGGATTTTTTTTAATTATAAAAGTGTTATTCTCATTAGATTCAATTTCTATGCATAGAAAGATGCATATTGGATATTTTTTTATTATACAAGTGTTATTCTCATTAGATTCAATTTCTATGCATAGAAAGATGCATATTGGATATTTTTTTATTATAAAAGTGTTATTCTCATTAGATTCAATTTCTATGCATAGAAAGATGCATATTGGATATTTTTTAATTATAAAAGTGTTATTTTCATTAGATTCAATTTCTATGCATAGAAAGATGCATATTGGAAATGTTTTTATTTTAAAAGTGTTATTCCTATTAAATTGATTTTATGCATAAATAGATGCATAAAGAATTTGTATATCAAAATAAGATTCTCTTTAATTCTATGTTTAATTTCCATGAATATTTGATAAATGAATAAGTAAATACTCTAAGAGGGAAAATTCTATCGTTTCATATTCACTTGGTTTGTAAAGAGAAAATTCAAGAAATCTATCGAAGTCAAAATATTCAGATAAATGATTAATTTATTCCTCATCGAAATTCATGATAAAATTAAAAATCAGTTAAGTGAATATTCAATGAATGAAATTCAGTAAATTAGTAATCGAAATATCACCCCCTTTTTGCGACAGATAATTCAGGAACAAAAAGAGGTGTGAGGTAAATAGAAGTGATGAGATGTAAGTGATGAGATGTGTGATGTGAATCAGATAGATGTGAATGAAGGGATGAATAGATATGATGTGAATAGAGGTGATGAGATGTGAGGTAAATAGATGTGAAGAGATGTGTGATGTGAATCAGATAGAGATGTGAGGTAAATAAATGTGAAGAGATGTGTGATGTGAATCAGATAGATGTGATGTGAATAGAGGTGATGAGATATGAGGTTAATAGATGTGATGAGATGTGTAATGTGAATCAGATAGATGTGAATGAGGGGATGGATGGATGTGATGAGAATAGAGGTGATGAGATGTGAGGTGAATAGATGTGATGAGATGTGTGATGTGAATCAGATAGATGTGCATGAATGGATGGATGGATGTGATGTGAATAGGGGTGAAGAGATGTGAGGTGAATAGATGTGATGAGATGTGATGTCATGTGAATCAGGATGTAAATGAATGATATGGGATGTGAATGTATGTAAAAGAATGTGATGTGGATGTGTATGCGAAGGAATGTGATGTGATGAAAAATGATGTGATGTGACATGAATATATGTGGATGTGAAGTGATAGATATGAATGTATGAATAGATGTGGGTAGTTGTACAGTTGAGCGATTGGATGGATGTGTATGAATGCGATATAGTGTGGACAGAAGTGATGTGATATAATGTGGATAGAATGTATGTGATGGGATGGTTATGAAAATGTATGTGGTGGTATGAATGAACAAATGTGATGGATATGAATGAATGAGATGTGATGGGTGTAAATGGATGTGATGTAATTGAATGTGATGGGTGTAAATGGATGTGATGTAATTGAATGTGATGGACGAGAATTGATGTGGTGTTATGTGAATTGTGATGTGAATGATTGTGATGTGATGAGAAAGGGAATACAGATGAAATAAATGAGGAATGATGTGAAAAGACAAGAGTTCGCTATAGAAACTGTATTTATGACATGTTTTTTTAAAATGACTGTTTTATGTCAAGAATGCTGGGGAAGCATTTTGATCGTCTTATGAATGAGGTTGTGGAGACCTAATCTGATAAAGTTGCAACAGCTGAACGGAGAATCAATGGAGGATGTCTTGTGTAGCAAGGTCGGCCGAGGTCTTGACCAGCCTCGGTTTGATTAAAATGGTGAGCTTCTGGTACGGTGGATGAGGGACCAAGGAAGCGGCCTATGAGTGAAGTGCTAGGTCACCTGCAAAGGATCCTAGAAGGTGCTGACCATTCGGTGCTGGGTTGCCGAAGATACCCACACGTGCGTCGAGGAAGATATTGAAACACAAAGTAAGAGTTGTTTTCTGAATTCGGGCATGGATCTGGTTGATTAACCTTGCTGGTCCTCAACGGATGAGTCCATGACTCTTTTATATGGATCCGTTGGTTGATCTTGCTGATCTACAATGGAGATTCCATTTTGTTATGTGAATATATTGTTGAGTACTATGAGTTAGGAACCATCGAAAAGGCCCCTGAGTGGACAGCTGGTGAGCGTTCTGGTTGCCAATGATGCCATAGGTACACCGATGAAAGAATGTTTGGAAATAAGGATTCAACCGGAGATTTTAAGGTTTATGATCAGTGACACAATGGTTTCATTAAATGATTATTTTTAGAGATAGTTGATTCTATGAAAAAGGCAATTTCATATTGGGTGTGTAAGTGGTATGACTAGTTTTAAGTTTGCATGAATATCCGGCTAGGGTGCCTAGGAACTCTTTTCCCTGGTACCCGGGACAAAACCTAACCAAATTCCTAATTGGATCCCATCACTACAGTGGTTGGGCGCTTGGCTAACCCATGGGACTGGGGCTGGACTGATGGATTCCTAAATTAAGACTCAATTCTGTTATGGTACGATAGATGAAGTAAATCCCGGACAAAAATTATTCTATGGAAAAGAATCAACGACTGTGCCTCTCAATGAGGGAAAAAAGCGTTGGTCTCTATGATCCAAGTGCAATCTTTCCTTGATCTGATTATGCGACTTACGGGTTCGGTCAGATCAGTTCAGTTAGTTAAGACTTTTTGACTACATTAGAGAAAAATTATCCTGGAGGAATCGCCCGTGCTTTCCGGGTAATGGGAAGTTCTTCCAGGTTCGGAACCGATGGATTAGTCTCTTGTTCGGATATCCATGGGCCCTCGCCCCGAGTGAGGGAACCTGGCCCGTACAAGAAGTGCTACTTCCGCTGCTAGCGGCCCTGAATTCGTTGCGCGGTGGGGACGGGGACCTTACAGCTAGTATCAGAGCAAAATTGGCTAAAGTGGATCAATTGAGAAGCCAAAAATGTCAAACATTTGATGAAATAGCAGTAAAAGGTTGAAATTGTGTGATAAATTCATACAAATTGTTATTCAGACTGAAATTCATAAATTGGTAATTGGGTCTTCAAATAGAAGTACCGCAATTATATGGAATCCCTGACTTGCTTGATTCCTAGAAATGATGGTATTTACCTTATAATTCCAAGGACCGTGAGACTGCCCGTGTATACCGAGGGTATAACTGCAGCTCTTTACTGGCTGTATATATGAGTAAATCTAAGACCTTGAAATTATAAGCATAAATGCTATCCAGATGATGAATTCGAATGTGGTTGATATGATTTTAAAATTCTAGTTGAGAACTCATGAGCTGAATTGGATTCTGATTGAAAAATGATGATTCTTGAATTTTGGTTGAAATGTAATAAGCTGAGCAAAAATCTCAACGAGAATGAATGGGAAGAGTCCCTGTGATGATGTTCATAACTAGAATGACGATAATGACTTCAGCAAATCACTATGAGATTAGTGGATTGTGCTGACAAATTGCTACTGTTAACACTTGACCCAGTGGATTAAGTTAAGGGATGACAAATTAAAAATCTGTATAATTGAAATCCCCAGACTGTTCAGATGGAAATTTTGGTCTAATGGACCATTATTGTGTTAAAGATATGAATGAGATGTTCTGAATGAATTGTTATCCGATAATGAGTTCTATATGAATATCTTTATCCCATGATTCTGTGAAGAACTGACCAATCTAAAGAACCCCAGAATCAGTTGAATCTAAAATCGAATTTGAATCATAAATAAAGGGACATAACAAGAATTTTCATATTGATAGGAGCATGGATCAAGGTCATCGTGGTAGAAATGATAACCCCCAACTCGAGGAGGAAGAGCTCGACTTGGATGTTCATAAAACTCTTCATAGATCGCAGCCTGGACCTTTCAAGGGTGAAGGGGAAAACTTGGGTGAGGCTGTACAAAAGTGGATCAAAGCAATGGAATAGTACTTCGATGTCATCGCGTACAATGAGAAGAGAAAAATGGCTCTTGCAAGACTGAAGATAGTAGAAACAGCCAGAGTGGCATGGAGAAACCACTGCGAGACAAACCGTCTGGATCGGAATACCCAGACATGGAATGATCTCAAAAATTACCAAAGGACGAGGTTCTGTCGTCCCGGCTTTTTGGAAACAAAGATGAACGAATTCTTAGAGTTAACCCAGGGGAGCAGAACTATTGAATTATATCACCAAGCGTTCGCTCTCCTCAAATTCTCGCCATCGCTGGATGAAGAACAGCTGATGGCTAGGTTCATTCGGGGACTGAACGAACCTTTGAATATCCTGTTGAAGAATGCCAAGCCAGTTTCCATGGTTGAAGCAGTGCGGATGGCGAAGGATTTCACCAAGGCCTTTGATGTCAAAGTCCCGCTGAAGCCAGCACCATCACCTTTCAAAAGGTTTTTAATTCCAGAAGGTGATTCCAACCTTCCGCCGCCTAAAAGATATCAGGGTCAAGCCCAGGATATGGGTAGTTCTAGAATAAAAGAAATGTCCTTTTCTCGAAACTCAATCCCCTGGAATTCAACTTCAGAAGTTCCACCCTTGAACAAGGGTTGAACAAGGGAGTGAAATGATATAACTGTCAAGGATTTGGACATCACAGTATGGATTGCCCAACACCTTTTGGATCAAGGTTTTCGGGGCAGGGAAATCAGGGATTAAGATTCCAGACTCCAGCTCCTTCCTTCTAGAGTAATCAGGTTTCTTTTCGCCAAAATCAAGAAAATCCCAGAGGAGATAGACCCTCTAACCAACCTGCAGTCTCAATCCAAAGTAATGCAAGACCTCCGCCTCAGAATAGGGGAAGGCAAAGAGAGATATTTCCAAATCGGCTGTCCACTTCCAAGGTAGTAACGCTGGAAGTAATTGAAGAAGAAGAAGAAGATGAAAGAGATCATACTCCACCTGCGAGATGAGGACATCTCACGTTTTTCAAGTGGGAGAGAATGTAAGATTCCTCCCCAGCCCCTCAAGATGTCCAGTTTCTTCCCCTGTAATCAATCCCCTTTTCAGAATAATAAAAGATCTTGTTTCTTCCTGTTTTGAGAGAGAAAATGTTCGAGAGAGGTAACTCACTTTTTAGATATCTTTGGATGGAAAAATATCATTTCTTATTAAACTAAATTCCCCTAAAACAGAAGTTTAAAAAGAATTTCTTAAGGTGCATTAGAAATAAATTATAATAAGCTTAAAAGGCCTTAGCCTAAGGGTCCAGATTTTTTGAAAATTTTGGATTAAGGTTCTGAGGGACCAATTAGATAATCCAAATGTAGGGAGGAGATAAATTGAAGAAATAAAGAAAAACCTCCCAAAACTGAGTAAATACTCACATAAGATGAAGAGTGGACTAAGGACAAAGGAAAATAGTTAAAAATTTGATTTTTGATACCTCAAAATGGGGATTCCCCCTCATGAAGGAGGCACCTTTTTTCTCATCATTGCTTTCCATTTTAAATCAATAAAATGAGATATTTCATCTCTCATCTCTCCTAATTCAAGTCTAGTTCCAAAAAGTAAGCTGAACTGACCCAAAAATAGTCAAAAATTGACCAAACTGATCTGGAAAATTCTAGAATCAGTTTGCTTGGTTTGAGGCTCACTTTTTCCTATAAATAGAAGCCTCTCCCTTTGTTAAGGCTATATAGTGTTTATGCACTGTTACTCTACTCCTCCCTAGAGCCAAAAACATTGAATTCACTTGATAATTCACTTGTTTTTGACTAATTCCTCTACAAAGAATTGGTGGCCACTCTTGATCTAAACAAGAGTAGAACCCTCAATCCCTCAAGCCAAAGGAAAGCTCACAAAACTCCATGTAAGTTATTAATTCTACTTTTTTTAAATTCTAATCTATGGTTTTCTGAATTCTTTGCTTTTTAATGTGATTATGGATTATAAGCCTTGATGAAAAGGCTTCCCCCTTCTCTTCATTAAGAATTTCAGCCTTTCTTTATCCTAAAATGAGTAACAAATAAATTGAGTTAAACTTTTCCTATTGATTACTCTTTAGAAGTGAAAAATTGATTAGATTAGAGTGCTTTATTTCATCTTGGGATAAATTTTAAAGTAAATTTAGAATGTAAAAATTGAGAAATGGTCGGCCATACAAAGGAGGTTATGGCAAAATTTTCTTAAATTTTGTGGAAATAAGTTTTATCTTTATGTTATTCAAAAAGAATAATCCCCACCGTTTGTGCATTCTAAAAGAAATTCTTTTTATTTTAAAAGTGTTATTTCTATTTTATGCATAAATAGATGTATAAAAGGATTTTCTTTTATTATAAAAGTGTTATTTTCATTAGATTCAATTTCTATGCATAGAAAGATGCATATTGGATATTTTTTTATTATAAAAGTGTTATTCTCATTAGATTCAATTTCTATGCATAGAAAGATGCATATTGGATATTTCTTTATTATAAAAGTGTTATTCTCATCAAATTCAATTTCTATGCATAGAAAGATGCATATTGGATATTTTTTTTAATTATAAAAGTGTTATTTTCATTAGATTCAATTTCTCTGCATAGAAAGATGCATATTGGATATTTTTTTATTATAAAAGTGTTATTTTCACTCAATTTCTATTCATAGAAAGATGCATACTGAAAATCTTTTTATTTTAAAACTGTTATTCTTATAAAATTGATTAAATGCATAAATAGATGCATAAAGAATTTGTATATCAAAATTACCTAAGGACGAGGTTGTCCTCCTTCATGAGGGGGAATCCCCATTTTGAGGTGTCAAAAATCAGTTTTTTAACTATTTTTCTTGGTCCTTAGTCCACAATCATCTTATGTGAGTATTTACTCATTTTTGGGGAGTTTTTCTTTATTTCTTCAATTTATCTCCTCCCTACATTTGGATTAATCTAATTGGTCCCTCAGAACCTTAATCCAAAATTTTCAGAAAATATGGACCCTTAGGCTAAGGCCTTTTGAGCATATTATAATTTATTTCTAATGCACCTTAGGAAATTCTTTTTAAACTTCTGTTTCGGGGGAATTTAGTTTAATAAGAAAGGATATTTTTCCATTCAAAGATATTTAAAAAGTGAGTTATCTCTCTCTAGAATATTTCCTCTCTCTAGGCCAAAATAGGTAGAATTAAGATCTTTTATTATTCTGAAAAGGGGATTGATTACAGGGGAAGAAACTGGACATCTTGAGGGGCTGGGGAGGAATCTTACATACTCTCCCACTTGAAAAACGCGAGTTGTCCTCATCTCGCAGGTGGAGTATGATCTCTTTTATCTTCTTCTTCTTCTTCAATTACTTCCAGTGTTACTGCCTTGGAAGTGGACGGTCGATCTCGAAATATCTCTCTTTGACTTCCCCTATCCTGAGGCGGAGGTCTTGCATTACTTTGGATTGAGACTGCGGGTTGGTTAGAGGGTCTACCTCTAGGATTTTCTTGATTTTGGCAGAAAGAAACCTGATTACTCTGGAAGGAAGGAGCTGGAGTCTGGAATCTTGATCCCTGATTTTCCTGCCCCGAAAACCTTGATCCAAAAGATGTTGGGCAATCCATACTGTGATGTCCAAATCCTTGACAGTTATAGCATTTTACTCCCTTGTTCAAGGGTGGAACTTCTGAAGTTGAATTCCAGGGGATTGAGTTTCGGGAAAAGGACATTTCTTCCATTCTGGAACTTCCCATATCCTAGGCTTGACCCTGATATCTTTTAGGCAGCGGAAGGTTGGAATCACCTTCTGGAATTAAAAACATTTTAAAAGGTAATGGTGCTGGCTTCGGCGTGGGACTTTGACATCAAAGGCCTTGGTGAAATCCTTCGCCATCCACACTGTTTCAGCCATGGAAACTGGCTTGGCATTCTTCACCAGGATATTCAAAGGTTCGTTCAGTCCCCGAATGAACCTAGCCATCAGCTGTTCTTCATCTAGCAGTGGCGAGAATTTGAGGAGGAGAGCGAACGCTTGGTGATATAATTTAATAGTTTTGCGGCCCTGGGTTAACTCTAAAAATTTTATTCACCGGGTACAATGAGAAGAGAGAAATGGCTCTTGCAAGATTGAAGATAGTAGAAACAGCCAGAGTGGCATGGAGAAACCACTGCGAGATAAACCGTCTGGATCGGAATACCCAGACACGGAATGATCTCAAAAATTACCTAAGGACGAGGTTCTGTCCTCCCCGGCTTTTTGGAAACAAAGATGAACGAATTCTTAAAGTTAACCTAGGGGAGAGGAACTATTGAATTATATCACCAAGCGTTCGCTCTCCTCCTCAATTCTCACCACCGCTGGATGAAGAACAACTGATGGCTAGGTTCATTCGGGGACTGAACGAACCTTTGAATATCGTGGTGAAGAATGCCAAGCTAGTTTCCATGGCTGAAGCAGTGCAGATGGCAAAGGATTTCACCAAAGCCTTTGATGTCAAAGTCCCGCCGAAGCCAGCACCATCACCTTTCAAAAGGTTTTTAATTCCAGAAGGTGATTCCAACCTTTCACTGTCTAAAAGATATCAGGGTCAAAAGCCCAGGATATGGAAAGTTCCAGAATAAAAGAAATGTCCTTTTTTCGAAACTCAATCCCTTGGAGTTCAACTTCAGAAGTTCCACCCTTGAACAAGGGAGTGAAATGCTATAACTGTCAAGGATTTGGACATCACAGTATGGATTGCCCAACACCTTTTGGATCAAGGTTTTTGGGGTAGGGACATCAGGGATCAAGATTTCAGACTCCAGCTCCTTCCTTCCAGAGTAATCAGGTTTCTTTCCGCCAAAATCAAGAAAATCCCAAAGGTAGACCCTCTAACTAACCCGCAGTCTCAATCCAAAGTAATGCAAGACCTCCACCCTCAGAATAGGGGAAGGCAAAGAGAGATATTTCGAAATCGGCCGTCCACTTCCAAGGCAGTAACGCTGGAAGTAATTGAAGAAGAAGATGATGATAAAAGATATCATACTCCACCTGCGAGATGAGAACATCTCGCATTTTTCAAGTGGGAGAGAATGTAAGATTCCTCCCCAGCCCCTCAAGATGTCCAGTTTCTTCCCCTGTAACCAATCCCCTTTTCAGAATAATAAAAGATCTTGTTTCTACCTGTTTTGGAGAGAGAAAATATTCTAGAGAGAGGTAACTCACTTTTTAGATATCTTTGGATGGAAAAATATCCTTTCTTATTAAACTAAATTCCCCCGAAATAGAAGTTTAAAAAAAATTTCCTAAGGTACATTAGAAATAAATTATAATATGCTCAAAAGGCCTTAGCCTAAGAGTCCAGATAATCTGAAAATTTTGGACTAAGGTTCTGAGGAACCAACTAGATTAATCCAAATGTAGGGAGGAGATAAATTGAAGAAATAAAGAAAAACCACCCAAAAATGAGTAAATCCTCACATAAGATAAAGAGTGGACTAAGGACCAAGGAAAATAGTTTAAAAAACTAATTTTTGACACCTCACAATGGGGATTCCCCCTCATGAAGGAGGTGCCTTTTTTCTCATCATTGCTTTCCATTTTAAATCAATAAAATGAGATATTTCATCTCTCCTCTCTCCTAATTCAAGTCTAGTTCCAAAAAGTAAGCTGAATTGACCTAAAAATAGTCAAAAATTGACCAAACTGATCCGAAAAATTCTAGAATCAGTTTGCTTGGTTTGAGGCTCACTTTTTCCTATAAATAGAAGCCTCCCCCTTTGTAAAAGCTTAATAGTGGTTATGCACTGTTACTCTACTCCTCCCCAGAGCCAAAAACATTGAATTCACTTGATAATTCACTTGTTTTTGACTAATTCCTCTACAAAGAATTGGTGGCCACTCTTGATCCAAACAAGAGTAGAATCCTCAATCCCTCAAGCCAAAGGAAAGCTCACAAAACTCCATGTAAGTTATTAATTCTACTTTTTTTTAATTCTAATCTATGGTTTTCTGAATTCTTTGCTTTTTAATGTGATTATGGATTATAAGCCTTGATGAAAAGGCTTCCCCCTTCTCTTCATTAAGAACTTCAGCCTTTCTTTATCCTAAAATGAGTAACAAATAAATTGAGTTTAACTTTTCCTATTGATTACTCTTTAGAAGTGAAAAATTGATTAGATTAGAGTGCTTTATTTCATCTTCGGATAAATTTTAACGCAAATTTAGAATGTAAAAATTGAGAAATGGTCAGCCATAAAAAGGAGGTTATGGCAAAATTTTTAAATTTTGTGGAAATAAGTTTTATCTTTATGTTATTCAAAAAGAATAATCCCCACCGTTTGTGCATTCTAAAAGAAATTCTTTTTATTTTAAAAGTGTTGTTCCTATTTTATGCATAAATAGATGTATAAAAGGATTTTCTTTTATTATAAAAGTGTTATTTTCATTAGATTCAATTTCTATGCATAGAAAGATGCATATTGGATATTTTTTATTATAAAAGTGTTATTCTCATTAGATTGAATTTCTATGCATAGAAAGATGCATACTGGATATTTTTTTATTATAAAATTGTTATTCTCATTAGATTCAATTTCTATGCATAGAAAGATGCATATTGGATATTTTTTTATTATAAAAGTGTTATTCTCATTAGATTCAATTTCTATGCATAGAAAGATGCATATTGGATATTTTTTAATTATAAAAGTGTTATCTTCATTAGATTCAATATCTATGCATAGAAAGATGCATATTGAAAATCTTTTTATTTTAAAAGTGTTATTCCTATTAAATTGATTTTATGCATAAATAGATGCATAAAGAATTTGTATATCAAAATTAGATTCTCTTTAATTCTATGTTTAATTTCCATGAATATTTGATAAATGAATAAGTAAATACTCTGAGAGGGAAAATTCTATCGTTTCATATTCACTCGGTTTGTAAAGAGAAAATTTAGGAAATCTATCGAAGTCGAGATATTCAGATAAATGATTAATTTATTCCTCATCAAAATTTGTGATTAAATTAGAAATCAGTTAAGTGAATATTCAATGAATGAAATTCAGTAAATTAGTAATTGAAATATCACCCCCTTTTTGAGAAAGATAATTCAAGAAGAAAAAGAGATGTGAGGTATGAAGGGATGTGAGGTAAATAGAAGTGATGAGATGTGTGATGTGAATCAGATAGATGTGAATGAAGGGATGAATAGATGTAATGTGAATGTGAATCAGATAGATGTGAATGTGGTGGGCAGCTAGAAGCGGTGAGCACACGAGGAGAGTAGGAGAGAGAGACGACACAACCGTTTTTTGGTGGTAGCAAAAACTACCTTATCTTCTATTATTCCATTTATATATGATGGGCTAAGATACCCATATACAGGGGCCTTTACCCCCAAGAACCTCCCACTTAAAGGCCAATGTGGCTCTAAGCGAGAGTGGTACATGCGAGCATAGTGCTCACCCAATGCCCATCATCTCTCTGAGACATGCAAATCTCTCAGATGCTAGACCCTTCGTCAAGAGGTCTGCAGGATTATCATCCGTATGCACCTTGATAAGCTCAAGCCACTTGTCCTCAAGTACCTCTCTATACTTGACCTCTATGTGCTTGGTCTTTGCATGAAAGACCGGATTTCGTGCCAACTGTATAGCACTTATACTGTCACTATGCAACACAGGAGTATCAACTATAATTCCCAAATCTCCCACTAGCTGACTAAGCCAAATGGCTTCCTTGCATGCCTCTGTGGCTGTAATATACTCAGCCTCTGTGGTAGAGAGTGAAACACACTTCTGTGCATGTGACATCCATCACACTGCACCTCCAGCAAAGGTAAACACATAGCCAGAAGTAGACCTCCTCGTGTCAGGGTGACCTGCATAATCTGCATCTGTGTAGCCCAGTACACATGCATCTCGTCTACCAAAGCATATTGCGTACCTCGCAAACAAGTAACGCATCAAACCCCTCACTGCCTCCCAATGCTTTTTACCTTGCCATGTACCTGCTAACAACTCCCACTGCAAATGCAATGTCGGCCTCGTAGCTATCATAGCATACATCAAACTGCTGATGCATAAGGAACCTTAGCCATCTCGACCTTCTCACCATCTGACTTTGGACAATCTTTCTGGCTGAGTTTCACATATGGAGGAAGAGGAGTGCTCAATGCCTTCCCCCCCGCCATATTGAAACGCTCAAGCACTTTGCTGACATAGTCTTTCTGGGATAACCATAAGAGTCCTTGCTTTCTGTCACGCATAATGCGCATGCCCAAAATGTGTCTTGCATCTCCCAAGTCCTTCATGTCAAATGCCTCATGCAACTTGGCCCGAATACCATCTAGCTCATAGCTATTTCTGCTAGCAAGTATCATATCATCCACATATAGAATGAGTATAACCAGGCTGCCATCTGCGGCCTTCTTGTTGATGTAAAGACAGTGATCTGACTCACTCCGCCTAAAATGTTGAGATCTCATGAATGCATCAAACTTGTGATACCATTCCCTGGGTGCCTGCTTAAGACCATATAGGCTCTTCTTAAGCTTGCATACCAACTTCTCTCTACCTTTTTCCACAAAGCCCTCAGGCTGTTGCATGTAGATGTCTCATGCAAGTCACCATGAAGAAACGCAATCTTGACATCCATCTGCTTTAACTCCATGTCATCTTTAGCTACCAAGCCAAGCACACATCTGAGTGTAGTCATCTTTACGACTAGCGAGAAGATCTCATCAAAGTCCACACCCTTTTCCTGCTTGAATCCCTTGGCAACTAACCGCGCCTTATACTTAGGCACTGCATCACCTGTGACTTTCATCTTGAACACCCACTTGCATGGAAGCACATGCTTCTCTCTAGGCAAAGAAACAAGATCCCACATATCATTCTTTCTGAGTGAATCCATCTCTGACTGCATAGCAAGCTTCCACTTGTGCTTGTCATCACGAAACATAGCCTCTTTGTAGCATGACGGTTCTCCGCAGTCAGTCAACATAACATAGTTTGCGCCTGGCACAAATCTATCTGGCGGTCTAGAGATTCTGGTTGACCATCTCAAAGGCATGTCAACTTGTTGTCCATCATGCATATTAGCCATATCCTGCTCATCACGTCCATTGATGAACTATCATCTGCCCTTTGTTGTGAACCACTAGGAGTACCTGGCTGTACCATTTGATCCACATTCGTCGGTGCATGAACAACTTGCCTTCTACCATCATGTGCCAGATCCTGAAAGGTGACTCTGCGCATTTCCACATGTTTGATGGGTGTCTTATGCATCTTCTTCTCATTGAAGACCACATCATGGCTGCGTATGATCTTCTTGCCTTCTGGATCCCAGAGACGATATCCCATCTCTCCACTTTCACCATAACCCAAAAAAATGCATTTCTTAGATTTCGGATCTAGCTTCTTCCGAAGCTCTTTTGGCACATGTGCAAATGCCTCACACCCAAATATGCGCAAGTGATGTAAGAGGGCTTATTGCCACTCCATGCCTCTTCAGGAACGCTATGATCCAAATTCTTATTCGGTGATCTGTTAATCACATGCACTGCAGTCTTCAATGCCTCAGCCCAAAATCCATCTGACAAGCTAGCATGAGAAAGCATACACTACATCCTCTCCTGAATAGTATGGTTCATTCTCTCTGCACTCCATTCTGAGCTGGAGTACGAGGAGTGGTAAGCTCCCTCTTTATGCCACGTGTGTCACAGAAATGTCGAAACTCATCAGAGACATATTCTCCGCCATTATCAGTCCGCAAGCATTTAAGCCCTCCATCTGACTGATTCTCAACCAAAGCCAACCATTTCTGAAACACATTGAATGCATCTCTTACGAGCCATAGGATAAGCCCAAACTTTCCTGGTTGCATCGTTAATGAATGTGACAAAATATTCAGCCCCTCCTAATGATCGAGTAGGCATAGGACCACATACATCTGAATGAACCAAACCCAACTTGTCAAGCGCTCTGTCTTAGCCTGTCGCTTGTGGGCTGATTTAGACTGCTTGCCATACACAGAATGTTCACAAAATTCAAAATCAAAAAATCTCAAACTCGGCACATAACCCAAAACGGCATAAGCTTTTCATTCCATTCTGGCTCATATGGCCCAACCGGCAATGCCACAAAGAAGTGCTTGGCTGCTCGGTTATAGCAACAACATTATCAGAAACACCTGATACATGCAAGGGATACAACGTCCCACATTTGGCACCTCTAGCCAAAACCATAGAGCCCTTTTGAATCTTCCAACTCTAAGATCCAAAGATAGTATGATAACCACTATCATCCAACTGACCAGCCGATATAAGACTCTTAGTCAGCTTGGATACATGACGTACATTCTTCAGAGTAAATGACGAACCATTTGCAAATGAGAACTTAATGTCCCCTGCTCCCACTATGTCACATGCATAGTTGTTTCCAAGATGAACACAGCCATGCATTCCACTATCATAGGTGCTGAACCAATCCCTATGGGGAGTGACATGAAATGAAGCACCTGAATCTAGGATCCAATCTTGAGAATATCCATCATCGGATGTAGTAAGCACTTCTGCAGGTAGGCATGACATGAAAAGTATCTCAGTGTCTCTACTATCAGTGGTGACTGCATTGATTTCCTCAATCTTTGCTTTCCTTTTAGTTTTTTAACTATTTTCCTTGGTCCTTAGTCCACTCTTCATCTTATGTGAGTATTTTCTCAGTTTTGGGGGGTTTTTATTTATTTCTTCAATTTATCTCCTCCCTACATTTGGATTAATCTAATTGGTCCCTCAGAACCTTAATCCAAATTTTTTAGAAAATCTGGACCCTTAGGCTAAGGCCCTTTGATGAACAGATTATAATTTATTTCTAATGCATCTTAGGAAATTCTTTTTAAACTTCTGTTTTGGGAGAATTTAGTTTAATAAGAAAGGATATTTTTCCATCCAAAGATATCTAAAAAGTGAGTTACCTCTCTCTATAACATTTTCTCTCTAGGCCAAAACATGTAGAAACAAGATCTTTTATTATTCTGAAAAGGGGATTGATTACAGGAGAAGAAACTGGACATCTTGAGGGGCTGGAGAGGAATCTTACATTCTCTCCCACTTGAAAAACGCGAGATGTCCTCATCTCGCAGGTGGAGTATGATCTCTTTCATCTTCTTCTTCTTCTTCAATTACTTCCAGCGTTATTGCCTTGGAAGTGTGACGGCCGATTTGGAAATATCTCTCTTTGCCTTCCCCTATTCTGAGGCGGAGGTCTTGTATTACTTTGGATTGAAACTGCAAGGTTGGTTAGAGGGTCTACCTCTGGGATTTTCTTGATTTTGGCAGAAAGAAACCTGATTACTATGGAAGGAAGGAGCTAGAGTATGGAATCTTAATCTCTGATTTCCCTGTCTCGAAAACCTTGATCCAAAAGGTGTTGGGCAATCCATACTGTGATGTCCAAATCCTTGACAGTTATAGCATTTCACTCCCTTGTTCAAGGGTGGAACTTCTGAAGTTGAATTCCAAGGGATTGAGTTTCGGAAAAAGGACATTTCTTTCATTCTGGAACTTCCCATATATGTTGCTGGCTTCGGCGGGACTTTGACATCAAAGGCCTTGGTGAAATCCTTCGCCATCTGCACTGCTTCAGCCATGGAAACTGGCTTGGCATTCTTCAATAGGATATTCAAAGGTTCGTTCAGTCCCCAAATGAACCTAGCCATCAGCTGTTCTTCATCCAGCGGTGGTGAGAATTTGAGGAGGAGGGCGAACGCTTGGTGATATAATTCAGTAGTTTCGCTCCCTTGGGTTAACTCTAAGAATTCGTTCATCTTTGTTTCCAAAAAGCCGAAGAGGACAAAACCTCGTCCTTAGGTAATTTTTGAGATCATTCCATGTCTGGGTATTCCGATCCAGACGGTTTGTCTTGCAGTGGTTTCTCCATGCCACTCTGGCTATTTCTACTATCTTCAGTCTTGCAAGAGCCATTTTGCTTTTCTCATTGTACCCGCTAACATCGAAGTACTCTTCCATTGCTTTGATCCACTTTTCCACAGCCTCACCAAAGTTTTTCCCTTCACCCTTGAAAGGTCCAGGTTGCAATATATGAAGAGTTTTAGGAACATCCAAGTCCAGCTCTTCCTCGTCGAGTTGGGGGTTATCATTTCTACCATGACGACCTCGATCCATGCTCCTATCAATATAAAAATTCTTGTTAAGTCCCTTTATTTATGATTCAAATCCGATTTTAGATTCAAGTGATTCTGGGGTTCTTTAGATTGGTCAGTTCTTCACAGAATCATGGGATAAAGATATTCATATAGAACTCATTATCGGATAACAATTCATTTAGAACATCTCATTCATATCTTTAACTTAATAATGGTCCATTAGATCGAAATTTCCATTTGAACAGTCCTCCATGGGGATTTCAATTATACAGATTTTGAATTTGTCATCCCTTAACTTGATCCACTGGGTCAAGTGTTAATAGTAGCAATTTGTTAGCACAATCCACTAGTCTCATAGTGATTTGCTGAAGTCATTATCGTCATTCCAGTTATGAACATCATCAGAGGGACTCTTCCCATTCATCCTCATTGAGGTTTTTGCTTAACTTATTACATTTCAACCAAAATTCAAGAATCATCATTTTTCAATCAGAATCCAATTCAACTCATCAGTTCTCAACCAGCATTTTAAAATCATATCAACCACATTCGAATTCATCATCTGGATAGCATTTATGCTTATAATTTCAAGGTCTTAGATTTACTCGTATATACTACTAGTAAAGAGCTGCAGTTATACCCTCGGTATATATGGGTAGTCACGGTCCTTGGAATTATAAGGTAAATACCATCATTTCTAGGCCTCAAGCAAGTCAAGGATTCCATATAATTGTGGTACTTCTATCTGAAGACTTTTTATTATTCTGAAAAGGGGATTGATTACAGGGAAGAAACTGGACATCTTGAGGGGCTGGGGAGGAATCTTACATTCTCTCCTACTTGAAAAATGCGAGATGTCCTCATCTCGCAGGTGGAGTATGATCTCTTTCATCTTCTTCTTCTTCTTCAATTACTTCCAGCGTTACTGCCTTAGAATAGGACGACCAATTTGAAAATATATCTCTTTGCCTTCCCCTATTATGAGAGGCAGAGGTCTTGCATTACTTTGGATTGAGACAGCGGGTTGGTTAGAGGGTCTACCTCTAGGATTTTCTTGATTTTGGCGGAAAGAAACCTGATTACTCTTTGGAAGGAAGGAGCTGGAGTCTGTAATCTTGTTTCCTAATTTCCCTGCCCCGAAAACCTTGATCCAAAAGGTGTTGGGCAATCTATACTGTGATGTCCAAATCCTTGACAGTTATAGCATTTCACTCCCTTGTTCAAGGGCGGAACTTGAATTCCTGGGGATTGAGTTTCGGGAAAAGGACATTTCTTCCATTCTGGAACTTCCCATATCCTGGGCTTGACCCAGATATCTTTTAGGCGATGGAAGGTTGGAATCACCTTCTTGAATTAAAAACCTTTTGAAAGGTGATGGTGCTGGCTTCAGCGGGACTTTGACATCAAAGGCCTTGGTGAAATCCTTCGCCATCCGCACTACTTCAGCCATGGAAACTGGCTTGGCATTCTTCACCAGGATATTTAAAGGTTCGTTCAGTCCCCAAATGAACCTAGGCATCAGCTATTCTTCATCGAGCGGTGGCGAGAATTTGAGGAAGAGAGTGAACGCTTGGTGATATAATTCAATAGTTCCGCTCCCCTGGGTTAACTCTAAGAATTCGTTCATCTTTGTTTCCAAAAAGCCAGGAGGACAGAATCTCGGTAATTTTTGAGATCATTCCATGTTTGGGTATTCGGATCCAGATGGTTTGTCTCGCAGTGGTTTCTCCATGCCACTTTGGTTGTTTCTACTATCTTTAGTCTTGCAAGAGCCATTTTGCTCTTCTCATTGTACCCGGTGACATCGAAGTACTCTTCCATTGCTTCGATCCACTTTTCCACAGCCTCACCCAAGTTTTCCCTTCACCCTTGAAAGGTCTAGGCTGTGATCTATGAAGAGTTTTACGAACATCCAAGTCGAGCTCTTCCTCATCGAGTTGGGGGTTATCATTTCTACCACGACGACCTCGATCCATGCTCCTATAATTACGAAAATTCTTGTTAAGTCCCTTCATTTATGATTCAAATCCGATTTTAGATTCAACTCATTCTGGGGTTCTTTAGATTGGTCAGTTCTTCACAAAATCATGGGATAAAGATATTCATATAGAACTCATTGTTGGATAACAATTCATTCAAAACATCTCATTCATATCTTTAACACAATAATGGTCCATTAGACTAAAATTTCCATCTAAACAGTCCTCCATGGGGATTTCAATTATACAGATTTTTAATTTGTCATCCCTTAACTTGATGCACTGGGTCGTGTTAACAGTAGCAATTTGTCAGCACAATCCACTAGTCTCATAGTGATTTGCTGAAGTCATTATCGTCATTCCAGTTATGAACATCATCACAGGGACTCTTCCCATTCATCCTCATTGAGGTTTTTGCTCAGCTTATTACATTTCAACCAAAATTCAGGAATCATCATTTTTCAATCACAATCCAATTTAACTCATCAGTTCTCAACCAGAATTTTAAAATCATATCAACCACATTCGAATTCATCATCTGGATAGCATTTATGCTTATAATTTCAAGGTCTTAGATTTACTTGTATATACTGCCAGTAAAGAGTTGCAGTTATACCCTCGGTATATACAGGTAGTCACGGTCCTTAGAATTATAAGGTAAATACCATCATTTCTAGGCTTCAAGCAAGTCAGGGATTCCATATAATTGCGGTACTTCTATCTGAAGACCCAATTACCAATTTATGAATTTCAGACTGAATAACAATTTGTATGAATTTATCACACAATTTCAACCTTTTACTACTACTTCATCAATTTTTGACATTTTTGGCTTCTCAATTGATCCACTTTAGCCAATTTTGCTCTGATACCAGCTGTAAGGTCCTTGTCCCCACCGCGCAACGAATTCAAGGCCGCTAGCAGCGAAAGTAGCACTTCTTGCGTGGGCCAGGGTCCCTCACTCGGGGCCTCGTCCATAGATATGCGAACAAGAGACTAATCCATCGGTTGTTCTAAAACCGAACCCGGAAGAACTTTCCATTGCCCAAAAAGCACGGGCGATTCCTCCAGGATAATTTTTCTCTAAGGTAATCAAAAAGTCTGATCTAATTGAACTTATCTGACCGAACCCGTAAGTCCCATAATCAGATCGGGGAAAGATTGCACTTGGATCATAGAGACCAACGCTTTTTTCCTTATTGAGAGGCACAACCGTTGATTCTTTTCCATAGAATAATTTTTGTCCGGGATTTACTGCATCTATAGTACCATAACAGAATTGAGTCTCAATTTAGGGATCCATCAGTCCAGCCTAACCCCATCCAAACCCATGGATTAGCCAACTGCCGCCCAACCATTGTAGTGATTGGATCCAATTAGGAATTTGGTTAGGTTTTGTCCCGGGTACTAGGGAAAAGAGTTCCTAGGCCTCCTAGCCGGATATTCATGCAAACTTAAAACTAGTCACACCACTTACACACCCAATATGAAATTACCTTTTTCACAAAATCGGCTATCTTTAAAAACAATCATTTAATGAAACCATTGTGTCACTGATCATAAACCTCAAAATCTTCGATTGAATCCTTATGTCCAAACATTCTTTCATCGGTGTACCTATGGCATCATTGGCAACCAAAATGCTCACCACTTGTCCACTCAGGGGCCTTTTCGATGGTTCCTAACTCATAGTACTTGACAATATATTCACATAACAAAATGGAATCTCCATTGTAAATCAACAAGATCAACCAATGGATCCATATAAAAGAGCCATGGACTCATCCGTTGAGGACCAGAAAGGTCAATCAACCAGATCCATGCCCGAATTCAGAAAACAACTCTTACTCCTTGTTCCAGTATCCTTCTCGATGCACGTGTTGGTATCAACTAAGAGACCGAGCACCGTATGGTCGCAGCACCGTCTAGGATCCTTTGCAGGTGACCTAGCGCTTCACTCAGAGGCCGCTTCCTTGGTCCCTCATCCACCGTACCGGAAGCTCACCATTTTAATCGAACCGAGGTTGGTCAAGACCTCGACTGACCTTGCTACGCGAGACATCCTCCATTGACTCTCCGTCAGCTATTGCAACTTTATCAGATTAGGTCTCCACACGACCTCATTGACAAGACGGTCAAAATGCTTCCCCAGAATTCTTGACATAAAACAGTCATTTTAAAAAAACAGGTCATAAATACAGTTTCTATAGCAAACTCTCGTCTTTCCACATCATTCCTCATTTATTTCATCTGTATTCCCTTTCTCATCACATCAAATCATTCACATTATAATTCACATGACACCACATCAATTCTCGTCCATCACATTCAATTACATCACATCCATTTACACCATCACATCTCATTTATTCATATCCATCACATTCGTTCATTCATACCACCACATACATTTTCATAACCATCCTATCACATACATTCTATCCACATTATATATCACTTCTGTTCACACTATATCTCATTCATACACATCCATCCAATCGTTCACCTGTACGACTACCCACATCTATTCATACATTCATATCTATCACTTCACATCCACATATATTCATGTCACATCACATCATTTTTCATCACATCACATTCCTTCGCATACACATCCACATCACATTCTTTTACATACATTCACATCCCATATTATTCATTTACATCCTAATTCACATGACATCACATCTCATCACATCTATTCACCTCACATCTCTTCACCCCTGATTCACATGACATCACATCTCATCACATCTATTCACCTCACATCTCTTCACCCCTATTCACATCACATCCATCCATCCATTCATGCACATCTATCTGATTCACATCACACATCTCATCACATCTATTCACCTCACGTCTCATCACCTCTATTCTCATCACATCTATCCATCCCTTCATTCACATCTATCTGATTCACATCATCTCATCACATCTATTTACCTCACATCTCATCATCTCTATTCACATCACATCTATGCATCCCTTCATTCACATCTATCTGATTCACATCACACATCTCTTCACATCTATCTGATTCACATCACACATCTCTTCACATCTATTTACCTCACATCACATCTCATCACCTCTATTCACATCACATCTATTCATCCCTTCATTCACATCTAATCTGATTCACGTCACACATCTCATCACTTCTATTTACCTCACATCTCTTTTTCTTCCTAAAATTATCTTTCTCAAAAAGAGAGTGATATTTCAATTACTAATTTACTGAATTTCATTCATTGAATATTCACTTAACTGATTTCTAATTTAATTCACGAATTCCGATGAGAAATAAATTAATCATTTATCTGAATATTTCGACTTCGATAGATTTCTCGAATTTTCTCTTTACAAACCGAGTGACTATGAAACAATAGAATTTTCCCTCTCACAGTATTTACTTATTCATTTTTAAAATTTTCATGGAAATTAAACATAAAATTAAAATGAATCTAATTTTGATATACAAATTCTTGATGTATCTATTTATGCACAAAATCAATTTAATAGGAATAACACTTTTAAAATAAAAAGATTTCCAATATGCATCTTTGTATGCATAGAAATTGAATCTAATGAAAATAACACTTTTATAATAAAAAAATATCTAATATGCATCTTTCTATGCATAGAAATTAAATCTAATAATGAGAATAACACTTTTATAATAAAAAATATCCAATATGCATCTTTCTATGCATAGAAATTGAATCTAATGAGAGAATAACACTTTTATAATAAAAAAATATCCAATATGCATCTTTCTATGCATAGAAATTGAATCTAATGAGAATAACACTTTTATAATAAAAGAAAATTCTTTTATACATCTATTTATGCATGAAATAGGAATAACACTTTTAAAATAAATAAAAAAATTTCTTTTAGAATGTACAAACGGTGGGGATTATTCTTTTTGAATAACATAAAGATAAAACTTATTTCCACAAAATTTAAGAAAATTTTGCCATAACCTCCTTTGTATGGCTGACCATTTCTCAATTTTTACATTCTAAATTTGCTTTATTAAATTATCCCAATAAAGCACTCTAATCTAATCAACTTTTCACTTCTAAAGAGTAATCAATAGGAAAAGTTAAACTCAATTTATTTGTTACTCATTTTAGGATAAAGAAAGGCTGAAGTTCTTAATGAAGAGAAGGGGGAAGCCTTTTCATCAAGGCTTCTAATCCATAATCACATTAAAAAGCAAAGAATTCAGAAAATCATAGATTAGAATTAAAAAAAAGTAGAATTAATAACTTACATGGAGTTTTGTGAGCTTTCCTTTGGCTTGAGGGATTGAGGGTTCTACCCTTGTTTGGATCAAGAGTGGCCACCAATTCTTTGTAGAGGAGTAAGTAAAAAACAAGTGAATTATCAAGTGAATTCAATATTTTTGGCTCTGGGGAGGAGTAGAGTAACAATGCATAAACATTATTAAGCTTTTACAAAGAGGGAGGCTTCTATTTATAGGAAAAAGTGAGCCTCAAACCAAGCAAACTGATTCTAGAATTTTCTAGATTAGTTTGGTCAATTTTTGACTTTTTTGGTTCAGTTCAGCTTACTTTCTGGAACTAGACTTGAATTAGGAGAGAGGAGAGATGAAATATCTCATTTTATTGATTTAAAATGGAAAGCAATGATGAGAAAAAAGGTGCCTCCTTCATGAAGGGGAATCCCCATTTTGAGGTGTCAAAAATTAGTTTTTTAACTATTTTCCTTGGTCCTTAGTCCACTCTTCATCTTATGTGAGTATTTACTCAGTTTTGGGGGGTTTTTCTTTATTTCTTCAATTTATCTCCTCCCTACATTTGGATTAATCTAATTGGTCCCTCAGAACCTTAATCCAACATTTTTAGAAAATCTGGACCCTTGGGACTAAGGCCTTTTGATGAGCAGATTATAATTTATTTCTAATGCACCTTAGGAAATTCTTTTTAAACTTCTGTTTCGGGGGAATTTAGTTTAATAAGAAAGTATATTTTTTCATCCAAAGATATCTAAAAAGTGAGTTATCTCTCTCTAGAACATTTTCTCTCTCTAGGCCAAAACAGGTAGAAACAAGATCTTTTATTATTCTGAAAAGGGGATTAATTACAGGGAAAGAAACTAGACATCTTGAGGGGCTAGGGAGGAATCTTACATTCTCTCCCACTTGAAAAACGTGAGATGTCCTCATCTCGCAGGTGGAGTATGATCTCTTTCATCTTCTTCTTCTTCTTCAATTACTTCCAGCGTTACTGGCTTGGAAGTGGACGGCCGATTTCGAAATATCTCTCTTCGCCTTCCCCTATTCTGCGGCAGAGGTCTTGCATTACTTTGGATTGAGACTGCGGGTTGGTTAGAGGGTCTACCTCTGGGATTTGGCGAAAAGAAACCTGATTACTCTAGAAGGAAGGAGCTGGAGTTTGGAATCTTGATCCCTGATTTCCTTGCCCCGAAAACGTTGATCCAAAAGGTGTTAGGCAATCCATACTTTGATGTCCAAATCCTTGACAATTATAGCATTTCACTCCCTTGCTTAAGGGTAAACTTCTGAAGTTGAATTCCAGGGGATTGAGTTTCAGGAAAAGGACATTTCTTCCATTCTAGAACTTCCCATATCTTGGGCTTGACCCTGATATCTTTTAGGCGGCAGAAGGTTGGAATCACCTTCTGGAATTAAAAACCTTTTTGAAAGGTGATGGTGCTGGCTTCACCGGGACTTTGACATCAAAGGCCTTGGTGAAATCCTTCTCCATCCGCACTGCTTCAGCCATGGAAACTGGCTTGGCATTCTTCACCAGGATATTCAAAGGTTCCTTCAGTCCCTGAATGAACCTAGCCATCAGCTGTTCTTCATCCAGCGGTGGTGAGAATTTGTGGAGGAGAGCGAACGCTTGGTGATATAATTCAATAGTTCCTCTCCCCTGGGTTAACTCTAAGAATTCGTTCATCTTTGTTTCCAAAAAGCTGGGAGGACAGAACCTCGTCCTTAGGTAATTTTTGAGATCATTCCATGTTTGGGTATTCGAATCCAAATGGTTGGTCTCGCAGTAGTTTCTCCATGCCACTCTCGCTATTTCTACTATCTTCAGTCTTGCAAGAGCCATTTTGCTCTTCTCATTGTACCCGGTGACATCGAAGTACTCTTCCATTGCTTCGATCCACTTTTCCACAGCCTCACCAAAGTTTTCCACTTCACCCTTGAAAGGTCCAAGCTACAATCTATGAAGAGTTTTACGAACATCTAAGTCGAGCTCTTCCTCGTCGAGTTGGGGGTTATCATTTCTACCATGACGACCTCGATCCACGCTCCTATCACAATACGAAAATTCTTGTTAAGTCCCTTTATTTATGATTCAAATCCGATTTTAGATTCAACTGATTCTGGGGTTCTTTAGATTGGTCAGGTCTTCACATAATCATGGGATAAAGATATTCATATAGAACTCATTATCGGATAATAATTCATTCAGAACATCTCATTCATATCTTCAACACAATAATGGTCCATTAGATTGAAATTTCCATCTGAACAGTCCTCCATGGGGATTTCAATTATATAGATTTTTAATTTGTCATCCCTTAACTTGATCCACTCGGTCAAGTGTTAACAGTAGCAATTTGTCAGCACAATCCACTAGTCTCATAGTGATTTGCTGAAGTCATTATCGTCATTCCAATTATGAACATCATCACAGGGACTCTTCCCATTCATCCTCATTGAGGTTTTTGCTCAGCTTATTACATTTCAACCAAAATTCAGAAATCATCATTTTTCAATCACAATCCAATTCAACTCATCAGTTCTCAACCAGAATTTTAAAATCATATCAACCACATTCGAATTCATCATCTGGATAGCATTTATGCTTATAATTTCAAGGTCTTAGATTTACTTGTATATACTGCCAGTAAAGAGTTGCAGTTATACCCTCGGTATATACAGGTAGTCATGGTCCTTGGAATTATAAGGTAAATACCATCATTTCTAGGCCTCAAGCAAGTCAGGGATTCCATATACTTGCGGTACTTCTATCTGAAAACCCAATTACCAATTTATGAATTTCAGATTGAATAACAATTTGTATGAATTTATCACACAATTTCAACCTTTTACTGCTACTTCATCAATTTTTGACATTTTTGGCTTCTCAGTTGATCCACTTTAGCCAATTTTGCTCCGATACCAGCTGTAAGGTCCCTGTCCCCACCGCGCAACGAATTCAAGGCCGCTAGCAGCAGCGGAAGCAGCACTTCTTGTGCGGGCCAGGGTCCCTCACTCGGGGCCTCGCCCACACGGATATCCGGACAAGAGACTATTCCATCAGTTCTTCTAAAACCGAACCCGGAAGAACTTCCCATTGCCCGAAAAGCACGGGCGATTCCTCCAGGATAATTTTTCTCTAACGTAGTAAAAAAGTCTTAACTAACTGAACTGATCTGACCAAACCCGTAAGTCCCATAATCAGATCGGGGAAAGATTGCACTTGGATCATAGAGACCAACGCTTTTTTCCTCATTATTGAGAGGCACAGCCGTTGATTCTTTTCCATAGAACAATTTTTGTCCGAGATTTACTTCATCTATCGTACCATAACAGAATTGAGTCTCAATTTAGGCCAGCCTAACCCCATCCAGTCCCATGGGTTGGCCAACGGCCCAACCACCTGAGTGATGGGATCCAGTTAGGAATTTGGTTAGGTTTTGTCCCGGGTACCAGGGAAAAGAGTTCCCAGGCCCCCTAGGCAGATATTCATGCAAACTTAAAACTAGTCACACCACTTACACACCCAATATGAAATTACCTTTTTCACATAATCAGCTATCTTTAAAAACAATCATTTAATGAAACCATTGTGTCACTGATCATAAACCTTAAAATCTCCGGTTGAATCCTTATTTCCAAACATTCTTTCATCGGTGTACCTATGGCATCATTGGCGACCAGAACGCTCACCACACCTGTCTACTCAGGGGCCTTTTCGATGGTTCCTAACTCATAGTACTCGACAATATATTCACATAACAAAATGGAATCTCCATTGTAGATCAGCAAGATCAACCAACGGATCCATATAAAAGAGCCATGGACTCATCCGTTGAGGACCAAAAAAGTCAATCAACCAGATCCATGCCCAAATTTAGAAAACAACTCTTACTCCTTGTTCCAATATCTTCCTCGATGCACATACGGGCACCGTATGGTCAGCACCCTCTTGGATTCTTCGCAGGTGACCTAGCGCTTCACTCATAGGCCGCTTCCTTGGTCCCTCATCCACCGTACCGGAAGCTCACCATTTTAATCGAACCGAGGCTGGTCAAGACCTCGGCCGACCTTGCTACGTGAGACATCCTCCATTGACTCTCCGTCAGCTGTTGCAACTTTATCTATCCACATTATATCACATCACTTCTG
This sequence comes from Cibotium barometz, assembly GCF_041138505.1. Taxonomy (NCBI): domain Eukaryota; kingdom Viridiplantae; phylum Streptophyta; class Polypodiopsida; order Cyatheales; family Cibotiaceae; genus Cibotium; species Cibotium barometz. Next base: position 16,476,329 of record NC_141108.1, on the reverse strand, counting down.
TCCACACCATATCTCATTCATACACATCCATCCAATCGTTCACCTATACGACTACCCACATCTATTTATACATTCATATCTATCACTTCACATCCACATATATTCATGTCACGTCACATCATTTTTCATCACATCACATTCCTTCGCATACGCATACGCATCCACATCACATTCTTTTACATACATTCACATCCCATATCATTCATTTACATCTTGATTCACATGACATCACATCTCATCGCATCTATTCACCTCACATCTCTTCACCCTTATTCACATCACATCCATCCATCCATTCATGCACATCTATCTAATTCACATCACATATCTCATCACATCTATTCACCTCACATCTCTGTTGGAATTAGGGTTGTAGGAAAGCACACAAAGCTTGGAGAAGAAGAAGAAGCAAGAATGCACACAACACAAGTGTATTAGATTCTGTCAATGTACAAAAGATAAGTTAGTCCTAGAATGATGGGCGTATATACAAGCCGGGGGAAAAAACATCCTAAAGAGGGGAAAAGTGCCCCGACGGTCCTAAGTGTGTTCACACACATCACTGCCTATATATATGGCAACAAATCCCCCCTGGGAGTGATGGTGTGAACGAGAGCTAGCACTCATGTATAGGGAAGTGCCATGCCCAAAGTAGATCAGTCCACAAAGGGGAGCAAGCCCAAAGCTTTGCAGAAAGCTTCGAACTTCTCACGAGGAAGCGCCTTTGTGAAAAGATCGGCGAGGTTGTCTTGTGTTGGCACATAGGACAAGCTGATCTCTCTCTCCCTGACATAGTGATAATGCACCACCTCAATGTGCTTTGTGCAAGCATGAAAAACTGGGTTTGTCGCAACTGCCAATGTGCTCTGACTGTCAGTGTAGATAGAGGTGGCAGACTCCTGTCCAACACCCAAGTCAGCCACCATAAGCCGTTTGAGCCACACACACTCAACCGTAGTTGTGAATGCTGCCCTGTACTCAGCTTCACAACTAGATGTGGCCACAGTAGGTTGCTTCTTGCTCAACTAAGATATGTATGAGCTACCGAGCATGAAACAAAAACCACTTGTGGACACTCTTGTGTCATAGCAACCAGCCCTATCTGAGTCCGAAAAAGCATGTAAATCTGGCGGCAATGATCCCCCCTTGGGATAAAACAACCCAAGATGTATGGTGCCACTCAAGTAGCGAAAGATGCGTTTAACTGCCTTCCAATGCTGAGACCCTAGGCTATGCATAAACCTGCTCACCTGTGAGACTGCAAACTGAATGGCCGGCCTCGTAATGCATACATAAATGAGGCAACCAACAGCTGTCTGATAGAGTGTGACATCAAAGTGATCTCCAGCATCATGAAGACTCAACTTCAAACCTGTCTCCATTGGAGTAGCAATAGGCTTGCAGTCTTCAAGGCCAAATCTCTGCAACAATGTCTCAATATACTTTGTCTGACACAAAGCAATACCTCCATCACACTGCTTAAATTGTATCCCCAAATAATGATGCAAATGCCCAAATCTGACATCTCAAAAGAGGCATTCAAATCAGCCTTAAAATTAGCAATATGGCTCTCATTTGGTCCTGTGATAGGCTAGTGCGGTGAATAAGCCCACCCTAGTGTGCAGACATCCCTTTGAGGGGCGAGAGGATTGAGCAATGGAGTCTAAGAGGACGACAGGCTGGCTTGAGTCCTCGCCAGCGGCTGACGATGAGGTGTATGGTCAGCATGTCATCGACATAGAGAGCAATGATTAGATGTACATCATCCACACGTTTAGCAAACAAAGTGCTTTCTGTTGGACTATTCTGAAAACCATGTGCAGTCAAATATGCATGTATCTTTTCATACCAAGCTCGTGGAGCTTGCTTTAAACCATACAAAGCCTTTTTCAACCTGCACACTTTGTTTTCTTGCCCCCTTTGAACAAAACCACGAGGCTGCGCTACATACACCTCCTCATGCAAATCTCCATTCAAGAACATAGTCTTTATGTCCAACTGATGTACATTCCAACCATTATGAGCTGCCAATGCACAAATGCTATGAATGGTAGTCATACGATAAGTGGGAGCAAAGGTCTCATCAAAATCAATGCCCTTTTCTTGAGCATAACCCTTTGCAACAAGTCTCGCCTTATAGCGATGAACACTGCCATCTGACTTTCGTTTCAACGTAAAAACCCACTTACATCCAATGACCTTTTTACCAATAGTAGGCAAACACACAAAGACCATGTACCATTCTTCATTATAGCATCATATTCACTTTGCATTGCAGCTAACCAATTTCTGATTTTTGTGTCTCATCAAATGAAAGAGGTTCTTCCTCTTCACACATATTAGACACAGCCAAAGCATAATAATCTGATGCATAAGAGGCATGTTGAAAACCTGAACGAGTACGACTAGACATAGGTGCATCAATTTTACTATCATGCAAGGTTTGCACCAGCCATTTAGGCATACCTCTAGCCTGCTCATTTTCAGCCCTATCCTCATAAATTACATCCTGTAAATCTGCATCAAAAATAGGTTGATCTATGATGTTTGAAATCTGCATAGGCTGAATATTTGCCTCATTAGGACTTACATTTGAATTCCCACCTGTAAACAGAAGCAACAACGTATCAAATACATCCCGTGAGCTCACACCTGTCTCTTTGGTACATGATAACAAAGGCTGCACAGCATCTTCCACAAAAACAACATCTCGACTAATCAAGATACGCTTTGACTGCGGATGATACAATCTGTAACCCTTGCTCTCAGCATTGTAACCAACAAAAATACATTTGATAGCCTTATCATCCAATTTTCTACGTTGTTGCATAGGCATTAAAGCATAGGCCAAGCAACCAAAGACACGCAAGTGACCAATAGAAGGCTTCCTACCATGCCAAGCTTTGTATGGAGTCACAGACTGCAAGGCCTTAGTGGGATACCTGTTGAGTACATATGCAGCACACATGACAGCCTCAAGCCAAAACGCATGTGGCAAAGCTTGGCTCTTGACCATACATCGTGCCATCTCCATAAGTGACCTGTTTTTCCTCTCAGCAACACCATTTTGCTGAGGGGTATACGGCACTATACATTGGTGTTTTATCCCACGACTAGCCAGAAATGCATCAAACTCTTTAGACATGTACTCCCCCCCTCGATCAGAACGGAGGGTGCCCACAGTACAATTGGATACATTTTCAACCATAAGCAAAAACTGTTTGAAGCACAAAAACACTTCAGACTTTGCCTTTAGTGGATATACCCATGCATGCCTTGAGTAATCATCAATGAAAGTCACAAAGTACAAGTGTTTACCAAATGACGGAGTTTGCATAGGCCCACATACATCACTATGTACAAGTTGCAATTCGAGTGGCCCGCACAGAACCATCCTTTGGAAACGCAGAACGCTGCATTTTGCCCAAAATACAGGCTTCACAAACATGTTTCAATGGTGCCTCAAGAGAGGGCAATGAAGCAACCATATCAAATTTTTGCAAACACAGCAAACTAGCAAAGTTCAGATGACCAAAACGAGCATGCCATAGTTTTGCATCTGAAACTGCCTTTTCATCAGAAACTGCATTTGCTGAATCTTCCACACACTTGTCATAAGAATTGAGCCTATACAGCCCACGAAACAAGGTGCCAAATACAATAATCGTATCACCAAAAGTCAAATCATGAACAGTACATCTGTCATCCACAAATTTGACTACAAGTCCAAGTCTAGCAAGCGCAGAGATAGACAATAGATTCTTCTTTATCCCTGGCACATACAAAGCATCTGAAAGTGTGAAAGCACTGCCATTTGTAGCAGTAAAGCATAATTTTACCAATGCCCTTCACTGGGTAAGAAGCATTATTGGCACATGTGACAGTATTCCCATTAGGGACAGCCTCAAGACAAGTGAACATATCACGATGCGAGGTAATGTGCTTTGTAGCACCACTGTCAAAATACCATACATCTGAGTCAACAGAAACTGCCAAAAATGCATCATGTATAGATGGGTCATACTGGCAATACACGCTAAACACCCATTCTGTATCGTGCACAACATTTGCAGAATCTGCATTTGTAGAAGTATCTGCTATTGTGGCTGCATTTGACTCTTTCTTCTTTGCCTCTTTAGCCTTTAGCTTAGGGCAATTCTTAATGACATGATCAGTTGCCTTACAATAGTTGCACCTCATTTTTTTCTTGCCTTTATCAAGAGCCTTCTCAGACCCATTGTTGCTACCTGTGGAAGGAGAAGAAGTTGCATACCTACTAATAGGAGAAGAAATAGTGGAAGGGATTGCCTTACCACTTCTTCTCTGCTGGGCAGCAAACAAATGCTTGATCAACTGCACGCTGCCTAGCCTTGTTTTTCTTGGACTGCGCTTCTTGCAAGAGCTTGTTGACTAAAGTGTCATACTTGACAACATCAGGTCTGTCCTCAGTAAACAAGTCTCCACGTGGAAGCAAAAGTCTAATATGACTCAGGTAAAGCATCAAGAACAGTCTGCACAAGAGAATGATCAGGAATAATCTCACCTACAGAAATCAACTGTTCCTTGAGATCTTTAATCTCAGCAAGAAAAACATTCATGTCATCATCTTCTTGCATAATCTTTGATTCTAGCTCTTTACGCAGGTAAGAGATTTTTGCCTCGTTGCGACCTGCATACAAACCAGCTAGAATATCCCAAGCCTATTTTGTTGTTTTAGCTGAACGAATATGTGGGGTGATGTTACGTTTGATAGAAAGTGCAATCAAGGCATGAGCCTGTGCATCTTTACCATCCCAATGAGCTTGTTCAGCAGTGGGTAAAACAGCAGCAATAGTAGAGCTACTAGAACCTGTAACATCCTCAACAGATCCTACATCCACAGAACCTGGACGTACATCCATACCCTGCACAATGTTCCACACTCCTTTTGCAACTAAAACATGCTGCATCATGTATGCCCAAAGTGGGTAGTTGCTGTCTCCATCCAATTTGTCATCAGCAGGCAGACAACATGCGAAATACATCATTGCTGTTATCAGCCATGGCCACTGATTGAAACTGATGTAAAAGCTACGTGTAATGAAGCAAAGACTGAACAAAAAATAACTCGTGCTATGTAGCACAGTCCAGAATAGAATACGTATGCTTGTTTTGCAGAAAACTGCACTGTTGAAATTTCTGCACAGTGAAACACCTGTACAAAACTTGCAATACAAAAACGGAGCCCGAAACGACCTCAGATGCAATTTTTGAGAACGCAAAGCCCTACGGGTTTATCTATAGAGAATAGGGACCTGCAAGCGCTCATGAAAGCTTACCTCAATCGGAGAACGTGAGTCGGAGGGTGCTAGCGGCATAGCCCTGGGAGCCGATACCTGCTCTGATACCAATTGTTGGAATTAGGGTTGCAGGAAAGCACACAAAGCTTGGAGAAGAAGAAGCAAGAATGCACACAACACAAGTGTATTAGATTGTGTCAATGTACAAAAGATAAGTTAGCCCTCGAATGATGGGCGTATATACAAGTCGGTAGAAAAAACCTCCTAAAGAGAGAAAAAGTACCCCGGCAGTCCTAAGTGTGTTCACACACATCACTGCCTATATATATGGCAACAATCTCATCACCTCTATTCTCATCACATCTATCTATCCCTTCATTCACATCTATCTGTTTCACATCACACATCTCATCACATCTATTTACCTCACATCTCATCACCTCTATTTACCTCACATCTCATCACCTCTATTCACATCACATCTATGCATCCCTTCATTCACATCTATCTGATTCACATCACACATCTCTTCACATCTATTTACCTCACATCTCATCACCTCTATTCACATCACATCTATTCATCCCTTCATTCACATCTATCTGATTCACATCACACATCTTATCACTTCTATTTACCTCACATCTCTTTTTCTTCCTGAATTATCTTTCTCAAAAAGGGGGTGATATTTCAATTACTAATTTACTGAATTTCATTCATTGAATATTCACTTAATTGATTTCTAATTTAATCACGAATTTTGATGAGGAATAAATTAATCATTTATCTAAATATTTTGACTTCGATAGATTTCCTGAATTTTCTCTTTACAAATCGAGTGAATATGAAACGATAGAATTTTTCCTCTAAGAGTATTTACTTATTCATTTATCAAATATTCATGGAAATTAAACATGGAATTAAAGAGAATCTAATTTTGATATACAAATTCTTTATGCATAAAATCAATTTAATAGGAATAACACTTTTAAAATAAAAAGATTTCCAATAAGCATCTTTCTATGCATAGAAATTGAATCTAATGAAAATAACACTTTTATAATAAAAAAATATCAAATATGCATCTTTCTATGCATAGAAATTGAATCTAATGAAAATAACACTTTTATAATAAAAAAATATCCAATATGCATCTTTCTATGCATAGAAATTGAATCTAATGAGAATAACACTTTTATAATAAAAAAATATCCAATATGCATCTTTCTATGCATAGAAATTGAATCTAATGAGAATAACACTTTTATAATAAAAAAATATCCAATATGCATCTTTCTATGCATAGAAATTAAATCTAATGAAAATAACACTTTTATAATAAAAGGAAATCCTTTTATACATCTATTTATGCATAAAATAGGAATAACACTTTTAAAATAAAAAGAATTTCTTTTAGAATGCACAAACGGTGGGGATTATTCTTTGAATAACATAAAGATAAAACTTATTTCCACAAAATTTAAGAAAATTTTGCCATAACCTCCTTTGTATGGTTGACGATTTCTCAATTTTTACATTCTAAATTTACTTTAAAATTTATCCCAAGATGAAATAAAGCACTCTAATCTAATCAATTTTTCACTTCTAAAGAGTAATCAATAGGAAAAGTTAAACTCAATTTATTTGTCACTACTTTTAGGATAAAGAAAGGCTGAAGTTCTTAATGAAGAGAAGGGGAAGCCTTTTCATCAAGGCTTATAATCCATAATCAGATTAAAAAAGCAAAGAATTCAGAAAACCATAGATTAGAATTAAAAAAAAGTAGAATTAATAACTTACATGGAGTTTTGTGAGCTTTCCTTTGGCTTGAGGGATTGAGGGTTCTACTCTTGTTTCGATCAAGAGTGGCCACCAATTCTTTGTAGAGAAATTAGTCAAAAACAAGTGAATTCAATGTTTTTGGCTCTGGGGAGGAGTAAAAGTAACAGTGCATAAACACTATTAAGCTTTTACAAAGGGGGAGGCTTCTATTTATAGGAAAAAGTGAGCCTCAAACCAAGCAAACTGATTCTAGAATTTTTCGGATCAGTTTGGTCAATTTTTGAGCTTACTTTTTGGAACTAGACTTGAATTAGGAGAGAGGAGAGATGAAATATCTCATTTTATTGATTTAAAATGGAAAGCAATGATGAGAAAAAAGGCGCCTCTTTCATGAGGGGGAATCCCCATTTTGAGGTGTCAAAAATCAGTTTTTTAACTATTTTCCTTGGTCCTTAGTCCACTCTTCATCTTATGTGAGTATTTACTCATTTTTGGGGGGGTTTTCTTTATTTCTTCAATTTATCTCCTCCTCTCCCTACATTTAGATTAATCTGATTGGTCCCTCAGAACCTTAATCCAAAATTTTCAGAAAATCTGGACCCTTAGGCTAAGGCCTTTTGAGCATATTATAAATTATTTCAAACGCACCTGAGGAAATTCTTTTTAAACTTCTGTTTTCGGGAGAATTTAGTTTAATAAGAAAGGATATTTTTCCATCTAAAGATATCAAAAAAGTGAGTTATCTCTCTCTAGAATATTTTCTCTCTCTAGGCCAAAACAGGTAGAAACAAGATCTTTTATTATTGTGAAAAGGGGATTGATTTACAGGGGAAGAAACTGGACATCTTGAGGAACTAGGGAGGAATCTTACATTCTCTCCCACCTGAAAAACGCGAGATGTCCTCATCTCGTAGGTGGAGTATGAGCTCTTTCGTCTTCTTCTTCTTCTTCTTCTTCAATTACTTCCAGCGTTACTGCCTTGGAAGTGGATGCCCGATTTGGAAATATCTCTCTTTGCCTTCCCCTATTCTGAGGCGGAGGTCTTACATTGCTTTGGATTGAGACTGCGGGTAAGTAAGAGGTTCTACCTCTGGGATTTTCTTCTTCTTCTTCGATTACTTCCAGCGTTACTGCCTTGGAAGTGGACGGCCGATTTGGAAATATCTCTCTTTGCCGTCCCCTATTTTGAGGCGAAGGTCTTACATTGCTTTGGATTGAGACTGCGGGTTAGTAAGAGGGTCTACCTTTGGGATTTTCTTGACTTTGGCAGAAAGAAACCTGATTACTCTGGAAGGAAGGAGCTGCAGTCTAGAATCTTGATCCCTGATTTCCCTGCCCCAAAAACCTTGATCCAAAAGGTGTTGGGCAATCCATATTGTGATGTCCAAATCTTTGACAGTTATAGCATTTCATTCCCTTGTTCAAGGGTGGAACTTCTAAAGTTGAATTCCAGGGGATTGAGTTTTGGGAAAAGGACATTTCTTCCATTCTGGAACTTCCCATATCCTGGGCTTGACCCTGATATCTTTTAGGCGGCAGAAGGCGGCGAAAGGTTGGAATCACCTTCTGGAATTAAAAACCTTCTGAAAGGTGATGGTGCTGGCTTCGGCAGGACTTTGACATCAAAGGCCTTGGTGAAATCCTTCGCCATCCGCACTGCTTCAGCCATGGAAACTCGCTTGGCATTCTTCACCAGGATATTCAAAGGTTCGTTCAGTCCCCGAATGAACCTAGCCATCAGTTGTTCTTCATCCAGCGGTGGCGAGAATTTGAGGAGGAGAGCGAACGCTTGGTGATATAATTCAGGGTTAAACTCTAAGAATTCGTTCATCTTTGTTTCCCAAAAAGCCGGGACGACAGAACCTCGTCCTTTGGTAATTTTTGAGATCATTCCATGTCTGGGTATTCCGATCCAGACGGTTTGTCTCGCAGTGGTTTCTCCATGCCACTCTGGCTGTTTCTACTATCTTGAGTCTTGCAAGAGCCATTTTGCTCTTCTCATTGTACCCGATGACATCGAAGTACTCTTCCATTGCTTCGATCCACTTTTCTCCACAGCCTCACCCAAGTTTTCCCTTCACCCTTGAAAGGTCTAGGCTACGATCTATGAAGAGTTTTATGAACATCCAAGTCGAGCTCTTCCTCATCGAGTTGGGGGTTATCATTTCTACCACGACGACCTCGATCCATGCTCCTATCACAATACGAAAATTCTTGTTAAGTCCCTTTATTTATGATTCAAATCGGATTTTAGATTCAACTAATTCTGGGGTTCTTTAGATTGGTCAGTTCTTCACAGAATCATGGGATAAAGATATTCATATAGAACTCATTATCGGATAACAATTCATTCAGAACATCTCATTCATATCTTTAACACAATAATGGTCCATTAGACCAAAATTTCCATCTGAACAGTCCTCCATGGGGATTTCAATTATACAGATTTTTATAATGTCATCCCTTAACTTGATCCACTGGGTCAAGTGTTAATAGTAGCAATTTGTCAGCATAATCCACTAATCTCATAGTGATTTGCTGAAGTCATTATCGTCATTCTAGTTATGAACATCATCAGAGGGACTCTTCCCATTCATTATCGTCATTCCAGTTATGAACATCATCAGAGGGACTCTTCCCATTCATCCTCATTGAGGTTTTTGCTCAGCTTATTACATTTCAACCAAAATTCAAGAATCATCATTTTTCAATCAGAATCCAATTCAACTTATCAGTTCCTCAACCAGAATTTTGAAATCATATCAACCACATTTGAATTCATCATCTGGATAGCATTTATGCTTATAATTTTAAGGTCTTAGATTTACTCGTATATACTGCCAGTAAAGAGCAACAGTTATACCCTCAGTATATACGGGTAGTCACGGTCCTTGGAATTATAAGGTAAATACCATCATTTCTAGGCCTCAAGCAAGTCAAGGATTCCATATAATTGCGGTACTTCTATCTATAGACCCAATTACCAATTTATGAATTTCAGTCTGAATAACAATTTGTATGAAGTTATCACACAATTTCAACCTTTTACTCTTACTTCATCAATTTTTGACATTTTTGGCTTCTCAATTGATCCATCTGATTCACATCACACATCCCATCACATCTATTCACCTCACATCTCACATCTCATCACCTCTATTCTCATCACCTCACATCTCACATCTCATCACCTCTATTCTCATCACATCTATCCATCCCTTCATTCACATCTATGTGATTCACATCACACATCTCATCACATCTATTTACCTCACATCTCATCACCTCTATTCACATCACATCTATGCATCCCTTCATTCACATCTATCTGATTCACATCACACATCTCTTCACCTCTATTCACATCACACATCTCTTCACCTCTATTCACATCACATCTAATCACCTCTATTCACATCACATCTATTCACCTCTATTCACATCACACATCTCTTCACCTCTATTCACATCACATCTATTCATCCCTTCATTCACTATTGGGTGTAAAGGCCCTGTATATGGGTATCTTAGCCCATTATATATAAATGGAATAATAGAAGATAAGGTAGTTTTTGCTACCACCAAAAAACGATTGTGTCGTCTCTCTCTCCTACTCTCCTCGTGTGCTCACTGCTTCCAGCTGCCCACCACAACTAGTATCAGAGCTATTGTTCATTGCTTTCCTGTTGCCCACTTCTTTCCTACTGTTGTGGAAGCATGCGGGAGTGTTTCTCCTTCTTTGGAGCTTCAAAACGGAGAGAATAGATCTCGTTTTTTGGGCTATAGCAGCAATTTCCAGCCATCTTCTTACTTCAAAATGCTCAAATTTTGCCCGAGAAGTTTCCTCCTTCCATTGCCCTGCCTGTCAGAGCTTGCCACTGCCCATGGGTTGCCCGTGGTGGGAGCTGTATTTTGACATATACTTGGTCGTTTTTACTATTTGGTCTTTGGAAGCAAAAACGAGTTGCTATCTGAAGGGATTCTACTGCTATGAGTGTACGGGATTCTACTGCTACGAGTACTAGAGGTTGTTGCTTCATGGTTTCATGCTATTTGAGCTTCTTTCATTCATTTGGAAGCTATTTTGAAGTGGGAGAACTTTTGCAAGAAATCAGATTCGGATGCCTATTGAGCAAGGATTTGCTTCAGCTCTGATACCACAACTGGTATCAGAGTGCAAACAGTCACTTTCAAGAGAGTATATCTCTCAAACTGTGAGGATTCAGAATCTGAGTTGAACAAAGAAGTTGTAGACCAGTTCAAGGACTAAAACTTTGCTTTTGAAAGTTTTATAATTTGGATTATCTGTCAAAAGTTATCAGATCTGCAAAAACAACAAAAAGTTACAGTTTGCAGCCTGCGAAGCCTGTGTGCTTCTGACACTGAATATCTTTTTGACTGTAAAGAATTCAGTCTAGGTCTGATCTAGACAGTTTGCGACATTAAACAGGCTACAAGTTTGCTTTTGACAGTCGGTTCATCTGGATTATGCATCACAAGTTATAAGGTCTGCAAGACATCAAAAAGTTGCAGCCTGCACAATGTTTTAGCTACAATTTGGATGTCGTATGCCATGATGGGTCAATGCAATTGTATGCAAGGATTATGCACTTGTTGCTGAAGGTTTTGGCACTGGTTTAAGTGCGGGATAGAGTGTTTTTGGTTAGCAAATCAGCTTCCGGCTGCCTACATCGACACTCTCTTTTCGAGCACCCTGCATTCATATTATACAATCGACCCCGTGGCCCTTTCATTTCCTCGTCGTAGAGCTCGGCTCTCTCATCCTAGTGAGCAGTTTGCATACTTTTCTTGCAGGTGCAGGTACATCAGTTTTGGCAGTTGGATATATGCCAGTGGATGTCAGCACACATGCCTGCTTGATGTGACAGTACGTAGTCTGTGACACTTGGATAGTGATTTTGGCATACAGTTTGAGGTGGATACTGAGGTTTTGCAGGGGAAACTCTGCCCAATTTTTCAAAATCTGTGATCTTTGCCATTGGTGTTGTACATCATGTCTTCGTCGCATTCAGAGCGCGAATTGTACAACATCAAGAAGTTCGATGGTACGAACTTCTCGCTGTGGAAAGAGATTTTCATCTTGCTCATTCAGAAGAAGCAGTTGAAGCCCTTGAAGGGGATAACTGCTAAGCCTGCAGATATGGATGTAGAGGATTGGAATGAGTTGAATGCCTTAGCAAAGTCTACTGTCAGACTTCATCTTGCTGAGTCAGTGTACTTTACAGTGGTGAATGAGAAGACTACGCATGAGCTGTGGATGAAGCTATGTGCCACATATGAGAAAGAGACTGCCTCTAACAAAGTCTATCTCATGAAATGGTTATTTGAGCTGCAGGCAGATGAAAGAGGGTGGATCCATTACATCGCACCTGAACGAATTCAATATCATCTTCAGTCAGCTTTAAGCACAGAAGCTGAATTTTGATGCGGAGATGAAGGCGATATTTCTCTTATGTTCATTGCCATCATCATGGGATACTTTCCGCACTGCTATCAGTAACTCTGCACCTGGTGGAGTACTGAACTTTGATGATGTTGTGGGTAGCTTGCTTGCATAAGAGATCAGAAAGAAGTCTGTAGATCATGGCAAGCAAGATGCAGCTCTCAATGTTGACCATGGTAGACGGCAGTTCAGGGGGAAGTCTACAGAAAGAGGCAGGTCACACAGTAAGTCACGCAGTCGCAAGAATATTGAGTGCCATCATTGTGGCAAGAAGGGGCACATCAAGCGTGACTATTATGCAAGGAAAAGAGAGCAAAAAGAGAAGAAAAAGGATGCAAAGAAGAATGACGACGGACCAAAAGATGATGAGATTCCCCCTCATGAAGGAGGCGCCTTTTTTCTCATCATTGCTTTCCATTTTAAATCAATAAAATGAGATATTTCATCTCTCCTCTCTCCTAATTCAAGTCTAGTTCCCCAAAAAGTAAGTTGAACTGATCCAAAAATAGTCAAAAATTGACCAAACTGATCTGGAAATTCTAGAATCAGTTTGCTTGGTTTGAGGCTCACTTTTTTCTATAAATAGAAGCCTCCCCCTTTGTAAAAGCTTAATAATGTTTATGCATTGTTACTCTACTCCTCCTCCCCAGAGCCAAAAACATTGAATTCACTTGATAATTCACTTGTTTTTGACTTACTCCTCTACAAAGAATTGGTGCACTCTCTTGATCCAAATAAGAGTAGAACCCTCAATCCCTAAAGCCAAAAGACAGCTCACAAAACTCCATGTAAGTTATTAATTCTACTTTTTTTAAATTCTAGTCTATGGTTTTCTAAATTCTTTGCTTTTTAATGTGATTATGGATTATAAGCCTTGATGAAAAGGCTTCCCCCTTCTCTTCATTAAAAACTTCAGCCTTTCTTTATCCTAAAATGAGTAACAAATAAATTGAGTTAAACTTTTCCTATTGATTACTCTTTAGAAGTGAAAAGTTGATTAGATTAGAGTGCTTTATTTCATATTGGGATAAATTTTAAAGCAAATTTAGAATGTAAAAATTGAGAAATGGTCAGCCATACAAAGGAGGTTATGGGGCAAAATTTTCTTAAATTTTGTGGAAATAAGTTTTATCTTTATGTTATTCAAAAAGAATAATCCCCACCGTTTGTGTATTCTAAAAGAAATTCTTTTTATTTTAAAAGTGTTATTCCTATTTTATGCATAAATAGATGTACAAAAGGTTTTCCTTTTATTATAAAAGTGTTATTTTCATTAGATTCAATTTCTATGCATAGAAAGATGCATATTGGATATTTTTTTATTATAAAAGTGTTATTCCCATTAGATTCAATTTCTATGCATAGAAAGATGCATATTGGATATTTTTTAATTATAAAAGTGTTATTCTCGTTAGATTCAATTTCTATGCATAGAAAGATGTATATTGGATATTTTTTAATTATAAAAGTGTTATTCTCGTTAGATTCAATTTCTATGCATAGAAAGATGCATATTAGATATTTTTTATTATAAAAGTGTTATTCTCATTAGGTTCAATTTCTATGCATAGAAAGATGCATATTGGACATCTTTTTATTTTAAAAGTGTTATTCCTATTAAATTGATTTTATGCATAAATAGATGCATAAAGAATTTGTATATCAAAATTAGATTCTCTTTAATTCTATGTTTAATTGAATGATACCCAAATTTACCTTTTATCCTTTGTGACTAATGGATACCTTCATCTTTTTATTGCCATGGAAACCAAGGTGGTACTTTGGCACTTTTGGGTAGATGTTGTTGCAGGCGTTTTAATCCGTGTGAGAGTGCTTGATTCTTCCCTCCACCCAACTAAATAGTGTTTCTACTGAGTCCTGTGGATTGGAGCTTGTATCAATGTCCATTTGTTGCACCTTCTTTTTCCTCCTTTCTATGTCCTTGTCTAGCTCCTTGCTCGAGGTCGTTACAGGTATTGGTTTGGTTATATTTAACCCATCATGTTGGGTTGGCTTCTTCCTCCACACTAGTGTTTGTGCACTTTTAACATTGGTTATAGTTGGGAGCTAGTTTTGAATGCCTTTACTACCCTTTGCTTTGTGTTCGCGGAGGTGTTTGACGATGGCCACTGGGTGGAGTTTGGGCACCCATACTGTTGTATTGCCTTGGTTATAACCTTGTGCCCTTAGTAAATCCTTTCGAACCCATTGCTTATGAATGCTTTGTGGAGTTTTGTTTTGTTTGGAGTACTGCCAACTTACCTGTGAAGACCACTTCTATCCCTTATCTCCCTTTTGAACCCTTTCTTGTTGATTCCTTATTAACGCCCTTCTCATCCTTGTAGAGCTGGTTTCCAAGTTGACCCTTAGGCACCCAATGCTGTGTACCCTGTGACTTAGGTTGCTTTTTGCGTAGGGATTACGAAATTGATGCCTTTTTTGCTTCATGAGCTGATGTCACCATGCTTGGTGTTTCTATATCCTCAATCATGGCCTGCTTCCCTATGTTTATTGGGCTCCATAAGGGTGGAAATGGCATTGTTTCCCTCGTTCAATAGTGATGTTCTCTTCTTCCATTGGATATTACAGTTGCTGGCGTAAATCCAGGATTGTCCTAGGATCATTTCCTCCTCCATGGAACCTGCAGGCATGACAAACACCTTCCCAACCAAGGAATTATTTCTGATTGAAACATTAACATTTAAAAATCCCTTAGCTTTCGTAGTTGTCAAGTGCACACTGCGTACTTGTGCATTGGTGGTTTCAAGGTATAGTTTATCTAAGGCTACCCATGTCTCATATGAGATCAGGTTATGACTTAATCCCATATCTATCAATGCAATGCTTGTTGCATAACATTTAGCCGTAGAGAGTTCCACCCTGAGTCGCACTAGCTCAATGTTTAGTTCCTCTTCGTTTAGGAGAGTTAGTGAAGCCATGTTCACGTGCAATATTCTATTCTAGAGTATCTATTTGGCTTTGGCCTGCCTTGGCTTAGCCTCTTCTTGAGCTTGTAGGATTTTTTCTTTTGCGAGATGTTCTTGCAAGAGCATCTCTTGGGTCAGTGGTCCAAAATATTTTTTAAGTTTACTCCCATTGACGTAACCCTCCATCTATATGTCCTCAATTGTCTCAATTCTAACCGACCCCTAGGGTGTGATCTCAGACACTCGAAAGGGTCCTAGGCCTCTATACTTAAGTTTCTTTTTTTTGGTGCTCCCTAAACCATACATGAGGGGGACGAGGTTCCCCGTTTCCAGTTCTTTTTGTTTTAAGTTATTGTCAAACCAATGTTTTCTCCGTGGTTTTTCGACCATAAGTCCATGCGATGCAATTAGTCTGGTCTCATTAAGCTTCTCTAAATCGATTAGCCTTTCAGCTAATGCATTTTCCATCAGACATTCTTGCACTGCAATCCTTAAGCTTGGAACTAGGTATTCCATAGGCATTACTGACTCAACACCATAAGCTAGACAGAAGGGAGTGTATCCCATTGCTACCTTATATGATGTTTGGTATGGCCATAAGGCTATTGTTAGCTTATGCTCCTAGTCTGTTTGGCTTGCTTCCAATGTTTTCGTCAAAATAGTACACAAAATCTTATTTATACTCTCTGCTTGACCATTAGCCTATGGATAATAAGGTTATGACTTCCGGTGGACTACTAGGAATCCAACAAGTAAGTGATCAATCACCTCATTAATGAAATGTGAACTGCGATCACTGACTAACTTTGATGGGCAACCGAATCTCAAGATAATTTGCTCATTGTTATGGCTCACCCTAACCCTCCTTGAAACTCCAAAAAGAGATACCTGGTGAACCGCAAGTGTCGTGAGGATCTTTCCAATGGCTGAGCTCGTAACCCTTGAGGTATCCAAGCTCTACAACTCCTTGAGAAGCAATTCCACCGCGTCTCCCGCGAGCGTTGTCACATCACCACGTTGTTACATCGCCGCGTTATCATAAGGCTAATGAGCATCCAATGAGTTGATGCTCATGAGTTGTCAATTTGTCCATTTTGGGAGTCATTTATGAAGGGTGTAAAAGGGGTGTCATTGACTTTTTTGATTCCCACTTACCTTTTTGGGAAAATACCTATATCTTTTTCATTTTATATTAAAAAAATATCCCCCCCCAAAAAGAGAAATTCGTATTTCCCACTTAACTCCAAAAAATAAATAAAAATTTAAAAAATCGAATTTAATAGTTCCGTGAAGTCCGGTTCATGGCATGAACCATTTTCTGCAACTTCACAGAACTAGAGTTCACGCCCAAAAGGTTCACGTCCTCGAGAATTGCACGCAATAAAAAACGAATTTAATAGTTTCGTGAAGTCCGGTTCACAGCGTGAACCATTTTCTGCAACTTCATAGAACTAGAGTTCACGGCCCAAAAGGTTCATGTTCTCAGGAACCGCGCACAAAAAAATAAAAATAAAAAAATCAAATTTAATATTCCGTGAAGTCCGATTGACAGCGTAAACCATTTTCTGCAACTTCACGGAACTAGAGTTCATGCCTAAAAGGTTTACGTCCTCGGGAACCACACGTAAAAAAAAGCGAATTTAATATTCCGTGAAGTACGGTTCATGGCGTGAACCATTTTGTGTAACTTCACGGAACTAGAGTTCATGCCCAAAAGATTCACGTCCTCAGGAACCGCGCACAAAAAAAAATAATTATTAAATTTAATAGTTTCGTGAAGTCCAGTTCACGGCATGAACCATTTCTACAACTTCACGGAACTAGAGTTCACCCAAAAATAAAATAAAAAATCAAAATTTATAAAACCTGTGAAGTTCGTCGGCGTGAAAAGGGTCCGTCAACAAGATAAAAATAAAATCAAATTTAAGATTCTGTTAAGTCCGGTTCACGGTGTGAACCATTTTCTGCAACTTCACGGAACTAGAGTTCACGCCCAAAAGTTTCACGTCCTCGGGAATCATGCGTAAAAACAAAAAATCAAATTTAATAGTTTCGTGAAGTCTGGTTCACGACATCAACCATTTTCTGCAACTTCACGAAACTAGAGTTCACCCAAAAAAAAGAAAAAATTTAAAAGAAAAAAATTTAAAATTTATAAAACCCGTGAAGTCCGTCGACTTGGAATTTCGTGAAATTACAGGTTTTGATCTCAATGGTTTTTTTTATTTTAATTGATTTTATGGGACAACTAGGTCATGACTTGCGAGCAAGAGGTTCTTGTGCACTTATTTCTCACATCCAGATGGGTGACAAGAGCATTGTTATTTTGTTCTTGATGCGCTCATAAGTCTCCGTTAACAGACGTGGGTATTGATTCTTGAATTTGTTGCTTAAATGTTGTCTGTGAAGTCCGGCTCGGTGTGAACCATTTTTTGCAACTTCACAAAACTAAAGTTCGTCCAAAAAAAAATTAAAATTTTAAAAAATCAAAATTTATAAAATCCGTGAAGTCCGCCGGCCTGAAAAGGGGTCCATCGGCCCAAAAAAAACTCTAGAAAACACCCCTGTTTGGAGACCCATATCTCTTAAACCATATATCCGATGAATATGCTCTAGGGCTCATCAGAAAGCTGACATTGAGCTCTTCAACTTTGGACTCGATCGTCCGAAGAAAACGACGACGAGCCATATTCGCGCTACTTTTTAAAGGTCTAAACGAAAAAATCACGGAAGACTTAGGGAAACAAAGTTGTAGTACTCCAAAAATACTACAACTCCCTCATACAGAGTTTTTCAAAATTCCTTTTGAAACACCCTAAAAAACATACTGCGAACAGGGAAAAAATTTCTTGGAATTACAATTTTAATTCCTTGAGCCACTTGCTCCTTGAACCATGAATTAGCCTTGATGAACTTGGTCCTTGGCAACATTTTATCCTCAAAGTAGTAAAGAGTGAATTTTATTAGATTGAATCATGTGATGACCAATTATTGGTTGATTGCAAATGTTAAGGCACATCCTGGACCCTAGCTCTCCAATTCAAAAACCTCAACTCTTAATCAAAAACCCTCATGCATATATTAGAGAAGAAGATAACCTCAAGATAGCAAAGAATAACCCCAAAATAGCATGGCATAAGGAGAAGTTTTAAGGAGAAGGATTCCCTCTGACTCAAGTTCCCACATATGAACATGCTCATCCCCTACACATGGTCTTTGCGCTAGTTTCCTTGTATATACTAATAACTCAAGTGCCCACATATGAACATGCTCATCTTACAAATGGTCTTTGCAGCGATCATTAGTTTCCTTGTGCATGCACACCATTGGTCTCTTTAGGCTACTTGGCTTAACCTACAAGCCTAGCCTTCCTTGAGTCCTATATCCTATATCCTCATGGCACCATATATACTTTATCTTTGCTACTATCCTTGACCAAAGCATTAATCTACTAACCTTAATCCCCTCAATCCTTATTAAATTATTGGTCATGGCATTCTCAGCATCTTTAACAATAATCATTGTCCTTGATCTCTTGACTTTTGTATACTTTTGTTTCCATTCAATTCTTAGAACTAGCAAAACATGCATCTCATATTATGTACTCTAAAACTTCTTATCCCCTAATAATATACCTAGATTGACACATGGCTCGAGGTTTCCCATGACTCATAACGTGAGTCCAAGAGTTTTATCCGAAGGATAAAATCTCTAACGTGAACGACCTCTTAGAGATAATTTTCCAGAAAAAGTGTATGCTAGTAACTTCCTAGATGGAAGCGGAGGTCCTAAAACCTTTTTTCCAAAGGAGCGGGGAGGACCATGAGGTAGCTCGAGGTGCAGGCCGCAAGACACCATAGCCAGAGGAGCAGGGAGGATTGTGAGATACACGACAAAGAGTAGCCCAAGGAGTAGGCCAAAAGACATCATAGCCAGAGGAGCAGGGAGGAGTGCAAGATACACGATGACAGACCCCATCATGACCAGACATGCTCATGGTCCATACAACATGAGAGAAATGTGAAGGAAAGACAACCGGAAAAAAACGAAAAAGAGCAAGGGAAGAAGTGTCTGGTATATCACCTTTGGAGAGCCAATCATCAAGCCCAAGAAACCCTCCAGGAGTGTGAGGAGCGGACACGCCATGGCCTAGAAAACATACGGCCCATACGACACGACTAGAGATGCCAAGGAGACGGCCCATACAGCGTGAGAGAATTGTGAAAGACAGCTAGAAAAAAAAAGCAAAAAAGAGCAAGGGAAGAAGAGTCCGGCATATCACCTATGGAGAGCCGATCATCAAGCCTAAGAGACCCTCCAGGAGCGTGAGGAGGAGACACGCCAAGGATAGGCTACTTGGAACCAGCAGCCCAAACACCATAGCCAAAAAGGAGCAGGGAGGAGGTGGGAGATGGGTTATGATAGGAAAAGGGGCAAGTGTCAAAAGGGCATAAATCACCATGATTAGAAAATCCCAAAAAATCTTGTGCAACACCTTTGAAAAAAAAAATATTTTCCCTTGAATCTTAATCACACGAAAGCACATTTCATTCTATCTAATTAATTAATAGCAAAAGTAGACTTTGGGTGCTTAATCCAAGGCATATGGTAGGAAATTCACTATTGCACCAAATCAAAATGATCTGTTGATAAAGAGGGGCAGGTTTCATATGGGCCACAAAGCCGTTGACACTTGGACAATCTCACCCATGATGGTGGCCGGACCAATCTTGAAATGCCCTGCCCACAACCTGAAAAGACCCTAATATTTGCAAAATTTTGAGAAATTTCATTTTCTACCAATTGGGGTCATATTCGGCTTTATATCCTCTTTTGTCGGTAGAGATTAGCAGCTAGCCAGCCATGGCTATGCAAGCTGCTAGTCTCTCCTGTACCTTCACCCCTCGCCATAGCTCGCTTCTTCAAGCTCGGCTCAACAAAAGTTGCACCCATCGTTCAGAAATGCGCATCAGTACGTCCATTTCACTCTCAATTGTGCTGCATTTCCTGTTGAAGGACCTGTCAAAAATTTGGCTTCTTGTTATTTATCTTTGCTTGTCCTTACGTTTTTTTTTCTTGGGAATAATTATTTTTAATCCCCCTATTTTCAGAGGCATCATCGTTGCAGGGCGATCCTGTTAAAGAGTGGATTATGGGCGAAGGGGGTGCTTCCAAAATCACAAAAATGAGCTCAGTGGGTGGTGGCTGCATCAACAATGCAACCCACTACCAAACTGATGTCGGATCTTTCTTTGTTAAAACCAACAGGCAAGTGCAGCAGGAATGCTTGCAAATTTGGTGGCAAAAAAATTTAATTTTAAACGATATTTCCCAGAAATGACAAAAGCATCTAAAAATTCAACTATGATTTTGGGATACAACTCATAAAAGAAATAGGAAAGGGGAGTTTATAATTGCAAAATCTTTGATTTTTCTTTTACTGAGTATATGTGCAAAACTTCCCTTTGTTGTCTCCTGTTGTTCCACATATTGACAACACTGTTCAAATCTTATGTTTAAACTTGGCAATAAGGCTCTGCTCTTTACATGCTGGATGTGGGGTCACTCCTCTTGATACTGCCTCATGGGTTAGCCCAGCAGTAGCGCCCATGCCTCTTTAAAAGGCGGTATCGGGTTCAAATCTACCTCTACATTCAGTACCTTCTCTCACAAAAAAAAAGAACTCTTAATACTGTGGTTTTTTAATTTGTAGTCTTATTACACATGGCACAACAAGAGAAAAGAAAGGGAAGTCTTGTGCAGAGAGCATCCTTCTTCTTAACCAAGGACAACTCAGTCCATATCTCTGATAATCAAGGGTGAAATAGGAAAAACTTGCCAGTAAACATACATGTTTTTTTTTTTGGGGGAAAATTAAGGGTTTCATTTCTAACAAATATGTTAAGTTTAGCTATTTTTTGCTAGTAAAGTATCAGAGATGTGATGGGGGAAGTGGCGACACGTATTTTTTAGAGTGGATCAGTTATGGATGGCCAGATAATTGTGGCCTACTCTAGATGGGTAGAAAGGGTAGCTTAGCTGTAAGGAGGGAGCGGGGGTGGGGGGGGAGAGTGTTCTCTTTGGCTTTGCGTGGTACACAACTATGCATTTTCAAACCAGGGGGTCCTAGCCTGATTGGTTTCTGCCTGGTCCTACCAGCATGCAGGGACCAGATTCGGGTTCTGACTGCAACTCAAAAAGAGTCATGATCTAGAGAATTTAAACTTTGTATTTAATTCCTTGACATCCATTTATTTGATTGCCCCAAAATTCAACCCAAAACCCTAAAGATTTTCAATTGGGCTCTATGAAGCTTGTAGTTTAATCACATGAGTAGGCCTGAGTACGGCAGGTGACAGAGTTGATTGTTGTGTCAAATTGCCCCAAGTGTTGCAGGCCATCTGTGACCATTGGGCCAGTGTGTAAAGATGCAAAGTCTTCTAATACGAGAGGAACTTTTTATAAATTTAATTTTCTCGTGCAATGTATATGTTGTGTTACTGTAGAAACATAGGGCCAGCTATGTTTGAAGCAGAGGCAGTTGGACTCGATGCAATGCATGCAACCAACACCATAAGAGTGCCAAAGCCCTTCAAGGTAAAAGTTATTTCTTTTGTATATTTACCTCAATTTGTTCTTGATAGTAATATTTATTCTGGGCTTGGTATTACAGGCAGGACCACTACCAGGGAGAGGTTCGTACATCATTATGGAGTATATTGATTTTGGCTCTTCTAGAGGCCAGGTATGTGTTGCTTTACATTATGTTGTGGGCAAAATGGGTGGCAACAAAATATAGACAGAATACTTGCATTTAAGAACCTTTTGTTTCTTTGTGTGTGTTTGTTTTGGGGGGTCGAGGGATATAATATAGAGAGAATCCTTGTATTTCAAAACCTTTTGTTTCCCTCTCTCTCTCTATATATGTGTGTGTGTGTGTGTAAGGCCTATTTTTCTAGAATGCAAGTACTAAGAGAGAGAAGAGTGCAACAGAAGACATAGGCCAAACACAAGCATACACATATACCCTAAATTGCTGCTGTATGCTATTACTTCGGTGATGAAACCTCTATATACAAGCTTGCCAGTTTGGCTCAAGGCTTTCCCAGATAACCCAAGTCTCACCCAGAACCTTTCTCCACACATGGAATGCCAGCTAATTAGGGGCTGACATTCATGGTATTTTGGGGTTTCTTTTGATGATAGCCCATGTATGGTTGAATGATGGTTGCTTATGGATAATCCAGCATCTCCCGTGGGGAGAGTAAGGCCCTCAAAGCATGTACATAATTTTTCTCCTTGGGCAATAAAATACTCCAAGGGGGGGTCGGCACATTCCGGCCTCTCTGTGGTGTCAGATGTGCACTCTTTTACAGTTAAGTGTTTAATTACATTAATGGTCAAGTGTTATGTGAAACCCCTTTTGCCCACTCCGAGTTACATGCTTGCTCTTTGTCGGCTGCATTTGCTTATGTATGGGGAGGCAGGAATGAGATGTGAAGATTGGGGCATGGCTGCCTTTTTACAGAGTCTATTTGCTCCTGTCATTCTGGTCGGTGAGTTGGTCTGCTGGTTGTGGGTGCATTTTGGGGTGAAATGCCCATTTTGGTCCCTTATTAAGGGTTGTTCACCCCTCTACCCTGCCTTGCCCATTCTGTTTTCTAGGGGGCTATTATGAGGCATCTCGGCCTCATCCATAGCCTCTGAAAGTCTCTACCAATGTGTGGTATTTGCTTGACACGTGGGACAATTGCATTTTCTTCATTTTTCGCCCACACTTGATGGGGTTTTTGGTTTTCATGTCTTCTTTGGCTGTTTCTGAATCTCTTGGTCTTGACTCTTCATATAATCTTCCTTTAATTCTTGTGATTGTGTCTTGTAAATCTCTCTAGATTTTCCGTTCATAAGCAGCACACATTTTCATGCATAGCATATAGCATCCCAATTTCGGCGTAATATTGTTATCGGGAGTTCCCCTTGTTCATATCCGTATGGCCATGTGCCTCTAGGTGGCTGTCTTTTGTTATTGATGCACACATGCCCTACGTGTGCAAAACGTAACTTTTTTTTAGAGTCATTCAATCAACTACGTCCCTTTGTGAGGGCTCACAAAGGTCTGCTAATGTCACCATTTGGCCACCCAATTGGTCCACCCGTGCTTTCTCATCATGTATGTACATTGGACTGGTGTCTATGGCAGTTGTATATGCCGGGGATTGATGCCACTCATGTGATACTGTGGACTTGGCTTTCCGTTGGGACTTGTGCCTCCGTGTACATGCCCGGAAATGTCTGGTGGATTGGTGTTCCATTGGGTCTGATACTTCGTGTACTTGCTTGGAGCACGTCTATTTTGGTATAGTCTCATGAACGGGGATTGTCCATACCAATGCTGCATTGCATAGCATCTTTATGTGCTTTCTTGCAATTGAAATTGCATGCTGTTTTCATGCTTGCTTGACCAATGTGTAGTTCCGGGTAAGGGGACATCCGCCCGCGAACCATGCGTGTGAAACTGTCTGCTGACATGGTTATGTGGCATGTGACAGGTGGTAAGTATTGGTCATAAACCTGGCCTTAGGAGTTAGCACTAATTTATAAGTGAGTATGTACACACTTCATTAAGTTTTGGGCGACCAAAACTCACTTATAAATTATGACCAGCCCGGTGTTCACACACACTGATGTCCCGAGGTGGACATAACCCAATGTCCACCGCCCAGACCTTATCCCCTTTATACAAAGGGAGTAACCAGCCATGTGTCCACTCTAGCTTGCTCCACAAAGCACCTGCTTGCCACCTACACTGGACAACTCACCACCTCACTCTTCCTCCTCTCTCTAGAGAAGGGCGCCTCCTTCATGAGGGCTGTTGGGCTGCATTTTTTGCACTTTTCTTCTTCCCAACTCCATTTCCAAGCTTGCTAAGGTGTTTCTCAAGCTTCCAAGAGTGTTTCCGGATGCTAACCACTCTCCTACACACTCCCAATGAGTGAAATTCAGCAAAACAGCTCTCTTTATTGCTGTAATTTCTGGTCTGTTTGTTGAAAACCCTAATTTCAGCCCTCCTTTCTCAAGTTGAACCTTAGGGAAAGCTTTCCCAGGTTTCCTTCATCCTCTTGAAGACTTTTGTTTTGCGAAGAAATGCGACAAATCGAAGATCTCAACACTCCAAGGACTTCCATTGCGAAGACTTTCGTTGTCATCAACTCTACTTGCATTTGGTAAGCTTTTATGCTTAAGTTTGAAAGCAAGTAGCAAGAGGGAGGAACCGGATTACAAGATCACATACCCTGTGTAGTGCTCTCTTATCCTACATGCTCTCTTGCAGATTTGGTGGAACAATAGAGAGCAGATGGTAGGAAACATGGGTACTTGAGAGGGTAGTGTGGATTGTAAGTCTACATCGACAATCACTTGTATGCAATATTGTATTCATATGCATTGGTATGGAAATCTGGTTAGAAATGCCCATGACACTATGTACTTGATTCTCCCAAGATCAACATACTTTATTTGAGGGAGGGGTCAGCCGTTCCGGCTCATTGTGTGTCTCTTGTCAATTCAACAATTTACTTCTTGTATTTGAGCAAGTGTCCATCAAATCTTAGTGTATTTAAGTGTATTGATTAGCATTGTGTTCAACCAAGTTACATTGGTATCAGAGCATACGGTTCTCTTTCACTTCTATTGTGAGAGACGATCACCGTGAACACTAGCTATCTCTACACTTAGAACATTATGGACAGCCATACAATGAATGTTGGAGATGCTAACATAAGAGGCAGCGACAATGAAATGCATGCCTCCAATGCTTTACAGGATGAGCAAACTCATGTGGTGCACAATAGGGAACATGAATATGTGGGATAGCCGTCCCGTGGCAAAGAGAAGATGCAAGAAGAAGAGTCCATAGTCTTGAGGGTTGAACTTACTTGTATGCAGGCTCTTCTCCATGCACAACAAGAAGAATTGAACCTCTACCGCCGCGAGGATCCATTGGTACATAACCGTTTGAAGGCCAAGAAAGCTGAATCTTATATGGATCATGCAATGGCAATGATTGCTCAAGAGTTGCATATGCAACCGAGGGATGCAACACGTGCATACTTGGCTCGTACCGAGGATGCCTATGCAGAAAAGGCAACCATCCCACATGTCTTGGAATCCCCACAGGTGCCCGAACAAGAACTTATGTCTAAGAGGATGAATCTCCATGCTATGGGAGAGAAACAATTAGTGACTTCACGCCATGCAGGAATACCTTATGTAGTCCGTGAAGGATACAATGTTTATGGTAGTGGTCAAAATGTATGTCAAATGCCATTGCTGCATGAAAATGTGCATGCACAACACATGCAACATGGGTTGCAATTTTCTGTTGGTGCAGGTATTCCGCGTATCTCTCATGCCACTCATGCTTTCGAGTGTGCACGTGAGGGAGAAGCTATGGCTGAAAATGTATCAATGCATGTTGAGGGGCTAGCCATGCCTCATGCTTATAGGGCTAAAAGGATGCCAGTCACACAGGGGCTGTTCCCCAATGGATAAACATGGGGGAAAACATGTTGAGATGCACGCGCATGCATCAAAGTCTCGTGACTTCAAAGCCGGAGACAAGTCTATGAAGTTTGATACATATCATGGGGAATATGATGCATCAAAGGCACTTGCTTTTATTGCCCAGTTTGATATTGCTTTCAGTGATGAGGATTTCACTGAGAAATCCATGATCGGGCATGTAAGCATGTTCATGAAAGGCACTGCTGTCCATTGGTGGCTCACGGAGAAGCCCTCACCGAATCCTATTAGATCATGGGAAGAGTTCAAGAAGAGGTTCTATGCTCAATTCTTGCCTCCCAATGCATTGAATGGGATAACAATGAAGTGGGATTGGGTGAAGCAAAATGAGGGGGAATCGGTAAATGCATATGTACAAAAGTTTTGGAAAGTGCTTTTGGAGGTGTCTCCATTTATGCATGTTATTGAGGCGGAAAGGAAGTGAAGGTTTCAATCGGGATTGCAACCCATGTACAAAGCGAGACTACAAATGTATCCTGGTCATACTTTACACCAACTAATCGCAGTCGCCACCGCTACCGAGCAATTGGAACTCAAATTGAGTCGATCCAATAAAGCTAAACTCTCATTTCAAGGCAAAGAGAGGCTGTCCAAAACCTGCAAAATAATGGACAGCCACCTAAAAAGGACTAAAACCAAGATAACAATGGTCCAAAGGCTGAAAATAACACTACCAAGAAGCGTCCCTTCAAACTGAGAGACTATGGTCTCACTCCGGAGCAGAAAAAGCAATATATGAGCGAGGGGAAATGCTTTACTTGTGGTAGCACCGAGCATATTGCAAAGGCATGCCCAAACAAGAAGAATCGTGATAATGCAAATGCATCAAAGCCTAATGTGCATATGGTTCCGTATGTGCAGGGCAACACCTCACATGATAGCAAAGACAGGATTGTATATAAAGCTTGGGGACAGCTTAAGGATCAGCCCGCTTTGTTCATGTTTGATGATTGTGCATCACTGAGAATTTCATATCCACACAAATGGAAGCTGCTTTGGGTATTGAAGTGGAGGACATGGGTCCTCAAATTGAAGCAGGTTGGTAAAGAAGTGCAGGTCATATCTATTTTTGGCAAGTTGCGCATACACATTCAAGGCTATGTGGATCATGAGGATTTTCTTGTGGCGCCTTTGAATGGTTGTGCTGTATTGCTTGGAAAGCCTTGGCATACATGTATTGATCCGTGCAAGGCTTACAAGACCACCTTCATGTATAAAGGCCGAGAGCATGTAATTGATGCTGGTGAAGAGGGTGATACCATTCCCCTTGTATCTCATGTACAAATTAAGAAAGTAATGAAAGAGTATTTTTGCGTACTTGATTTTTGTACGAGATCATGTTGAGGAAAATAATATACATGTAAACACTCTTAGTGATGATAGGCTGAAATTTTTGCAAGAGCACAATGATTGTTTTGCTGATGAGTTACCAAATGAGTTGCCATCCGTACGACTGGAAGATCATCGCATTGATCTTGTGTCGGGTAGCTCACCACCTAATAGGCCAGCCTATCGTGTAAGTGCATCCCAAAAAGAGGAGATCATGAAGTAAGTGAATGAGCTTCTTGAGAAGGGTTTGGTTCAGCCAAGCTCTTCCTCATATTGTTCACCTGTCCTCTTGGTTCAAAAGAAGGATGGATCCTTTCGGATGTGTGGATTATAGAGCTTTGAATAAGCTTACCATCAAGAATCGGTTTCCGATTCTACGCATAGACGACATCCTTGACAAGTTGGATGGATTGGCATGCTTTAGCCGAATTGATCTCAAGAGTGGGTATCATTAAGTGCGTGTAGTGCCTAAGGATGCACACAAAACTGCTTTCAGGACAGCATTTGGGCTTTATGAGTATCTTGTTATGTCTTTTGGTCTTACAAATGCCTCGGCTACATTCAATAGAATGATGGATCGCATGTTTCGTGGGTACAGGAAATTCACAGGTCTCTTCTTTGATGACATCCTAGTCTTCTTGAAGACCGAAGAAGAGCATAGAGCTCATTTGGCCATTGTTTTTGAAGAACTCTGTAAGCATAAACTCTTCATAAATGCAAAGGAGAGTGAGTTCTTCTTGTCAGTGATACATTATCTTGGGCATATTGTGTCCAAAGATGGAGTGCGGATGGATCTTGCAAAGATTGATGCAATTCGGAATTGGCCCGAATTGAGTTCGGTGCATGAGATCCGTAGTTTTCTTGGATTATGCTCTTACTACCGCAGGTTCATTCGGCACTTTGCATGGATTGCTTCTCCTTTGCATGGATTGCTTCTCCTTTGCATGATTTGACAAAGAAGAAGGCCGTGCTCAAATGGACTAATGTAGAGAGGGATGCATTCCTCAAATTGAAAGATGCAACTACTCATGGTCCAGTGTTGATCATTCCGGATTTGCAAGAGCCTTTTAGTGTGGAATGTGATGCATCTGGAAATTGCATAGGAGCTGTCCTTAATCACGAGGGACATGTCGTGGCTTATGAGAGCCACAGATTGCATGATACAGAGCTATCTCTTGGCATTTATGAGAAAGAGCTCTTGGCTATAATTCATGCACTTAACTATATAGAAACATTACCTTCTTGGGGCTGATTTCACTGTGAAGACAGATCACCAGAGTTTGAGGTATTTTCTTACCCAAACTAAGTTGTCAGAGAAGCATATGAGGATGGCCAATTTTCTCTCTATGTTTCATTTTCAGATCTTGTACACCCCAGGAAAGAAGAATGTAGTGGCCGATGCATTGTTACAAAAGCCGTATGTAGCAGCTATCTCGGTTGCCTCTCATGGGGACTTGACTGCCATGTGTGATTTGTATCATACTATTTGGGCTGATTTGATGGCTGGTCATGCACATGCCTCATATGTGATCAAAGAGGGTTATCTCATGAAAGATAATTGCCTATGTGTGGTATCTGACTTGAGGCAAAAGGTTTTGGATGAGTGCCATGCTCCTCCATATGCTGGTCATAGAGGCATAATGCCTACTACGCACATGATTGAGCGGTATTTCTTTTGGCCGGGTATGCGGAAGGACATAGAGGCACATGTACGTGCATGTTTCACTTGTCAAAAGGTGAAATTTGATAGGCAAAAGGCACCAGGTTTGCTTCAGCCATTGCCTATTCCCACGCAGCCATGGAAAAGTATTACAATGGATTTCATTATGGATTTGCAACGGATCCAACAGGGTAATGATGCAATTTGGACAATTGTGGACAGGTTTAGCAAGCAAGCTCACTTCTTGCCGGTCAAAAAGACCATCAAAGCTGAGCATATGGTTAAAATATATCTTGCACAAGTGTTCAAACATCATGGAACGCCGAAGTCCATTGTGGGAGATAGAGATCCTAGGACTACAAGTCTCTTTTGGTGGGCCTTATTTGATAATATGGGCATTAAATTGGACTTCTCATCAGCTTATCACCCTCAAACGGATGGGCAAAGTGAGGCTACAAATTCAGCCGTGTTGGATCTCTTGAAATGTTATGTGGTAGATCAGAAGTCTTCTTGGGAGATGTACTTACCGCTTGTGGAATTTGCATACAACAACACGGTGCATGCATCTACGGGAAAGGCCCCGTTTGAGATTGTTTATGGTAAGGTGGTTTTGCCACCCATCCTTTGCACAAAGGATGAGATATTTGCAGCCGATGAGTATGTAAGAGACTTGGATATTGCTTTTGCTCAGGGACGGACAGCCATTGCAAGGTCACAAGACAAGCATAGAAGGCAATTGGATGTTAAAGAGAATGATTGGGTATTGCTAAAATTTGAGAAAGCAAGACTTGCAAAGAGGCGTGGCAAAGAGGGTGCATATCCTAAGCTTGCAACCAGGTACTATGGGTCTTTTCGAGTGATCGAGAAGATCAATGAAGCGGCTTTCAGATTGGCATTACCTACTCAGTGGCACATACACAATGCTTTTTTGGACTTGGCTTTCCGTTGGGACTTGTGCCTCCGTGTACATGCTCGGAAATGCCTGGTGAATTGGTGTTCCATTGGGTTTGGTACTTCGTGTACTTGCCTGGAGCACGTCTATTTTGATATAGTCTCATGAACGGGGATTGTCCATACCAATGCTGCATTGCATAGCATCTTTATGTACTTGCTTGTAATTGAAATTGCATGTTGTTTTCATGCTTGCTTGACCAATGTGTAGTTCCGGGTAAGGGGACGCCTTCCCGCGAACCATGCGTGTGAAACTGTCTGCTGATATGGTTATGTGGCATGTGATAGGTGGTAAGTATTGGTCATAAACCTGGCCTTAGGAGTTAGCACTAATTTATAAGTGAGTGTGTACACACTTCATTAAGTTTTGGGCGACCAAAACTCACTTATAAATTATGACCAGCTCGGTGTTCACACACACTGATGTCCTGAGGTGGACATAACCCAATGTCCACCGCCCAGACCCTATCCACTTTGTACAAAGGGAGTAACCAGCCATGTGTCCACTCTAGCTTGCTCCACAAAGCACCTACCTGCCACCTACACTAGACAACCCACCACCTCACTCTTCCTCCTCTCTCTAGAGAAGGGCGCCTCCTTCATGAGGGCTGTTGGGCTACATTTTTTGCACTTTTCTCCTTCCCAACTCCATTTCCAAGCTTGCTAGGGTGTTTCTCAAGCTTCCAAGCGTGTTTCCGGATGCTAACCACTCTCCTACACACTCCCAATGACTGAAATTCAGCAAAACAGCTCTCTTTATTGCTGTAATTTCTGGTCTTTTTGCTGAAAACCCTAATTTCAGCCCTCCTTTCTCAAGTTGAACCTTAGGGGAAGCTTTCCCAAGGTTCCCTTCATCCTCTTGAAGACTTTTGTCGTGAAGAAATGCGACAAATCGAAGATCTCAACACTCCAAGGATGTCCATCGCGAAGACTTCCGCTGTCATCAACTCTACTTGCATTTGGTAAGCTTTTATGCTTAAATTTGGAAGCAAGTAGCGGGAGGGAGAAACCGGATTACAAGATCACATACCTTGTGTAGTGTTCTCTTGTCCTACGTGCTCTCTTGCAGATTGCTGCTACCATGTATTGGTGGAACAATAGAGAGCAGATGGTAGGGAACATGGGCACTTGAGAGGGTAGTGTGGATTGCAAGTCTACATCGACAATCACTTGTTTGCAATACTGTATTCATATGCATTGGTATGGAAATCTGGTTAGAAATGCCCATGACACTATTTACTTGATTCTCCCAAGATGAATATACTTTATTTGAGGGAGGGGTCGGCCGTTCCGGCTCATTGTGTGTCTCTTGTCAATTCAGCAATTTACTTCTTGTATTTGAGCAAGTGTACATCAAATCTTAGTGTATTTAAGTGTATTGATTAGCATTGTGTTCAACCAAGTTACAGCTAAACCCTAACTCTCCTAGATGACCTTGTACATGTTCTTAGTTGTCTTGGCACGTGCATGTGAGGACTGATGCATGTGACATTAGAACGAGAAGAGGTTAAAGCAGCACTTAAGGCAGTAAAATGGGCCATTACATGCCTTATTTGGGAATTCAAGAAGCCAAAGCTAGTGGAATCCCAGCCCCAAGAGGGTGTATGTGCACTCAATTCAGATGAGCCTATAGACCTGTAGGACTGTCATTTTACTTTCATTTTCATCTTGTTAATTACCAGATTGAGATGTCTTACGGTCTAGTCCATCCACAGGTTATATTTAGTCTCCAGCGATGCTAATCTAATCTCTCTCTTTTTCTTTCTTTCTCCCCCCTTTTTCAATCTTGTTCATTTTAAAAGCCCACCACAAAATGTTTTCTTGATGTATTCCACCTTGTTGCAGGCAGACCTTGGAAGAAAACTTGCAGAGATGCACAAGGTTGGGACAACTGAGAAGGGGTTTGGCTTTCCAATGGATAACACTATTGGCAGGTAAGATGGTGATATCACAATCATCATATTTTAAAACTTATGATATTTCTAGGCCTTGCCTAGTATTGAAGTTTTCATATATTGTCTCTGTAGTTCTTTGAATGCTTATAAATGCTAATGACATCTTGTTATGTTTGGCATGGGCCATTAACTAGAAACTAACTATTGCTGGCAGTACGCCTCAACAGAATCCTTGGACAGATGATTGGGTCACCTTCTACAGTGAACATAGGCTAGGTTACCAGCTTAAACTTGCACAGCAGCAATACCGGGACAATGATGTTTATGCAAAAGGTGAGGTGCACGAAAACTGCATTGTGCTTCTGAATTAATTGTCATCTTAACTTGCAACTATATATAGGTATCACAACACTTCTGGCATCTCAAGCAGTATGCTGCTACTTGCACTCCTTAAGTTTGCTATTTCAACAATGTGCTGCCTCATTGCAGGGCAGAAGTTGCTGCAGAATATGCAGCTGCTCTTCAAGGATATAGAGGTGAAGCCATGCCTTCTTCATGGAGATCTTTGGAGTGGCAATGTAGCAGCCGACAAGGATGGGAATCCGGTTATACTTGATCCTGCTTGCTACTGTAAGACTATATAAAACTTTTCAAAAAGTGGCTTAATGATTAAATTGTTGAGATATTCATTTTGTTCGATCCTGCTTGCCAACAATAAAAAGCTCACTCCTAGACTTCAAGATTGCACATGCAGGAGAACTGTGAATATGTTATGATGGGTGTGATTTGTGAAGGTTTAAGAAGGTAGCATGGTCATTGCTCATATTGCTCCTCCCAGTTGCTCATATTGCTCCTTCCAGTTGGCCCGCCATGCTTCATGCTCTATACATAATGCAAATTGGTGCACCTTAGTTTGGTTATCTTGTATTGGGTCTCACATTTTTTCTACCAATGAGTATGGTTTCTGCATGTATGGCTATATATCAAGATTTTTTAATGCTGGAGCATGCATAAATTTGTATATACTAATGGTTATCTTTTCTCGTGTATGGATTTTCATCTATGGATATGATTTATGAGATCATTGTCAAAACGCGGTGTTGGTGGATGGTTCCAATACTATTCTCACATTTCAGTCATTGCCAATGTCACTGACGATCTCGATCCCTATTTTGAAGAGTTATGGGGAGCAGGGAGTCCTATAGATTGGCTGCAGCAAGCTGGGATTGAACCCAAGACCTCTTGCTCAAGAGTTCAATCAACTACCAACTCGACTACATGCTGTGGACAAGCCTCAATAATATATGGGCTAGTCAAAAAAGCATTATCCACTTCCTGTTGGCAGCCTGTTGTGCCATTCTTGATGCCCTCTTCACACTTCAATCTCTAGGAATGCCAATGTGCAACTTCTCCATGTCTCACTTGCAAGTGCCCCTGAATCTTGGGGACGTGAAAAGCATCCATGTGACCGAATGGCCACTTTTAATCTTTTCCATGAAATCAAGGGAATAAATTGATTGCATTTGCATTACTTCCCTCCTTTTCATATACTGAAGATCATTAAGGTGACCCAAACCTCACACAATGCATTTTTGTCTTTTTGGAAATTGTTGAAGTAAAATCCTTTTTTTGCTCTCATTTGTATTCAATTGCATTACCATCACTGTTTATTCTATTGTTAAACAATTAAGATGACTTAAATGTTTCAATTTTTCTATTTTCTAGAATATGCTGTAAAGCAGTGGCATTTGCATTCAATTGCATTATTTTCCCCTTCTCGCGTCCTTAATCTCTGGTTTTTTTCAAATAAATCCACTTGTTTTTGTTTGCATTTTTATTCAGTAGCATTATTATTTCCTTTTCATCACTTGCCAAAAATCAACAAGGTGATATAAACATGATAAATTTTCATTTTTTTAAAATTGTTGAAAAATCACTCTCTCCCCAATGCCTTCCTAAATTCCTTGCAGTTGCATTCAATCACACTTGTATATTCTTTTTCTTTTCTAAAGAAAAATCCATAGTTTTTAGTCACAATCAAAAGGGTCTTGTTTTAGAAGTTTGAACTTGCTACAGGTTAATGCTTTTACTCACCCTCAAGGCTCACTATGGACAGAGCTTGACTACCTAGACTTGCATTGGAGTAATCTAGGCGACTTACAGAGGAGGGCCAGGATAGGGCATCATATGTGAGGAATACATGATGGTTCCTCTGACATGGAGTCTTCATGGATCACTTATTGCCATTCCATTATAATCAGCTGCACTATTTTTCCTCCCAAGAAACGATATCAAGTGGCTTATCTACTGTGACCTGCTCAGGCTACATATCTGCAACACATGGCTAGACAAACTAGAGCTCCTATGAAGCTGCAATTTTAGTGGGAGCACTTTTTACGGATACCAGATGATGGCTTCATCCAAAAGCCCACCTGTCTAGTTTGACACATGTCACATGCCATGCAGATAGCGATTGGACATATGCGAGTCTTATCCCACTGTTTGAGAGTGAAGACTAGGAGAATAGATGGCATTGCAAAGGGAACAGGATCTGCAGGCTCTACTCCATTTGGGGGGTTGAGACAAAGGAGCACTACCTTTTTATATGCCGACTGTATTAGATACGATTGAAGTTCCACAGTCTTTTCATGAATGGTTTCGGCCCTTTGAATATTGTATTTGGATAATCTGGCATTCTTATGCAAGGAGAAGCCCTCAAAGCTTGTAGATGTTCAATACTTCTTCATTAATAAAGATATTCCAAGGGGGGATCGGCCCCATTGTGGTGTCACTGTATTTCAAGTTTATGCTTGTGGATTGAGTGTGTGGCTGTGGTCCTAAGTGTTTACTCACATCAATAGCTAGACTGAGTGTGGCTGTGGTCTTGAGTGGCTGTGGTCTTAAGTGGATTGAGTGTCTCAAAAGCCTTGGGATTGGTTACAGGCTATTGGCACATCGACTTAATGACATTGCCTTTGGGATTACCCAAAGGTGCAGTAGGTTTGGTGGAGGATTCTCCGGTTGTTCGCTTCCGAACTCAACACTCTCTGCTTTGTTACATGAGGCACAATTTCTTGGGACACAGAGGTGGGTGCGGCTTTACTCAATGAGGAGGATGGCACGAGTCTCATCCTGCAGCTCTCACACTTCAGGTCTTTCTTGCTTCCTTGATTCCAGTCCCACAATGGACCCCTGAGTCCGGTGTGAGCCAGAGTTGGGAGCTCATCAGCAGCATTACCGGCTGGCATATCTGGCAGGTCAGATGTAGTGAGGCTATTGATGGAATTGTCATCCTGCCTGGGAAGACGGTCTGTTCTATTTGGACGGTCATTCACACTCTTAGAGGAAGATGGGAGTGCCTCACAGGCAACTTGGAGCAGATACAACAACATTGTGCAGCCCTCTTGCATATATGGAGTCTGGGCCCCTTCTTCACCAGGGGGGACAAGGAACTGATTGACCATACAGGCCCCCACCAGTGTGGCTTTTTCCACCCCCTCCACCATTGTCACATCCCTCCGTCGTCTGAGAGCGGCTGGAGAGAGAGATCCCTTCCTCGTCTTGTTGAAGCTCATACTAGGTTTACATTTGCTCATTTAAAAGGCCTTAGTAATGACAAGCGTGTGTTTTGTCACATTTCTTGTATGAGTGATAATAACTTGCAAAGTTACTTTGTTTTATTAAGGTAAAGGAGCAGCTGAAATTTGTGCGTGGAGAAAAGATGAGCTAGAAGTGTTGAGTTAAGCATGATTTTGTTGTGTACATTCAAGCTTGGTTGAATGTAAGATTGATCCATTATTTATGGGGCAGATGGACACAATGAAGCAGAGTTTGGGATGTCATGGTGTGCCGGTTTCGGACCTTCTTTTTACAATGCATACTTTGAAGTAAGCCCATTTATTGAACTGTTCTTTCCGTGATTCGAGCCTGCATGTTTGGTGCTTTTCATGCTGAAGAATACTATATTGCTTACTCTGCCTTAGGGACCTCACACGTGTCCGACCATGCTTTTTCTGTCAGAGATTGGACGATGGACAGGGAATTGGGAGAGCTATGCTTGGATGGGAAATTTGTCCTGTAAATGCTGTCTACACTGTCTGAGGGGATCCTCAGTGTCTGATGGGTTGCAGGGCTGGCGCTTGGTACTGCTCTCCTGTATCATCTAGAAGAAGCTCATAATTGGGGCTGTGAGGTATCCTGAGTCTGAGTTCTGTGTCCCTAAGGAGGTGTGTCTGTGTAACTCCATCAGGAACTCCATCTGGAAGAGCCCCTGGCGGTGCTGTTCTGGGAAGTCGATGATCGTGGAGAGTGGGCTGAAACCCTCCCAGAAGAGGCAGTGAAATCTCCCCCAAACCTCATCATACACTAGGCATCTGCAGATGTAATGCTCCTTTGTTGTTACATCGGGAAGCTTCAAGAAATTTTATTGTCAGTTATGCAGATAGAACCGGTGTTTTTGCATGAAAGAGAGATGGAGAAGAGAGAGAAGTGCATAGTACACAGGATTTGGTCCCAATACCCACTGAAGGGCCCCCGCTATGGATGGTCTATTTCATAGAAACATGGGACGGGGAACGGGAACGGGGACGGGGACGGGGAACAGGACGGGAACGGGGCAAAAGGCCGTCCCGGGGACGGTGGAAAAAACGGCAATCTGAAAACGATTGTTTTTTTGCAATTTTTTTTAACACACTTGATTTACACTTAGAAACCAAGACATTAAGCACAAAATTGCACCAAAAAGAGGAGAAATGCATAGTCGTATTAGCAAAAAACTATAATGGGGCGCCGATGGCGTGATAAACAAAAGTGAGTGTACAATGATCAATCATCAATCTAAACAAAAATGCCAAATGGCATAATGAAAGGCCCAAGGAGGGTGTACACTCAAGGCAAAATGACTAAGTGCCAAGATACAAGACTCAAGAGTCAAGAGACTAGGCAAGAGGGTGAAAAGGGTGAAGATCAATCGTGACCTCCTCGGTGAAGTCCTCCATAGGCTGGTCCTCAAGTGGGAGGGGAGGGGGAGGTGGGGGGGACAATGCCTCGGGCACAACCTCAAGCTCCTCTAAAATCTCGGCCCTCTGCTGATCAGAGAGATGTGGGTCCTGCTGTGCCTGCTCCCATTCGGTGAAAGGATCTGCCTTCTTTGTCAAGCCCTTGCAAAGCATTCGCAAGTTGGCACTGACAAACACCAAATCATTTGCACGCTGTACACCAAGGCGGTTCCTCTTCTTAGAGGCAATGTGGCTATAAACTGACCAGAGTTGCTCTAGGCAACTGCTACTGCAAGCTTGTGAGAGTACGCGCACAGCAAATTCCTGCAACTTTGGAGTTTCCGCACCATAATCCTCCCACCAAAGTGCAGACCCTACCTTGAAGCGGTCCGCCTGTGCATCTGCCAAACCAAAAGCCCCCCGCTTCTCTCTATAAATCTGCAATTGGTCCTTGATTGTGCGGCGATCCTCCTCACTAGTGTAAAGGCGATCCAAGGTTTGTCGAAGGCCTTTGCTCACCTCTTTGTCCTTGTGTTGTCCTTTGCCTTGAAACTCAGGATCAACAATGTAGGCAGCAGCATGGAGGGGAGAGTGGTAGGCTTGCCACCTTTTCAAACATAGGGATTTGACCTGTTTATAGTGAGGCTTGACTTTGAACATTGCTTTTAGCTTCTTTGTCATGCGATCCATTGCCTCATACACTTTGCCAATGCATGGTTGAGTGGAATCCACCACCCTAAGGAGATCAATAATCGGTTGCACCATCTCCACAAGCGCCTTGGCCTCCTCCCACCATGCCGCATCATCCGCCCTTTCCCTGCAAAATTTGCCGACCGTCGTGGAAGCCTCTGAAGTGCGTGCAAACTCATCACTGAGGAAGAGTCCCCTCAATGCCCCGCTACATGTACACAAGCGGCCTAGCATGAGAAAGTTGAATGCAAACCTCGTCTCGGAATACTTAAGAAGAGAGAGGCTTGACTTCTTGGAAAACTCGTGCTGCACCCTGTGATGGTTGAGGACAAAGGTCACTATTTTGTTGGCACCCTCAATGACAGGTGCAACCCAATCCAAGGCCCCTATGTCTTTGATAAGGTTGTTGAGGCAATGGGCCATGCAAAAGCACACGGTGATGCGAGGATAGGTTGCTTGGAGAATTGTCCCCGCCGCCCTATTTGCCGGTTCTCCATCCGCACATATGGCAATGACATTCTCCGCCCCCACCGTCTCTAGTGTTGTTGCCCACTCCGCAGCAAGTATCTCGGCACTCTTCCCCGTCCCGGAAGCATCATGGGAGTCGACAAAGTATGTCTCCCCTCGTGAGTAGGCAACAACTCCATGGATGGAGCGCTTTCTAGTGTCACTCCACCCATCAACGACGAGGGTAACACCATTTTCAGCCCATTGCTCTTTCATGTGGTTGGCCGCCACCTCCACGCTTGCCTTCTCCTTGTCAAGGAGAGAGGTGCGGATGGTCTCCGAAGAGGGGGGAACATAAGAGGGTCCATACTCCGCTATCAATTTGCACATGGCCCGAAAGTATGGAGATCTATCCAAAACACCATATGCAAAACACAAACAAAATTCAGATTTTTACCATCATTTAGTCTTTTAAGTTTTAGTCTTTAAAGTTTAAAGTTTAGAGCATGATATTTGAATTTTGAATAGTACATGAGCATAGTGCCAAGGACTTACCGTGCCGCCCGAAATGCTATGTGGTCATGAAAGAAGAATCGTGCCACCGCCATGTCCACCTCCTCTTTCAATTGAGGGTTCCAATTCTCATCAAGCGTACTTTGGCGTCCCCGGGAAGCGGATGCCTCTCTTGATGAACGAGGTACATGCGGCGTTGATGTCCTCACAAAGGATGTGGGGTCGACGGCCACTTGAGGATTGCGTTTTGCCAACTCGGCCGCCTCATAAACCACAAGCTTTTCAAGGAGCTCCTTCTTCTTCTCGGCCGAAACCTCCTTGCAAAATTGCACTTCGTTGCCGGGCTCATGCAAGAAGTGAGCACGCACTTTGTGGGCACCGCCGGTTCGCTTGTAGCCGCAAAGCTTACATACCCATGGTCTTGAACCACCCCCTTGACCGTATTGTGAGCACTCTACCTCATCCCACCAACTCCATCGATGTACGGCGGGCCTCCTCCTTCGTGATGGAGCGGGTGTTGAAGTGGTGGAGGCGGCGGCGGACCCGGGTTGAGGAGAGGAAGGGGTTTGAGAAGAGGATGCCATAGTGATAGAGACTAGAGTAGAGCTTGAGATGGATGGTAGAGCTTGAGAAAGAGTCAAGATGGAGAATTGGGATGGAGATGTTGGAGAAGGAGAGCTTGGACAATGGAGAGGGTGAGCTTGGAGAGGGAGAGCTTGGATGTTGGAGAAGGAGAGCTTGAAGAGGGTGAGCTTGGAGAGAGAGAGCTTGGATGTTGGAGAAGGAGAGCTTGGAGAGGGAGAGCTTGAGCCTTGAGCCTTGGGTCTTGGAGAGGGAGAGCTTGGAGAGGAGATGGCTTGAGGAGAGCATGGAGGTCTCTTATATAGAAGAAGGAGAGCCATGTGGGAGAGCTTCAGCCTTGAGGAGGAGTTGCGCATCACCAAACGGCTAGGAGAGACAGCCGTTGAAGCCCCGCCCAACGGTCAAAAACTGCGCAACGGTCAGTTTGACCGTTCCCGTACGGACAGGGAACGCCGTTCCCGGAACGTTCCCGGGACGCGTTCCCGGCGTCCCCGTTGCGCTGGCTGGCTGCCGTCCCCGTCCCTCCGTCCCGCGGGCGTCCCGCCCCCGTCCCAGGCGTTCCCCGTCCCTAGGGTCCGTTCCACCCGTCCCATGTCACTATGGTCTATTTACTTTACTGCTGCGTTTTCTGTAATGAGTAAAATCAGGGCTGAATTTTCCCAACTGCTGGACTAGACTGAGATCTACTGCTCCACCTTGCATTTGCCTTGGCCCTTCCCCTTGCTGCCCTTTGGCTGCCTAGCAGGGACTGATTGCATAACGATGAGATATGGGAGGAAGAGGACCCAATGGGCCTTCATATAGCCCCCCATATAGCTGGTCAAACAGCCTGACTGGGCCTGGGCCTGGGCCTGGCTGACTTGGTCTCTTAAGGCCTTGGGCTGGTCGTGGCCCCAAACAGGTCAACAAGGGACTCTGGCCGTGGGTGCCATATCTTGCGCACTTGGCCGACTGTCCTGGGTGCCTGTTTGGCTGTTCATGGGGCTGTCCAGACTCCACAGGCCTCTAAACAGTCAACGCTCTTCCCTGTCTAATGGGGTTGTTGCTAGTTCCGCGAACAAACGGGTTCACACACTCAGACCTTGCTTTAATAGACTGCCTTTGACCGGGTTGTCGCTGGGACATTCGACAACAATTAGCAAGTGTCCAGACACCTTGTACTTTATTACATCGTAAGTGGGTTACATGTTTGGTGTGAGACTGGCATGACTTTACGATGTGGGACTTGCAGGACTCGACTCAACCACCCTTGGCTGTGCACTGGCGACTCGTCCTTGGATAGTGTCTGCTGTCAGGTCCTGCAATTGTCTTTTGAGTCATGTCCACCTGGCATTCAAGTGCGGGGTGCATGTGACATTTCCTCTTGCTTAACTTGTTGATGGGGTTGGCAGTGCTTTGGAACAATCTGTCAACCATGCTGCATCATTCTGGTAAAATCTTGTGTCAACCCCTGAAGGGTCTTCTGCTCTGGGATCGGAAAAGGTTGCCTTCTTGTGGTACCCACCTAGATAAATTGAAGGCAATGATCCCGTGGTCTTTGGTATCCACGGGAATTCGCCTCTAGCCTGATCTGGTGGATGGCGAAGTTGTTGGTGAGGGTCAGATGACTGAACGTCCTGTGTTGCTTTTGTATGCTGGTGGTCTTTCTCTTTCTTCGTGCTCTTTGCCTCTTTCTTGGTTCAGCTTGCAAACAATCTTGAGTAATCTTATGATTTATCTGTCTGATATGTCTGAATTACCTAAAAACTAACATTCAAAACCATGCTTTCAAAACTAGCAAACTGGTGTAATGGAGAACAAAACAGAGTGGACCAACCACTTCATGGGATTTGGCTTTTCACCTTGTGGGTTGAAAATCATGTTTGCACCAGTCTGTGGTTTGATTATGAAATCGTGCATGAACTCCACCTGCAAGAATACCAATCTTGTGCTACATGCAATTGACTTGATCTGAAGACTCATATCTATGCCAAAATCAGCGACTGTATTGTCTTTTGGAATGAAGTCAATTTGGGCTTGTTGGGCAATGTGCTGAGAAATGACATTCTCCGTACTTCCGTAGGCAAACAAGACTACAATTGGGTGGGGCCTTCGAGATGACCATGACACTTGAGTAACTCACCTTTCTTTACTGAACCCCCCTCTGGCTTAGCTTCTAGCTCCCTGAAGGTTCCCTCTTGCTTATCTTCCAGCACCCTACTAAGGATGGTGCTGATGACTGGGTTTGATTGAGAGTGACGTTCACTAGCGGCTTCCTAGGAACAGGAGGTGCAGCCTTAGTTAGGTGCCTCGATCAACCCGAGTAAGAAGTCATCAGTGTGGTAAGGGACGGGTATGCAAGCAAGGGGACAACATTGGAACAACATGCACATTTTCAACGCTAGTCATGGAGCAGATTCAAAGGTGTGACAGGGATTTCAGTTAAGTTGCCAGGGAAGAAGTATGACAAGTTGGAGTCCCAACGGAGTCAAGGGGGGATGATGACAACCATCCAAAGTCAAAAGATTGTGAAAGTTGGGTTCCTGTCATCAAGTTTAGCAGGAGGGGATGTCACGTGTCATGCTAATCCCTAATCTAATCCTGCATTAGGCAGCAATTCAGGCATTCATTTAGGACATAATCATCCAGTCGGCAAGCATTTACAACAGTATATCTAGTCGGCATCATCCAAGGGTGCCATGTCAGCAACCTGACCCCACATGTGTGAAAATGCAGCATAAAACATGTACTTTTCCTAGTCATGGGTATTTTCTATAGGCCGACAACAGTTCTACAGGCCGACTTGTATCATGGAAGCCTATATCTATCATTGTACGGCTGACCTAAAAACGACGAGCAACGAACCAACAAAGTACTCTATATAAAGAGAGTTTCAGCCCTCATTCAAGCATCTCTTAGGTGTTGGAAAGAACCACCACATGGAGGTAACCCAAGGCAGCTCTAGGCAAGAATGCAAACATCTGAAGAGCACAACCAAGCTGTGGATTGAGCAAGACATCTTTTGTAAGCACAGTAGGTTAGCATGCATGAACCGGATCTAATCTAGATCCAAGAACCACTGGACATATTTGTGTTTTGGAAAATACAGTAGATTAGTGTTACATTGCGTGTTGTATGTGTGTTTGCTAAACTAATAATTTCTCTTGTTTAGTGTTAATCAAGATTAGCGATAATTTCTCTTTTTTTGTGTTGATCATGATCACGTTTCCGCATGCATGCAACAGTTCCTCTTTGCACAACTCAAGCTGGAGTTGTGATACCAATGTTACATGCGCACGCTTAAAAGATCTTTCTTGTCAATTATGGAGATAAAACCATGTGTGTTTTTCGCATGCCAGACAGATGGAGAAGAGAGATAAAGAGAGAGACGTGCACTGTACACTGAATCGGGTTGCAACTTGCAATACCCACTGCAGGCCCCCCACTGCGGATGCTTTATTATTGTGTTTTCTGCAATGAGGACAGTTGGGGCTGAATCTGCCCAACTGCTGGACTGGACTGAAGTATGCGTTTTCCTCTGTAGGATTATGCTAACTTCAACGCATACGGGCTGCCGGAATTAGCTGCTTAACTGGCTGTCCTTCAGATGCCTACGTTTAGACTTCTACTGCTGCTGCACCTTGCGTTTGCCTTCCCCTTGCTGCCCTTTGGTTGTGCCTAGCAGGGACATGCTTGCTCCATGATGAGATATGGGAGGAAGAGGACCTGATGTCTGGTTGAACAGCCCGACTGGGCCTGGGGCTGGCCAACCTGGCCGATTAAGGCCTTGGCTGGTCGTGGCCCTGAAGAGGTCAACAAGGGACTTCACATGGGTGCCCTGCCCTGCCCCCTTGGCTGATTGTGCTGGGTTCCTGTGTGGTTGTTCATGGGGCTGGCCACAGCCCTCTAAACACTCTATGCAGTTCCCTACCTAACTTGGTTGTTGCTAGCACCTTGGACAAACGGTGGACCTTGCCCTAAAAGGCTGACTCTGACCGGGGTTGTCTAAGTGTCGTGACACCTTGTACTTCATTACATTGCAAGTGGGCTACATGTTTGGTGTCGTACTGGTACAACTTTACGGTGTGGGACTTGCACGACTTGACTTGACCACCCTTGGTGCCTCATCTTGGACAATGCAGAATGTTCCCTCTTGCTTAACTTATTGACGGGTTTGGTAGTGCTTCCGGACAAGCCGTCAACATTGCTGCATCCTTCAGATAAAATGTCCTGTCTATCTTCTTTTTTCTTTCCTGGGAAATAGATCCTTCGATTAATTACCGAGCAAAACAACGATAATGGCTAAGTACTAACTCAGCTCCATAGAGGGGAGCGAGAGTCGAGAAACTAAAAAAGGGGAAGGATGCTGTTCCCCTCCCTCCGGCTGGCTCCTCTGGGAGGAGAAGGCTATCTCATACAATTTGGGGAGGAGGGAACACAAGTGGTCTATAATGCCAAGTGGGCTCACCACCATTGTCAGTGAGAAAGGGACCTTGATGCCAAATCCTCAGGAAGGCCTCGCGGCACTTCTGCATACGATTGGAGCCACCTTGAAGCTTTCCCCACCCTCCACGGAGGGTATGAATGATATCAAGCCAAATGCTCTAGATGGACTCCGTTGGCGGGGTGAGGATGCCCTCGATGGCCTTGCTACAATGTGCTCTCCAAATGTGCCACACAACAATACCGCTGCAAATCTCCCATCTCTGGTAGTCCAATGATCAATGGATGAAGCTGAAACTGGCAGTGGAGAAATATGGAGATAAGAGACCTACAGGGCAAGTCCCCCACCCCCCTCCTCATATGCCATGGTGGCCCCGGCCTTAGTGGCCCAAGCAATTGTGCCCCAAGTAACTGTGCGAGAGGGGGCCCGGTCCATAATGAAAATGCGGAGAATCCATTGCCAAACCTGTGGAGCCTTTGGGTAATCCCAAAGGCAATGATGGTGGGACTCATGGAGATGGCCACACCTCGAATAGACTGCTGGCCTACCTCCTATGGCCTGCCAAGTGCGAACCTCAAGGCTCCGATGTGCTAGCTGCTGCC
Organism: Cibotium barometz; assembly: GCF_041138505.1. Lineage (NCBI taxonomy): Eukaryota > Viridiplantae > Streptophyta > Polypodiopsida > Cyatheales > Cibotiaceae > Cibotium > Cibotium barometz. The sequence continues at coordinate 16,432,207 of NC_141108.1, read as the reverse complement.
ACAGAAAGAGAGTGATCTTTTGCAGTTGAAAAATGTCCCATAGCCTCTTCCAGAAATCTGAGAGAAACTTAGGATGGAGGCCCTGAGACAGCTAGTGCCTTGCTGTTGCTAGAGTGCCCTCGATCTCTAGCATCTGAATCGTGCGGCCCAGCCGTGTGGTGTAAGCAAAGAAAGGGGTGCCAGGAGCCTCCCGTCATAGGGATCATGCCATGTCCACTCCCCCAGGTTTCATTGGAGTTGCGTGAGAGGGTGACCCTCCCAAATCCATAACCGCCAGAATCTTTATGGCCACCTTGGCTGGTGGAGGGTCTATGTGCCACTCATGTGCATGGAAACCAATCACCCTTTGCCGTGTGGTCAGATAGAGAAGGTGAGTAAGGCGGAGCTCTCATCAGCGCCATGAATGGCCAAAGGTATGTCATGCTTGGTGAACACTCCCAACCACCCACTGTAGGGTTGGGGGTGGGGACCGGCGGGATCGGGTCCAGCAACTCCGGGGGGGATGGAATAGTTGATGTCAAGGCCAAGTCTATCCCTACCCCGTATCCTAGTGAGGCTCCTCTCTTGGGCCTTCGGGGACAGTTGTCTGAAAATAAGACAATCTTTGAGTGACCGAGTGGGGCCTGTACTCAAAGCTCCCCACGACACGTGCGGGCGAGCCCCCAACAAGAGATCCTTCGATTAGTTACCGAGCAAAACAACCATAATGGCTAAGTACTAACTCAACTCCATAGAGCGGAGCGAGAGTCAAGAATCTAAAAAGGGGGAAGGATGCTGTTCCCCTCCCTCCAACTGACTGCTCTGGGAGGAGAAGGCTATCTCATACAATTTGGGGAGGAGGGAACACAGGTGGTCTATAGTGCCAAGTGGGCTCACCACCACTGTCAGTGAGAAAGGGACCTTTACGCCAAATCCTCAGGAGGAAGACCTCGCGGCGCTTCCGCATACGGTTGGAGCCACCCTGAAGCTTTCCCCACTGTCCATGGAGGGTATGAATGATACCAAGCCAGATGCTCCAGATGGACTCCGTTGGTGGGGTGAGGCCTCGATGGCCTTACTACAACGAGCTCTCCAAATGTGCCACACAACAATACTGCTGCAATTCTCCCATCTCTAGTTGGAACTAGGAGTCCAATGTGATCAGTGGATGGAGTTGAAACTGGTAGTGTAGAAATACGGAGATGAGAGACCTACAGGGCAAGTCCCCCACATCCCTCCTCATGCCATGGTGGCCTCGGCCGTAGTGGCCCAAGCAATTGTGCCCCAAGTAATTGTGCGAGAGAGGGCCCGGTCCAAAGTGAAAATGCTGAGAATCCGTTGCCAAACTTGTTGAGCCTTCCAGCAATCCCAAAGGCAATGATGGTGGGACTCCTGGAGATGGCCACACCTCGAATAGACTGCTGGCCTACCTCATATGGCCAGCCAAGTGCCAACCGCGAGGCTTCGATGTGCTAGTTGCCGCCACAGAAAGAGAGTGATCTTGTGCGGTCGAAAACTGTCCCATAGCCTCTTCCAAAAATCTGAGAGAAACTTAGGATGGAGGCCCTGATACTGCTAGTGCCTTGCTGCTACTAGAGTGCCCTCGATCTCTAGCAACTGAATCGTGCGGCCCAGCCGTCTGATGTAAGCAAAGAAAGGGGTGCCGGGAGCCTCCCGTCATAGGGATCATGCCATATCCACTCCCCCGGGTTTCATTGGAGTTGCGTGAGAGGGCGAGCCTCCCAAATCCATAACCGCCAGAATCTCTATGGCCAGCTTGGCTGGTGGAGGGTCTATGTGCCACTCATGTGCATGGAAACCAATCAGCACGATGAACGGCCAAAGGCATGTTATGCTTGATGAACACTCCCAACCACCCACTGCGGGGTGGGGTGGGGACCGGGATCGGGGCCAGCCGCTCTAGGGGGATGTAATAGTTGATGTCGAGGCCAAGTCTGTCCCTATCCCGTATCCCAGTGAGGCTCCTCTCTTGGGCCTTTGGGGACAGCTGTCTGAAAATAAGACAATCTTCGAGTGACCGAGTGGGCCGGTACTCAAAGCTTCCCACAATACGTGCGGGCGAGCCCCTAACAAGAGATCCTTTGATTAGTTACCGAGCAAAACAACCATAATGGCTAAGTACTAACTCAACTCCATAGAGGGGAGCGAGAGTCAAGAAACTAAAAAGAGGGAAGGATGCTGCTCCCCTCCCTCCGGCTGACTACTCTGGTAGGAGACAGCTATCTCATACAATTTGGGGAGGGGGGAACACAGGTGGTCTGTAGTGCCAAGTGGGCTGCAGAGAATCCGTTGCCAAACCTGTTGAGCCTTCGGGCAATCCCGAAGGCAATGATGGTGGGACTCCTGGAGATGGCCGCACCTCGAATAGACTGCTGGCCTACCTCCTATGGCCAGCCAAGTGCCAACCGCTAGGCTCCGATGATGTGCTAGCTGCTGCCACAGAAAGAGAGTGATCTTTTGCTGTCGAAAACAGTCCCATAGCCTCTTTCAAAAATCTGAGAGAAACTTAGGATGGAGGCCCTAAGACTGCCAGCACCTTGCTGGTGCTAGAGTGCCCCCGATCTCTAGCATCTGAATGTGCGGCCCAACTGTGTGGTGTAAGCAAAGAAAGGGGTGACTGGAGCCTCCTGCCATAGGGATCATGCCATGTCCACTCCCCCGGGTTTCATTGGAGTTGTGTGAGAGGGCGACCCTCCCAAATCCATAACCGCCAGAATCTCTATGGCCACCTCGGCCGGTGGAGGCTCTATGTTCCACTCATGCGCATGGAAACCAATCACCCTTTGCCGTGTGGTCTGATAGACAAGGTGAGTAAGGTGGAGCCTCTTCTCACTAAATGCTCAGTCCTCAGCACACTTGAATGCCAAGCAAAAGGTGTGTTATGACACTCAAACATGATGGGACTCCTCGCACCATGAACATCGGGTACACAACACAGATCTTTCCCTTTTGGAAGAGCAAACCATTCCGAATAGAATGCTCCCTCAAACTCAAAGAAATAAAGGTCATCCCAGCGTGGACAATATCCCATATCTTACCAAAGAATCTATCACGAGGATAGAAGCCCTTGAGAGAGTCGAGTAGGCTAGACTGAATATCAACAAATGAAAGTTGATTCACATGACCGATTCTACTCAAAGCATCTGCCACCTTGTTGGTAGATCCTTTTTGATAACGGATCTTGAAATCAAACTCTTGCATAAGCTTAGACCAACGAGCCTTTTCTCCCTAAACTTTGGAGAATTGCAAAAGTATTTGAGAGATGAGTTATTAACAAATACGACAAAAGTAGAGCCATAAAGATGGTGTCTCCACTTTTTCAAAGCATGAATAACAACCAAGAGCTCTTTCTTATGCATAGGCCACTTTATCTGAGGGTTAGTTAGCTTTAACTCCCAATAGCAATTGGCCTACCATCTTGGAACAACACGGCTCGGATGGCATAATGACTGGCATCCGTTTCAACCACGAACGGGTTACTTGGATTCACAATTTGTAACATAAGAGTAGTGGTTTCTTGATGTTTCAATTCATTAAAGCACCCATCCAACTCCTTCGTCCAAAAGGTATGGTTGTTGGAGTAGTGGTTTCTTGATGTTTCAATTCATTAAAGCACCCATCCAACTCCTTCGTCCAAAAGGTATGGTTGTTGGACTTCCAAAGATAGCACCAAAATCTTTGCATAATTCTAGATAAATGTATGGAAGAAGTTGACAAATCCTAAAAAGGACTTGATTCAAGATTGGCTATTCATAGACCTTCCCGATCTTTTCATGATCAATGTTGGACACTGTTAACTGTAATAACGTGTCCAAGTTACATCAGCTCTTGCTTAAAGAAATGTCACATGCATGTCCGTGCCATGGTTAATCTTTAGCATGAACAACATAATCCCTGATTAGGACAGCAGTTAGGACATCATCATCATCATCATCATCATCATCAACATCAAGGAGGGCATGGGACCCAGTCGGCATCCATGAGAAGCATCCAGCCAGCAGTCGGCAGTCATCAAGGGGCACGTAAGCAAGCAGGCAGCTAGTCTACAGCCAGTCGGTCCATCACATGGGTGAGCATGGAAGTCAGCATTTAAAGGATATTATATGAATATTGTTTGTCCAAGAATTGGCTGACAGCATCTCTGTAGGCCAACCAGCAACCTCAGCATATATATAAGCATAATTCAGCATTGCTGCCCCACCATCAAACCTGCGCTTTTTTTTTCCTCCATTCAGCCTTGCATTTTTCTCTACTGCCCAACCTTCACCACCTATGCTGTGGGCACCTCTGCCTGCTGTTTTTTTCTGATCTGAGCCACATTTTTCTGATTCACACAGGATAAAGTTCTGCATTTTTTTCTGCTCCCTTCATTGCTGCATTTTTTTGATGCACAAGTACATGTCATTGCAAATAGTCTTCGAGATGAGGATGGTGGACACCTTGCTCTGGCAAGCTCTATTGGTGTTGCAACAAAGAGCTGAAGAAAAGTATGAAGCATGAGCCCAATCACACACTGGCCATGTGCGCGGGGGCGGGGTAGGGGGGGGGTGGGGAATGGTGGACAGGGAGAACCTTGCTCTGGCAAGCTCTATTAGTGTTGCAACAAAGAGCTGGAGAAAAGTATGAAGCATGAGCTCAATCACACACGGGCCATGTGCATGGGGGTGGGGTGGGAGAGGTGGAGGGGGGGAGGGGGGGGTGTGGTGTGCAAGCAGCCAAAGAGTTTGAGCACCTTGCAAAAGCATTGAAATTATATGTGAAATGGGGGTTACTCCCATTAGGAGCTTCTCCGCAAGTGCGGTGGTGTTGTTTGACAAATGACTGTCTCCATGCCTCTTCCCATGAGAGGCTAGTTTTAGAAAAGAGTTATTTATGCAGTGGACACAGGTGGGGGTAAAGTATTCTTGTTGATACTTTTCCATGATTAGTACGCCAATGGTTTCTAGACTTCCCATTTGCAATCATGTGGAGCCTACGAACTCTGCGTACGTAGGACTCAGTAGCCTTGCTCAATTTCTGGCTTGAATTTATGAAAGATGGAATACTCAAATGCTTGGTTTATGGAGTCCATCTATGTTCCACATCATGTGCAATGCCGTTTATTTATGGTAATGCTTGATAAGAGGCTGACTTGCATCATGACATCATGGGTTGGGGGGATGTAAGCAATATAATGATCCATAACAGACCAATGCATGGTTGCATGCACCTTATTTGAATTGACAGTAAGTAGTGTAGATGTATGTTGAACGAAAACGAGATTTTCCATTAATTTTTTCTAAACTGCTTAGCTAATAAATTTTGCTATTGTTCCTCAAGGGATGTTTTGTTTTTGACCAGGTCATACCAAGGCAGCCAGGGTTTGAGCAGCGAACAGATTTGTATAAACTGTATCACTATTTAAACCATTACAATATGTTTGGCTCGGGTTATCGTTCTTCATGCACCGCTATTCTTGACAAATACATGAATCTTCTACGACTGTAGATTTGGTTGGCACGAACAATTTGCAAGCCACCATTTTGGTCGTGTTATTTGAAAACAAGGGAGGCCATATGTGCCATTCTTCCTTAGTCAAGCTGGAGTGTGATGTACATATCTCGTGTTCTATAAAAGAGGCATCCGGAGGGTTGACAGAAACTTAGTATGAAGGGCTCTGTGTGATATATGCTCTTATGTGTGTGTGTGTGTGGAGTGCGTGTGTCAGAGCATATCTTGATACAAAGTTCTACACCCACAATTGGGCACTGATGACGTTAGTGGGGATGTCGTAGTATCTAGTCCATACCATGCATAATGGAGTTGATCGTTATATAGTCTTGTGGGTTGACTACCATGAGTCTACAACATGCACGTTTCTAAAAGGTGAATTTGGGCATGTTCCTAGATTCATGTAGGTATATATATGTTTTTGGAGATTGATATAATGCGTCATGCTTAAGTTTGAAAGACATACTCATTTTGCATGCATGGAATATATAAAATCTAGCTACTACACCCCCAAAAAAGATGAAAAAGAACGCTTCTCTTTTCCACAAGCATGTTCGTGTGTGTGGGAAAGGGAAGTAGAGATGTGTGCACATGCACACACCTCTACGAGTATACTTGTCTTATACTTTTTTTCTTAGGAGAACCTTTATATTTATATTTATTTTTAGTCACTCCTTTCTCACCTTTGAGACACACACACACACACACACACACATACATACAGACACACACAAACACACATACATACATACATACATACATACACATACACACACAACCACGGTGGATGCAATAATGAACCATGTAGAGACATGGATTCACAAAGAGGGTCTGGCAAATACGACGGCCACATAAAGAGTTTTATATGGTGTCATATCTGACCCAATCAACGTGATAATCCTTTACTATTGTATTATTGTGGCACAAGCGAAGAGAAAAAGGCATCACTCTTTTTTACTATTGCAAGTGGCCTACCCTAACTTCGACAAGATGGAGAGTGATGAAGGCAACACTTGACTTTATCGATGAGCTAGAGGCTCGATTTCCTCTACAAGCATGGGAAGTTGGGAGGGTCGAGCCTTGGAGGACCTAGTGAAGGATCCAACAAGGAAATCGAGATGGAAAGGCTCCATTTCCTCTATAAGCAAGGGAAGTCGAGAGGGTTATGCATGGGAGGACCTAGTGAAGGAGCCAACAAAGATGCCAAGGATGCCAACAAAGGTCTAAAAGAAGGGGAAAATAGTTTCCCTTAGGCAAATCTACATATGAGTAGCCAAAGAATGTTGCAGCCTTCCAAGGAACACAAAGAAAGAAGACATGTCCCAGGGGATCGACTTCCAGACTTAAACACCGAAGCTTTTGATCAACCACCACAGCCGTACGAGGGTAGCAAACCACAAGAAAGAGGCGAGGTCCCACTCAGAATAGATCAGAGACCACAAGGAACCAATTTCGATGGTTACAAAACCCATATGGGATATTAATGAATACTCTATTCTTCTCTTAAGGTTGTGTTGACTCAGAGAAATTAGAGAAGCGTATGCAATCTGGATTGCTCCAAATAGTACCAACCATGATCCAAATATGGAATGTGCTTGGGTCAATAACTCCAAATTTATTTGGATCATTCCGTATCCTCCCATTTTTTACAATACTCTAGCTAGTAACAATGTGCCTCTCCATAAGTGTCTGGCAACCAAGTATGAAAGGGAAAGATTGGTAATTTTGCAACATAGGCGATTAAAACCTCCAAGTAAAAAAGTACTTCCAATGATATGGGGTACGATTTATTTGTCAAGTCTTGAATATCAAAAGAGAATACCTTAGTTCCTTAGAAACTCATGGTTAAAGCTGCTACTAAGAGAAAGATGGAACCACCAGCTGTGTATAAGATAAATTTCGTGGTTGAGTTGAGCGTCTCTTTCCACACCACAAGCATAAAAGTAAATAGGTTGGTATTAGTTCTAGCTCCCGCATGAAAGAGAAAAGCAAAATGTCTTGAGAAGCAAATAATCCAATTTGGCTGCTATACATAACTAACATTAGAAAATAGAATAGCCGTGTATTACGTGTGATCGGCCAAGCTGGTGGGGTTGTTGAAGTAGTAACAAAACCTGTTAGTAGAATGAGACCCATAGAAAGTCCGTCAATACCTAACCCCCAATGAAAATTAATGGAGTTAATCTAGTTAAAGTTTTCTATCAATTGAATAGATTGGTAATTGATTCAGAAGTTTCAATGAAAAATATAAATGATTAGTAGAAATTCTAGTATATGGATGCTTGGGGTATACCATCGAATGATTCTATTTCCATTACAAGGCAACATCAAAAGTAGCAGACTTGCAAAAATTGGAAAGAGAATGATTATCGTTAGTCGAGGTACATTACTCATCATGGATAGAAAAGAATTTTTGATAGAAAGGACTGTGTAAACTAAATATTCCGACTTATACCCGAACTTCATGATCATTAAGCCTCGAGGTATGAGTCGAAATAAAGTGAAAATTAATTTTTCTTAATTTTTAATTTATTTCTACCTCTACCGGGCTAATCAATAAGATATACCCATAGTGCGAGTAGTTTGAGCTCCCGAGTAGACGCGTACACTCAAAAATCTGCAGGATGAGCGGATTCACATCTCTTACAACCTACACAATCTTCTGTTCTAGGAGCATGAGCTATTTGATTGGCTTTACATCCATCCTAGGGTATCATTTCCAATACATTTGTGGGACATGCTCTTACGCACTGAGTACAACCGATACATGTATCATAGATTTTCACTGAATGTGCCATTGAGTCTATTTACTCCTATCGTATTGATATACCAAAAATAATCTTTTATTTAAATGGTTAGGATACACCTCTTTCTCCCCACCCCTTATGTTGATACTCTTGATTATCAAGTGAAACATTCTCTTTCTTTATATGATTTACCTAATCGGATATAATGCTTATAGAGAATTATTTCTTTTTTTTTTCATTACCTTATTTTTGATAAAATAAAAATAAGAATATAGAAGTATAGGATAAGGAGAGAAACTTACTTATCAAAGAGGGGGGGGGGGGAATGTGACACGATCCCATCGGTAGCAATACTCGTTCTTCAATTGAACACCACAATGATTAGATTTAGAGAAATGCTATATTTACTGATCAATTGCCATTTTAATAGATCGAATTGATCGATACAAGTCGATCTTCTGTTCGCTGAATAAGAAGAGCGGAGGTTGATCCAATAGCAGCTTCAGCAGTCGCACAGCTATTATGAATAAAGAAAATATTTCTCCACACCCAATCGTTGATCGTCAAAAAAATTGGAGAATGTTGCAAAATTAATACTAACTACATTAAAAATTGGCTAAATACGCGTGAGTGTCCTAATCGTGTTTTGACTCGTGATTAACCCAAAGAAACCAGTACAATATAGATAAGCACCTAGCACTAGTCAGTGTTCAAGCGTGATGTATTAACCTCCTCTCCATAAAACATGATAGGTCATTTTTACACGGCTGTCTCTTCTAACCTTTCTATTTCAACAAGGTTGAGATTGATCACACATACATACATACATACATACATACAAACACACACATACACACACATATACATACATACATACACAACCATGGTGGATGCAATAATGAACCATGTAGAGACATGGATTCACAAAGAGGGTCTGGCAAATACAACGGCCACATAAAGAGCTTTATATGGTGCCATATCTGACCCAATTGACGTGGTAATCCTTTACTACTGTATAATTGTGGCACAAGTGAAGAGAAAAAGGCATCACTCTTTTTTAACTATTGCAAGTGGCCTACCCTACCTTTGACAAGATGGAGAGTGATGAGGTAGCACTTGACTTTATTGATGAGCTAGAGAGGCTCAATTTCCTCTACAAGCATGGGAAGTCGGGAGGGTCAGGCCTTGGAGGACCCAGTGAAGGATCCAACAAGGAAATCGAGGTGGAAAGGCTCCATTTCCTCTACAAGCAAGCGAAGTCGAGAGGGTCATGCCTGGGAGGACCTAGTGAAGGAGCCAACAAAGATGCCAAGGATGCCAACAAAGGGTCTAAAAGAAGGGGAAAGAGTTTCCCTTAGGCAAATCTACATATGAGTAGCCAAAGAATGTTGTAGCCTTCCAAGGAACACAAAGAGAGAAGACATGCCCCCCAGGGGATCGACTTCCCAAACCTAAACACCGAAGCTTTTGAGCAACCACCACAGTCGTAAGAGGGCAACAAACCACAAGAAAGAAGGGAGGTCCCACTCAGAATAGATCAGAGATCACAAGAAGGAGGTGAGGTCCCACTTGGAATAGATCAAAGGCCACACCACAATGGGCGTGCGACCCCCTGCTTGGTCATTTTAATCCCATCAACCTTTTCTTTGAAGAAGAAGAGAGAGTGCAAGAGGATCTCCCACCTGTAACCAATCCACGACTATGATGAAGCCATTTACAAGCTTGAAAAGAATGTTCCTCGACAAGAGCCCACCGATGGTGAACACATGCTCGAGATCCTAATCATGCAGCTCTACCTTAAAGCAACCCTTGAAGAAATGGCTATAGAGCACACCCATCAAAGAGTGTAAGGCTAGCCAAATGACAAGGCATTTAAGAGTGGGGAATCAGCCCAAGTGGCACTCCGCTATCTTCACAGTCTAGACTACTAGGCCATAACCAAAGAATAAATCTAACATACATGCTATTGTGCAAGCACATGAGGTGGTAGGAGTACAAAGAAAATAAGAAGATCAACCCTCTCCTCCTCAAATTTCGTAAATTCAAATCTCTGCCATTCGGCATGATCCCAAACAGAAGAGTGGATGTGTGGGGGGTTGATCATCCAATTTTTTTCTTTATAATAGGATGCCCCAATTGTTTCCATCCAAGTTGATATCAAGTTGCCCAACACTTGCTTAACACCATCCATATTTGCTCAAAGAGAAAAAGAGTCCCATGTAACGACACAAATACGATGAATCTCATGTATAGGGTCTTGCTTTTGACATAAACCTTGGGCCCACACTTCTCCAAATATATGGGTTGTTTGTAAACATCTATGAAGTTTGTTTCGTTTTGGATTTGTTTTGGGAAGAACTCGTAACTCGGGTCCACCTTGTTGCCCACTTTCTGATGTTTGATCCTTTTCTACTTAAACTAGATCCATAGGCTTAGCCTAGCCCCATCCAATCCCATGGGTCTAGCCTTCTGCCCTCCACTAGACCTATGGAGTCGGTGTGAACTCATGCACTCATAATTTAAATTGCCACTTTACTCACACACCACTTAAAATAAATTCACACATGCACTCCTGTAAAATAATCCTTTCATAAAAACATATATCATACAATTCCTTTATATCATGTATATTCCACATTTCCATATCACATATCACAAGTAACACATCAATGTCACATCATCATCATAAATCTCCTCACACCATGACCGTGATCCTTTGACGAAGATAACACACACCAATGAGCATGAACTCTCGGACCATCGTGATGTGGTCAAAGGAGCCCTGCATGTCTCATCACAACTACCTCAACACAAGTGCCAAATAGTTCTAGGAGTCGCTTCTATCAGTCATCACCTATTCAGAACAAGAGCACTCTAGGTACCATCATCAGGAGCCACGTATGCCTAGTACCAATATGCACATTTAGCTCACCACCAGGCATTACCCTGCCCGATTCACTCTAAAGTCGCTCCCTTATCCCACACACCAATCATGCCAAAAGCACATCCATGTCAGCTGAGAGGGGTCAAGGTCTGTTTGCCTTTATGTAGTGCACCTCTTCAATGACACCTACACGATAATCCATAAACATGTGTGGTACCTCATAGGCTTCCATAAACAAACACATATGCATCACATGAATACATAGTCTAAATACTAATTCCATGACACAGATTCAAGCAACATATTTATGTCCAAAACAAAGTAAACCATCACAAGCTCGATGAGACATCATAACTCTCAAGTTAGAACTCTAAGCAAGTCAATTCCTTCAGCCCCCACAGATATTTAGACAAGGTCTTCTCAATATTTTCCCTTCCATAGGGTTACTTCTATGCCTTGATTCCATAAGTCATTCCATTCAACTTTAAGTAAAGCCCTTTGCATACAAAGAAGGTCTTTCTAAAATCATCCGTCTACTTCTCTTATTTGGGTCTTATGTTCATGTGGAAAATCTCGAAGAGTCATTATCTAGTGCATACTTATGTACCTAAAATTTTGAGATCCTCTTCTTTGTAGGATTCTCAAATGGTCTCAACCTTGATTTCTTTTCTTGGTTGGATTCATTTTCCTTTTTATTGGTGGGATGTCAATTCCTTTACAAACTTAAGGACTTCGCCTTTTCTATTTGAGCACATATTGTTCTCTTCACTTTTCCTAAATTTGACCTTATTCCTAGTTCTTGTTTATTACAAAAATGTTATTTAATTTGATCACATTAAGGCACACAAGACTTCTCTCTATGATATAGCTTTGCACTTCATTAAGATCAATAAGGTGCTCCCAATATCCCAGATTCAATTGAGATTTTCTCTCTCTAAAGATAGGTTGTCCTTGAAGAGATTGATACAATCTATTCTTCTTTCACACAATTTGGCTTTCTAAGGTCAAATCTAGGGTCTAGGCTAACCTCAGCCTTAAATCTACCCATGCACATTAATGCAAGTAAACAAATTCTCTATCTCTCTCATTCTCTCTCTAGAATCCTTGGCTACTCTTGCAACAATGATTTTTTCCTAAAATAAAATTTAATTCTCAATCCTAATTATTCTTAATTACTTCATGTTAACCAATATCTCATTTTTCTACTACCTTTCTCTCTCTACACCCTTAACTCTACATTCTCTCTAGACATGGGCGCATTCCTAATTCTCATAATTTGGGTGTAATCTTCCTAATTAAATGTCACCATCCATAAACTAATCCAAAATCTTACTTCAATTAAAGCACCTAGATTAATCTTCTCTCTAAGAAATAATCTAACCTAAGGTTTTTTCATAAATTATTGAAATATTACTTTTCCCTAGGTTTAGACTAATCCCAGTACTTAATTTTTTCCTTTGGTTCTAGGCAATAGGAAGGCTCCCATATTTTTAAAGGTCTCTACAAAGATTATGTGCAATATTTAAATTACATTAAGGGTGAAGGGTCAAAATTGGACCTTAGAGATCTCTATTTTTGGGAAATGTGCAGAGAATGGAAAATTATAATTATTATTTAATTTAAACTTAAATTACCATGAAATAGATAATTAAATTTTAAAATAATTGAAAAAATAAAAATATTTTAAGCAAAAGGGTCTAATTGTACCTTTGAAAATTGGTTTGAAAGGGGGTTGTTGTATCCTATGTGCAGACAAATGAGCTTCCCTCCTCTTCAAAAGTCCATGAGTTTTTTTAAAAGGATAACAAGGTGCTTATACAATCCCAATCATCACTCCTTCGCACTCAAATGACTACTTATAGTCTAAACATATGCACCTTTCAACCTTAGACTTTAGACTTTCATCCATTCAAACTTAGATTGATTAAATGTACATTCTATTTATAAATTTTCCAAGGTTAATGTATACACCTTAGCATATTTTATGGATAATTATTAATATTAAAATAGCTTTAAAATAACTCATTTATTTTCTTATATATATATATATATATATATATATATATATATATATATATATATATATGAAAAGATGTAGGGGAGAAGAGAGCTTGAGCTCTTGCAAGCACACACACACTCACAAAACCCTAAAAGAGAACACACAAGGTGAGAGGCTGAAAATCTTCTTCTTCTTCACAGAACACTCAACACACCATATACAAAGATAAGAGTACACACCATATGAAAAGGTACTCAACCAAATACATACTAGGGTTCTCTATAGTGTGAACCCAACTAAAATGAGCTGGTGCTATAACTATGCCAGTCTCAAGAATGGCTGTCAGACAGCCTGTCATCCCACTGGCCACATATCACCCACGATCTCACCAACCATGCCAGTGGTGTAAGTGTGGGGCCTATCCCCCACACAAGGTGAGAAGCTGAAAATCTTCTTCTTCTTCACACAACACTCAACACACCATATACAAAGATAAGAGTACACACCATATACAAAGATAAGTGTGGGGCCTATCCCCCACACAAGGTGACAAGCTGAAAATCTTCTTCTTCTTCTTCACACAACACTCAACACACCATATACAAAGATAAGAGTACACACCATATGAAAAAGTACTTAACCAAATACATACTAGGGTTCTCTATAGTGTGGACCCAACTAAAATGAGCTGGCGCTATAACTTGCTAGTCGCAAGAATGGTTGTCACACAGCATGTCATCCCCCACTGGCCGCATATCACCCATGATCTCACCAACCATGCCAGTGGTGTAAGTGTGGGGCCTATCCCCCAGGCGGGTCATCAGTGTCCACCGCCTCACTAGGTAGATGAGCTCGATATCTCAACACTCTCCCCTTGAGCTCAACTCCATCTCATGTACACCAAGCGAAGCCCTGAATCTACGTAGCTTCTCTGTACCCAATGCTTTGGTGAAGATGTCAGCGACCTGATCCTGTGTGCTGACATAAACAAGGTCAATGTCTCCTGCCAAAACCTTCTCTCTGACAAAATGGTAGTGGACCTCTATATGCTTCGTGTGCGAGCATGAAAAACTGGGTTCCTGGCCAACTATATACTGCTAATGTTGTCACAGAAAATGACAACTTGTCTATCCCCACTGATAGACCCAAATCTGCAAGTAGCTTTCTTAACCAAGCTACCTCACATGCTGCCATAGCAGCACCTCTGTACTCAGTCTTTGTACTAGATAGAGCAACCGTAGGCTGCTTCTTTTGCTGCTCCAAGTCACAGCAGCACTCCCCAACAAAGAAAACATGAAGCCACTAGTAGATCTTCTATCTGAGATACTACCAGACCAATCAGCATCTCTGTCCCAGTTTCATAAAATAGTCCACAATGCAAAGTAGACCTCACATACCTCAGTATGCATCTCAATGCATCCAAATGCGGCTTCCGACGAGGAACCTGCATAAACTGACTCACCAACCCAATAGCATAGCTCAAATCTGGCCTGGTGATCGTCATGTAGATCAAGCTTCCTACTATGCACCTATACATAGTAGGATCCTCCAAAATCTCTCCTGAATCTGCACTCAACTTGCCATTCTGATCCAATGGCACTAAGATAGGCTTACAGCCTATCATACCATACTTGAACAACATGTCCAAGCCATACTGTCTTTGCAGTAATCCAATACCATGCGGTGACCTAATCACCTCAATGCCCAAGAAATATCTGAGCTCCCCCAGATCCTTCATCTCAAACTTCTGTCTAAGCAAGATATTTACATCAAAGATCTCTGCATCATGGTCCCTTGTAATGATCAGGTCATCTACATAGATTACAACAAGCACAACCCCTCTATCACTGTGTCTCACATACAGAGAGAAATGTGCATTGGCTACATGAAAGCCAATAGTGACAAGATATTTAGAAATCTTGTCAGACCATGCTCCTGGTGCTTGTTTTAAGCCATACAAGGCTTTCTTCAACCTGCAAACATGCTCGGGGTGACTCACATCCTCATAACCAGGTGGCATACACCTCTTCCTGCAAATCCCCATGCAAGAATGCATTCTTTACATCCATCTGATGTAAAGACCATTGTTTTCACGCAGCCACTGCTATCACAACTCTCACTGCTGCCATCTTGGCAACTGGGCTGAAAGTTTCCTCATAATCAATGCCATATGTCTGCGCATATCCTTTGGCTACCAATCTAGCCTTGTACCTGCTTATGCTTCCATCACTGTTATGTTTTACTTTGTACACTTACTTGCATCCAATGGCTTTCTTGCCTTCAGGCAATTGCACTAAATCCCAAGTCTCATTTCCATATAATGCATCCATCTGCTCATCCATAGCTTTCTCCTAACACACATTTCCAACAGCCTCATCAATGCATGTGGGCTCTACAACAACCTGTACAACTTTTGCCACATGTATGCATAGTGATGTGCCACATAACCATCATAGGTAAACCTCTGCATAGGATTCTTCACTCTCCCAGATCTTCGTAGCTTTGCATTCATGGCTTCCATATCCTTCTTTACACCAGGTGTTCTCATAGCTGGTATCCCAAGCTCCTCATCAAGGCTCCTCTGAGCCACTAGACTCTCCTCATCAAGGCTCCTCTGAGCCACTAGACTCTCCATATCAACATGAGAATGCCCCTGCAGAAATGTCAGGCATACTAAGGGGCTCAACCACTTTCTCTTTGCCTTTATGTGATGTACTAATCACATTTGCAGGACTGGTATTATGATGCAGCCTGCCACTCCATGGTCTATCAACAACTGAACCAGTAGATGTGAGGACTCTCCTGGTCCACTCAAAGACTATGATTGTTGTTGCTGACTTGTATTCTGTGCAACCACATTTCCACTCACATCAGCCCCAACAGCTTCTTTTTCAGCAACATACCAGCTGCTCATCTCATAAAAAACAACATCCCTGCTCACCCTCAACTCACGTGTAGCAGGGTTATAACACCTGTATCCCTTTTGCTCAAGGGAATACCCAATAAACACACATTTTTCAGCTTTTGGATCCAGCTTAGTTCTCAGCTCATCTGGCACATGCACATATGCAATGCATCCAAAGACTTTCAGATGAGACAAATCAGGTTTTCTGCCAGTAAACCTCTCCTTTGGAGTTACATCATGTATGGCTGCAGAGTTGGAGTCCTGTTCATGATGTAAATTGCTGTAGAAATAGCCTCATCCCAATAGCTATGCGGCATATTCTTCTCTCCCATCAATGCTCGCGCAATCTCAGCAATGTGCCTGTTTTTTCGCTCAACAACTCCATTTTGCTGCGGAGTGTATCTGCATGTAAACTGTCTCCGAATACCATTCTTCTTCAAAAATTCAGAGAACTCATTGGAGAAGTACTCTCCCCCTCCATCTGACCTTAGGCACTTTACATATTTCCCTGTTTGCTTTTCAACCATAACTCTGAAATTCTAAAAATGAGTGAACACCTCACCCTTCTCCTTCATGAAGTATACCCACACTTTCCTTGTGTGGTATCAATAAATGTCACATAATACCTGCAGCCTCCCATAAACATGGTCTTCGTAGGACCCCATACATCTGAATGCACAACATCTAGTGCATTTTTGCTCACATTTTTGTCACATGAAAATACATGCTTTGTTTGCTTTCCAAATTGGCATGCTTCACATATTTTCTGCATACCTTCAACTTTAAACTTTGGCAGCCGTGTCACAATTCCTTTAGTCTGCATAGACTTCATTCTCTGCACATTCACATGTCCAATTCTTTTATGCCAAATGTCTGTGTCTGCAACAATTCTTGAATCATTTGCAAACATCGCAGCACTCACTTCAAGCATGTTTACATTCAATGTAAACATTCTGCCCACTCTGTTGCCTTTTGCAACCAACCTGCACTTGTCTTTAAAGTCTTCAACATAACAACCATCAGGGTTAAACCAAACCTGCAAACCCTGCTCAATCATCTGGCCAACTGAAACCAGATTCTTTGTTATGTTCGGAACATGAAGTACATCGGCAAGGTACTTCACTTTGCCATCATGCATAGACAATGGTACATCTCCAACATGGGCAATTGGATGAGCAGTGTCATCCCCTGTTTCCACAAAACCTGGTCTTTCAAGGTTTTTCATCTCCTTGAACCACTCCCCATGACTTGTCATGTGGTTCGAAGCACCTGAATCAATGTACCATACATCATCTTTATGTGCTGCTTCAACATTTTTAGACATGGCATTAACGACATGCTGCATATAACAAACAACCTTTCATTATCCTCATTGTTTCTCCTCGAGGATGCATAGTTGTTTTGCTGCAATTTTCTATTTTGCATGTCAGCGTGCTTCTTATAACAATCTGCCTACACATGTCCAGGCTCACCACAATAAAAGCATCCACGTGTATCATTATACTGCCTTTGCCAATTTCCACGACCTCTTTGACTCCCCCTGCCTCTGAATTGGCCTCTTCCACCTGCGTGTTGTTATTGTTGTGAATTCTCGGAGACTGTTGTTGTTGCTGCTCTGCTGCTGGCCATAATTCTGATTACCTGTTCGGCCACCTCCTTGGCCGCGTCCACGACCTCCTCTACCTCGTCCTCTTCTTGAACTTGTGGAGAAGGCCTGTTGCTCTGAACTGTTTTTATTTTGTGAAGGCTGTTGGTCTCTTCACCCAAGCTCTTCTCTTCCATAGACACCAAATCTATGAAATTGGGAATTCTTTTCCGAGTATGAATAGACGTCTTGAACGCCTTGTATTGTGGCCCGAGACCACGTAGACAGACTTCCACCTTATCATCATCATCTACTGAAACACCAATAGATGCAAGGGATTCCACAATACCCTTGATCTTCAATGCATAGTCATTCACAGACATACTCTTTTTCTCCACAGTATGAAGTTCATTCTTCAACTATATCTTTCGTGCCTTGGTATTCGTTTCATAGAGTTTTACCAAGGTGTCCCACGCCTCCTTGGGGGACTTGGCATCCTGTATGTGCCTAATCATGGTATCCTATATACTGATAAAGAGCCAATACATAACTTTTGTGGCTCCTTGGTTCCAATCCTTGAAGTCTTTCACATTTGCAGCAGTCAGATTGATCTCCGGTATCTCCGGTGCCTCTTCATGCTCACCTTCTATGTAGTCCCAATAACCCTTTTCCATCAAGAAATTCGTCAACTTGAACCTCCAAGCATGGAAGTTGTTCTTATCAAGCTTCTCAGCAACAATCTGGTTTATGCCATCATTTGATATCTTGCCAGACACAAATTTACCAGAAACAACACTCTGGTTTGTCCCGCATACAAACTGCTGTATTTTCTACAGCGGTACTGTACTACACTCAAATGCCACAACCAGTGACCTCAATGTGCATACATACACCCAATGGCAACTGTTGACCTCCTTGCAGCACACACAATGTCTGCACAACCAATATGTCTTCCTGTAGTTCTTAAAACAAAGTTCTGCACAGAATCGATAACTTACTCTCGCAGTGCTCGAAATCGCCTGCTTTCTGAAAAACGGAGGTCCTAACGCGCCCAAAATGCTTTTTCGGCCCGAAAAAATTAGTCCAATAGGACAATATAGTTGCCCTATAGCTTTACTTCCACGAAGAAAGCTCCTCAATCAGAGATCGTTTGCCGGTGCCTCCCGTAGAGCTCCCGACAAGGGTGTAGTCGCCAACACAAATAGGGAGGAAGAGTAGATGAAGCTCTTACCCTCGTACCGCTTCCTGTGCTTCTCTTGCTTGCAGCTCAGCCCTAGGCTCTGATACCATGAAAAGATGCAGGGGAGAAGAGAGCTTGAGCTCTTGCAAGCACACACACACACACTCACAAAACCCTAAAAGAGAACACACAAGGTGAGAGGCTGAAAATCTTCTTCTTCTTCACACAACACTCAACACACCATATACAAAGATAAGAGTACACACCATATGAAAAGGTACTTAACCAAATACATACTAGGGTTCTCTATAGTGTGAACCCAACTAAAATGAGCTGGTGCTATAACTATGCCAGTCTCAAGAATGATTGTCACACAGCCTGTCATCCCACTGGCCGCATATCACCCATGATCTCACCAACCATGCCAGTGGTGTAAGTGTGGGGCCTATCCCCCAGGCGTCGGTCATCAGTGTCCACCGCCTCACTAGATGAGCTCGATATCTTAACAATATATATATATATATATATATATATATATATATATATATATATATATAATTTTCATTCTATGACTTTAATGTGCGGTGCACATGTGTACATGGAAAAACCCCAATAAATTTATGTGCACGGAGCCTTGGGCATTAGCCTTAAATTTTATTTTTCTAATTTCTTAAATGGACACCTTATTAAAGATTCACATTCTCTCGCAAGAAAAATACACCTTAGAAAATAATCTCTCAGTTATATTAGCATAGGGGAAGAGGAATCTTATATTCTCCCCCACTTGAAGATCCGAGATGTCCTCATCTCGTAAACTAGGGAACTCTTTTCTAAACTCTTCCTCTTTCTCCTAAGTAGCATCCTTAATTGGGAAAACTTCCATTGGATTATATATTTTTTAAGGGATTTTTCTCTAGCGTCCAAAATTATCTCTAGTTATAATTCCGCTTGACCTTGGGCAAGAAAAACAACCTACTCATCATTCAATATATGACTCGGATCTGGAACATATTTCTTCAATAACATCACATGAAAATTTTTAAGTACCGAGGAAGTAAAAGTTCATAAAATTGATCTCCAACTCTCTACGTAATCACATAGGGTCCACAATGATAATTTCTTATACTTTCCCAAGGAGAGGAACTTCTCTTGCGTTGTACATGAAGAAAAACCATATCATCTCCATCAAAGTCTCTGGTAGCCTGCTTTTAGATCAACATATAGCTTTTGTCTATCTTGGGTAGCTTTAATGTCCTTCTTTTTAGTCTACATTTGATGATACATTTTATCCAACATTTGCTTTGACACTTCTACTCTCATTAGTGGATCGGATCAATTTAAGGGTGTTATACAATCTTGTCCGTAAAGTGCCTTATATGGACTCATCCCTATGCTTCGAATGGCGAGATGCATTATAAGAAAATTCTACCAAATGTAAACAATTCATCCATCTTCTAGGTTCTCGTTTATAGAACACTCGAATAATATCTTCGATTACTTGGTTTACCCTCTTCGATTTTTGGATAATAGGAAGTACTAAGATCTAGAGAGGTTCATTTTGGAAAGTACCCAAGCTCTGGTCCACCCTGCCATCCATTTTCTACCCTTCCTTGCATTCCCCATTCCTCGTCCGAACTGAGAAGAATTGGAACTTCATTTCGTGGGGAATGGTGAAGAAGCTTCTATAGTGGGCTTTTTGAGAAGGTGGGACTCTTGCTTGCATTGTTTGTACTTGATGTTGGGTGTTTATGGAACACTCATCTCCCAACGATATAGCAAAGCAGACATGTCTCGAACTTAATGTTGGGTGGAACTCTTGCTTGCATTCTATGTGCTTGATGTTGGTGTTTTGTGGAACACTCGTATAATGATATAGCAAAGGAGAGATGTCTTGATTGCCGTAAACTGTAATTTTTAGGGTGTTTGTTAGCCTTCTTGAAAGGTTTCTCCCAAACATCCAAGATGGTTTTTGGTTCTGACTACATCTAACCTTGGGTTGGAAAGGCGACCTGCTCATCATCAAGTCCAAAGGGGTTACACAACTAGTTTATTGTATAAGGTCTCATTCACAAAGTATGAGGTGCCTTCAATGGGCAGCTTTAGATTAACCTCCATTGCGGCACCAACTACCTTGCATTTAGTCATGCCAAATGCTTTGAGTACCTCACGTGTATTATTTTGTTGAGAGATGTAAATGTTATCTAGCTTCTACGAGCCTAAGATCTGTCATCTCAAACTCTGCACTGAGCATCTCGTGTTTGTGAGGTCTTTTTTTGGTGATCCCCTGTCATTTTGTGGCACATCATGCTCTTGTTCTTCATCTTCTCCATCATGATGCGAGGAAGCCCGTGTTACATGTGGAGGTTGTGTTGCTTGGGTGATTTCCTTGTTGCATGATGAAGAAGAAAGAAGCTCCTCCTCCAGCCGATGTGACTGTTCTTGGAATGCCACATCACGACTCACTAGAATCTTATTTGCTGGGTTATAGAGACAATATCCCTTTGACTCTATGATGTAACCTAAGAAGCTGCATTTCTAGATTTTGATATCCAATTTGGTACTCTAAGAGCATCTTGAACATGTACAAAATATTCACGCCTGTTAACTACCTCAACTCAAAAGGATTTAGGTAGATTCATGTTATTAAGCATAATCCTTGCTATCTCATAACAATAGCATGACTCTTGCACTTTACACCACCATTTTGCTATGGAGTGTCAGTGGTAGTGAGTTGCCTCTTTATTTGCAGAAACCCCAAGAATTCATTAAAACGATCTGTTCTAAATTGCTTCAATTTTGTGCTTGTCTCAGTTTTAACCAATGCAAGCAATGATTTCTTAAACTTTCCAAAGCCTGAGACTTTTCCTTAAGAAAATACACCCAAGTCTTCCTATTGTAATCATCTACCAATATGAGAAAATAGAAAGAACCTCCAAGTGCAATTATACTCATCTTTCCATAGAGATCAACGTGTACAAGCTGAAGAGGAGCCTTGGCCCTAAAACTGGCCTCTTGTGGAAAGGGTTTCCAGTGTTGCCTTATCCCTCATGCAAGCTTCACATACATCCAGATTGTTAGAAATCGGTGGCAAATGCTCAACTAGCATACCTTTTTGTATCTTTGAAAGAGTCAGCATATTGAGATATCCATATCGCTCATGCCAAAGTTTACTGCTACTCAAGACGTCGATCTCGATTGCAAACATGCCCTTGCAATGATCTTACCATTGCCATCAAGAATGACTGCACCATTCTTGTCAAAGTGAGCCCGTAAGTCACGATCCGTGAATGGCCGAGACCAGAAAGGAGGTTTCTCTTCATATCTACTTTTTGTACAACCATCTTTAGACATAAGCGAGATGGTACATGAACCTTTTATTAGGCCCTTTGCATCATTGCCCACACTAATGCCACCACGATGTCATCTCCCACAAGATTTTAGGGAGGAATACCAATCCTTACTACTAGAACCTAGTGTCGATGATCCAAGAATCATCATGTGTTGCAATATTAGCTATCTCACTGCACACTTCTTAAAGGACAATAAACAACTCTATTTTTGCAACATGACTAGATTTATTCTTGGTCTTTAGAGTGTATGCTTGCTTTTTCCTACATTATTTATCTATGTGCTCTTTCTTGTTACAATAAAAGCATTAAACCCTTTTCTTTTGATTTGAAGAGTTAGAACCCTTACCCTTTTTCTTTGTGTCAGCAAAGAAAGCCTGATCGCTACCATTGTGACTCTGCATCCTCATCTCCTCATCCCGAAGCAATGAGTTGAACTCAAATGTGAGAGGAGTAGGCTTGACACCAAAATGAAAAGACGGAACAAAACTATCATACTTAGGTGACAATGCAACAAGCGAGATCTGAGGAGGGCACACACATACTGATGACAGCCACCTGGTCACGAAGATCTTTGATTCGGGTGAGAAACACCACCACCATTTCACCTTCATTCAACCTCTTGTTGAAGCTAATTTTCGAGATATTGAATCCTTAAGGGATTTGTAGTCTCATACTGGCTCTACAACAAGGTCCATGCTTCTTTAATTGTGGAGACATACTGAACCATGGTCAACACACTATGACAATAGCACAGAGAGCATGTGAATCCCTTCATCTCCAAGCTTGGACAAGATCAGTAGTAGGTGGTACATGGTTATTGTCTGCATCCTTTGGTGGTGGTGGCGGCGGGTGAATATCAACACCAATGACGGTGTCCTAGAGCTCATAGAAGGAAAGAAAAGCAATAATTTTGAACTTTCATAGAGGATAGTGCCATTAAGCTTTCCATCAGCACACCGAATATGGTGGTGGGTGGTCTTATAGAAGATGCCATTTCTCGTTTAATAGGCTGCTAGACACTAACTAGAAAAAGAAGTTGTCCCAAGCTTGTGCTTTGATAGTAGCATGTAAGAGGATACAACATGTGTATACAAGAGAACACTCACAAGGAGTAAGATCTTTCACAGCACAAAACTTTGTAGAATAACAAAGATAGAGAAGAATAATGTAATATTGAACTGATACAATAGATGGCAAATCCCCACACCCATGTGCTTCTATGAAGAGAGCTTCGATGGCTCGTCTGGAACTACTAAGACAGAGGTTGTATGCTAGTAGAAGCTAGAACGTAAACTATGAATACTGATGAACTGTGCGGAGAAGGGATTGGCCATGTATCTTCATAGGCATGTATACGCAGGGCGGGTAGGTCTGCGGTCATACTTGGTGCCACTTTCCGTGGCATAGACTCAACCCATAAAGATGTACTAGCTACAACGTAACAATTTTTCCACTGTATCATCATAGGCATGTATACGCAAGGTGGGTAGGTCCGTGGTCATACTTGGTGCCACTATCCGTGGCGTAGACTCAACCTATAAAGATGTACTAGCTACAACGTAACAATTTTTCCACCTCCCACAACCATCCGGGCTCGCAATGTCAAGACAGAGTGTCTTAAGAGTAAAGTTTACCTGCTCCATGTATAAACCGTGTAGCATGTAGCCTATTTGGTAGTGTGCCAAATCTAATCCAAGTTGTCTTTACACCATCTAGCCTCTTAGTCCATCTTCCCATGTGAATACAAGGATGTCAAGCACCCGAGCTGCTCGACCATGGTTGCTCCTCATAGTGGAGCCCGTACGATGCCTGGACAAAACAATATGAGAGTGGAGCATTGATATCCAACAAGATCAAGTACTTTGCTTTGTTGTTTGGTATTTGAGCTTTTTGGTGATGATGTTGGCTTTTGGATTATATTTTGATAATCATGTTACAATAACCAAATAGAGTCTTTTTGAGAGATGATGGCCTTCTCACAAAAGCTCAAATCATGGAGTCCTATGAGAGGAGATTCTTCACATATGGTCTAAGAAAGCTAAAAATATATATGAGAAAAACAAATCTCCATCACATGGTTACTCAATGATGGCTAGAGGTAAGAGGAGAATAAAGATGACCTAAAGAGAACTTGCTTTAATACTGATATCATAGTTGTCTTGAAGGTCTTACTTTCTTATCATCTAAGCACAAAACCATTGGTGGACGTCACACTATTCAAACCCTTCCTCAATAAGCTAGAAAATGCTTCCTCTCTTCCTTCTAGTTTTATAACAATGCTACCTGTCCAAGGTAATGCACAAGCAGCACAAGAAGTCATATTCTAAGAACACATGAGCTTGCATTTGTCAACAATCCAATAAAAGAAACCCATTTTATGACCATTTTGGGAAGTGGTGGTGGTACTTTCCCCACAGGTGTCTCACACTACTCAAAGACTGTGCCAAGGTGTAGCTGCAAAGCATGATAAAGTACTCACCTATAAGATCACATTCATGCAAGCTATTTTAAAGAACTAGGCTTCAAAACAAAAACATGATCTGTAGGAAAATCTAAGGATGGATACACAACCAACCCCTGCCTGACAAGTGGGGGTCCATCCAGGCCGCTTGCGGGGCAATCTTGTGGGTCCATCTACCCATCCGTCGCCTGGGTGGGAAGGTTGTGTATCCAGCCAAACTTTCAAAGACAGCTTGATTAACATTAACTTCTCAAGCAAGCCTCAAAATACTACAAAGAAGGCCAGGATTCCTGGCATTCGGAGGTTTGTGTTAACATGCTCTCCCATTTCTAATTGAGCATTGGCTGAATAGTATGTTCTAATTAGTTCCAGTCAGCTTTCAGTGCTAAGACAAACAGAACCGGTAACAAGCGCCAGTTGATTGGTTCAAAAACTTTCATGGAGAAAGTGGCATGTCTCGTTCTCTTGAAACATATCATGCTTCCCTCCAACAAGCATGATCTCACTGGCAACATGTGCCACCCTGCATACATACGCCACATCTTGTTGTGTGATATTCTACTTGAAAGTGAACACTTCGCACTGCTTCTAAGGAGTTTGAAGCTTTACAACCCACCCAGATCTACATGGCCAGCATCGGGTTTTGCTTTCGTGCGTGCTCGGGTATAAGCTTCTGAAGCAACTCTGGCATTGCACCCTTCAATTCTGTAAAACAGCAACAACAGCCACAGATCCAATCAATCAATGTGAAGCAATGATTTCAAAAGCATGTAATTGAAACTGATAGAAGCTAATAACTCACCTTGAGGCCTGAAGTCAAAAAGAGGCGGAAGGGGACGCCCCGTCGGCAGTCGTGTGGCAGGATCACGAAGCTCATCAAAAAAGGGATGAGCACATGCTTCGAGCTACAGGAAGAAACAAAAACAGATAGAGAAGTCAAATAACAACTCCCTTGGTGGCCTACTAATCCCAAACACCCCAAAGTACACTCAATTAGTAGAAATGAGAAATGTCCACTCATGAAAGGACTACAACCCTCAGAGGAGGAGCTCCTCCTCCTCTCCCATCACCTCTGCACTCCCCATCCCTCATGTCTCACCCCTCTTCTCCCGCTCATCTTCTTCTCCTCATGCCTTACATCCCTCAAACCCCCTCCCTCTTCACGTCTTAGGTCCCCCTCCCCCTCTCCATCTCCTCTCCAACCCATCGTCTTCTTCATGTCTCATCCCCCTTCTCACTCACTCAATAGGCTGGACAATCTTCACAACAATGGCCTGCTTATACACTTACAGCAGTGTATCTCAGGCTGGGTGAGTACTGGAGCAGTCGGGAGATAAGATCAACAGCTTCTGGTGGAGTCCGTTTTGAAAAAATCTGAAACAGAAAACGGCCGCATATATCACCAAACCACCAAACCATAAGCAACACCAAACGACCATAAAAATGTAAAAGATGATGGTATGCAAACCTTGTGCCAAGGATGTGCTTTAATTTGCGGAAACTTGTACTCTGTATAGCTTGGATTCATGCATTTGATCTCCTCCCTTGTAGGGGTACCCAGAACCTTTAAACAAAAAATTCAAAAATCAAGACAGCACCCAAGTTAAGTTCCCAGCATGCCAATGTACATTTTATGATGATCTTGATAATCAAATAGATTATTGCTGGCCAACAGCTTAATAATATCTTTTGATAGAATAGTAAATGAAGTACTATTTGAATGCCACTGACCTTGATTATTTCCACGAGTTGGTCGACACCACTCTCTCCAGGGAAAAGAGCCTGGACAAAAAAGGCATGACCATTGTGAATACAACTAGCACCACAAAAATCAAATGCAAAAGCCAGAGTCCATGATAAAGCAGAACAAAAAAAACTGAAACATACCAAAATGATCTCAGCACATTAAGTATGATGCTTGTAAGGGATATACATTAATATCACCTTAAAACTTGTAGTATACCTGCCCAAGAAGCAGCTCGGCCATGACACAACCTAGTGACCAGATGTCAATTGCTGTAGTGTAATGCACAGCTCCAAAAATGAGCTCTGGGGCTCGATAGTATCGAGAACAAATATATGCAATGTTTTGCTCTCCCTTTACCTACAAACCATAGTATTATCATACAGTGTCATTATATACTGAAACACAAAATACTTAGAGATTCTCGTATCTTAAAAGCGGGAAAAAACAGCTTATCTACCTTATAAGCTTAATCATGAAATACATCCCAAAAGATAATTAGCCTTACCAGGATTTTGGCACTTCCAAAATCGCAGAGCTTCAATTGATGGGTATGTGGATTGACCTGGTAATTTTGAAAGTGAAAATGTAAGAAAGGGTACGTGCATGCATGCGTGCAAGTCCAAAGTACAAGGTGGATGGGTGCACAAATGTGGTGCCTGCATGCATGTGTGTGGAACAGGTGGCACATGCACACGTGCCTATGCTCACTTGCCATGGCCAAACTGATCCAAAAGTGGTTATCAACACAATCATTTATCCATCACTTAGGTAACCAAATCCCTTTAAACACAGATTAAATGAGCTCATCATGTGAAACTGTCATTCAATTAGATATAAATCCACCAAGACAGCATGTGGTATGATGCTGTTCTTTTCCATTTATGTTATTTACCAGGATCATTGTAACCCATGGATACTTTGTAACATATTTTTGGTCTCATAGACCCTAGTGGTCTTTTGAAGACGTTAATATAATTTTCTTTCTTTCTTTCTCTCTCAGCATTAAAACAGGGCTCAAAAGAAGGGCAAAGTACAATGTCCAAGCTAGGACACAAGTCAAAACGTAAATCAATTAAACAACACACAAAGCTTGATAAAAGTAACATTTTCTTGCACATTCAAAAACCACTCTCTCTCTCTCTCTCTCTCTTTTGAGTTTGTGCGCGTGTGTCTCGCTGTCTCTGTCTCTTGTCTCTGGGTGTGGGTGTGGGTGTGGGTGTGGGTGCGTGCGTGGAATCTATACAACCCACTTGCTTTTGAGATTAATGTACATCAATTTCAAATTAAAAACAGAGCTAAATAATCAAGCCACTTCCTTCTGAGATTAATGTAGATAAAATTCCAAATAAAGAACAGGGCTAAGAAATCAACTTACTAAAAGATTCTGTGGTTTGATATCCCTGTGACATATCCCATGACCAGTATGGATATAGGCCAATGCCCGACAAATCTACACAATTGAAATTCATTAATAGTCATTAAAAAACATATATTGGCAATGCTTTAGTATAATCACAACACTAAAGCATGTTTTGTCACCTGATAAGTGTACAGTTTGACGTAAATGAGGGGCATTCGTTGATTGGCTCGGCTGTAATGCTTGGAGACTCGATAGACAGTCTCGGGTACATATTCCAATACTAGATTAAGATATAACTCATCTTTCTCCGTGTTTGAATAAAAGCAATGCTTGAGGGTCACTATATTTGGATGATCAAGCACATGCATGATTTGCAGCTCACGGTTTTTGTAGCGCTTGTCTTGTAGCACTTTCTTGATGGCCACCATTTCACCTGTCTCAAGACACTTTGCCTGCATTTTTAAAAGAACAATTACCAAATAGCTATCTTCATGATATTCACCAAAGAATACTCTAAAAAACGTGCAAAGACCTCTTGGGATAAAAGGACAATTACCAATTAGCTATCTTTTTGATATTCAACAAAGAGAACTCTAAAAACGTGCAAAGCTGCCAATGAGGTGATAGCAAAAGTGGTGAAGGTGTTTGCCTAGGACCTCTTGCCCAAGTGGTGAAGGTGTTTGCCTAGGACCAAGAGGTCCTAGGTTCAAAAGCCCACAAGGTACTTCCTCGATGGCATTGTCTATGGGCGGATAAAATGCGCCTACTGGTGGGCGCCTACAGGATCTTGGGCCTAAGGCTAGTCGAAAAAAAAGAGGTGCAAGGCCCTCTTGGGATAAAAACATGCAAAGGAGAGCCCCCTTCTCAGGGCATTGACGAATAATCCCAGCCTGTAGTCCATGTAATAGATGTCACAATAACAAACCAAACATTGTGTTTTCAAATTGAGTCCTTCAATTCCACACACCTGAAATACTACGCCAAAGGATCCTGTGCCAACAACACGTTCAGCCATGTAACTGATAGTCTGCAAACCACCAAAGGACTGAAATTAAATAAAAAATTTAAGAAATTAAAAAAGTGCACGTTTGCTCTATAAGTACACACACACACGCACGCACCCATGCACACACATACACAAGATACACACATCATAACATACATGCAAACAATCATACCATGAACACGAAAAACAGACAATCCCTTCAAATACAATGTAGAATGGGCAATAAGAGGCAAGTAAAGCAGTACCTGCTTTGGTTGCCCATTTGATCCCGCAACCGTTGTAACAATTATGTGGCCTGTTTCTGTGCCATTGCCATCAACAACAGATGGTTCTGATTCCTGTATCACAAGATAATGCAGATGCACTTGTTGAGCAAAAAATAACTCGAAATACAGTAACTTGAAACTACAATTCCTGTAAACAAAATCAAGTTAGCATGGCATTTATGGCCAAAAAAACTGATTACTTTCTCCATGAAGAAGTTTTCAAGGGAATGGTACGTATTAACCTTATCATGAGCATAAACATTAGCTTTGTCATCCTGTATCTTCATTTCATGCATCTCTTTTGGAAGCTGGTCTGCTCCAATGGATCCTGCATGGAACATGCTAGAGCTTGCCAATGCAGCACCAGCCACGGGAGGCTGTACCCTTACAGATGTCATCTGCTGTTTTGAAGAGTGTGCTGTCTCTGCAGCTTGGAAAGATGACTCAGAAGAATGTTGATTGATCACTACGCCTTCCTGTTCTACCTTTGCTCTCTTTTTACCAGCCTCTCCAGTCTGCGCCTTTAAAACACATAACTACCGTTATGAATTGAAAACTTTAAGTCACTAATGTTTAACAAAATGCAAAACATATTTTCCCCTTGAAAAGCAGAGATCCAGGCTCAATTGACCAGGGGATTTTGAGGCCAGGCATCATAATTGGGAGCCCACATGTATGAAAAGTAAACCTTTAATCAAAGGTATTTTATTGCTGATTTTCCAGCCAACCACGCCATGACCAGGGGATTTCACCTATACAGTCTCTCACCCCCCTCACTCATTAATCATTCAATCAACCAAGCCTCCTTCCTCAGCAAGAGACTGCGAGCATTTGAAAATAGCAGTGTCTTCCGTCAACCTGGGCTTCATCTATCTGAGCATTGATCTCTTGTAGGTTCTAGATAGCCAATGTTCTTCTTCCTGTTGTATAATTGGGCTCGTATTCTCGGAATAACTACAAGTTTAGAGTAGATTGCTAGTGTATGATTGCATTCCTGCAAATCTTCCTTTGTTCATCTCTCTGTGTATAGCACCCATAGGTCTGCATTTGGTATCAGAGCCTAGGGCTCCTGCAAAATATTATTTTCCTGCATCCCATGCATTGTCTGCCGGATCAGCCTGTAGAGCTAGAAGAGCATAGTTAGGGTCATTTTTGGGTTCCCTTACCTTACTCTAGTTTTTTTATTTTCATGATGTTTACGGTTGACAAGATGGTGGAGTTGGCCGAGATGCTAGCTGCCCTCAATGTGCAGGTTGCCTTCAGAAACAGTATTGCACCAGGATGCTAGAAACAATGGGAGTCATCAAAAAGTCCCAAGTGAGGGGCACAACAACATCGGCAGACGGACAAGGATAGGCCCAACAAAGTAGCTGTTAAGAGTTTGAGGTAGCGTCGATCTCTGAAGGTAAAACACTGAGGGAAGAACCTAGTTTTTTGCCATGGTCATAGAAGCATGGTACATATCGACAGTCACAGGTGGGTGGCTCTACGGTAAAGACACATCCCAAGGTCCTAAAGGCTATCCAAATCCACACAAAAAATGCCCACCAAGCATCAAGAGTGGATGCAAATAAACCACATGACATAAAATTGCAGAGTCAAGCCAGGATTTTTAAAAGGGCACACAGAAAGGATATCTTTGAAGAACCCCAAAGACAAAATCAGCATAAAACGAACATTTAATTGCTTCAAGGAATAAGCACGGTTTACTTACACTAAGTAAATTGCTACGAGGATTAAGTATGGTTTACTTACTGGGTCAGGCACTGAAGAGCGGCCGGAAGCAAAGCTCTTCAACCGTCGCATCATATGCATGGCCGCAGGTTCGTTCTGTACGCAGGAGCGGTGATGGGCTGCAGGGTTCTAGCGTTTTCCATACCCTGTGGGAAGGCTGAATGGGCGCCCCCAATTGCCAATTGCAGCTCTCTCAGTGCAGGATTCTCTCTAATTTAGGCTCAAGACCAAGGCGAAGCAGGTGCCCAACAGCACAAATCTCTGCCCTCTGCTTATATGAAGGCCCAATTTGGCAAAAATCCCCTGCTAAGTAAGTGCCCAAATGCGCAAATCTCTTTCCTGCGTTGCTAAGCAAGCGCGAAATTGCGAAGAATCTAGGCTAAGAAAGCGCCAAATTCTGATAATCCCTGTTAAGCAACAGCCCAAATGCATGAACCTCTTTCCAACAGCGAATTTCCCTTTTTTCCTGCGGAAAATTTAGGGTTTTCTGTGGAAAAGAGAGAAAGGAATCAGGGATGGCTTGCTGTCGGGGGCTCTTCTCCTCTCTCTTTATCCTTCTTATAGCCTATTATCTTTAATATCTCATGCGTTTTTTTTTTTGGATATTCTTCCGACGAATCGAACCACGACTAATTATACGAATCAAGAGCGGTGATTAGAGCGCCTACAAAACCCTGATTAATCCAAGCGACAGCGCTTTTTTTTTCAAAAATCAAGCTATGGCATGACGCAGGAGGAAGAAATAATAGGGGCGGCGCGAGCGGGCACACAAAAATGACCCCCCGTTGATTATAAATAACCAACTGGAATTATCGTCACTAATCTCGTCATTTACATTTAAGCTTGAAATTTAAGCTTGAATACTACTACACAAGCCAGTCAACGTCAAACTTGCGCCCCGCCGTTTTCCCGGTTCACTGGCCACAGCCGGTGCCGTCGGTGCCGCGGAAAGCGGCAAAGGACAAACCTACCGACACGCGGCGGGGGATGGCATCTGCCAGCCTGGCAGAGATGGTGATGTGGCAATGGGACAGGGACTCTTTTGATTGGGTAAGGACAAACTTACCGACACGCGGCGGGGCGATGTCATCTGCCAGCCTGGCAGAGATGGTGATATGGCAATGGGACCGACGCTCTTTTGATTGGGTGACGTGGCAAAGGGCCATTTTGGAATTGCTGACGCGGCAAGGGGGCTTTTTTCAGCGTGCGGACGTGGTAGGTGGGCCCACGGTCAACCAAAGAACGGACAAGGTGGTCGGTGACGTGGCGGGATATACCTCTTCAATGGTACCATTTTATCACGTGCCACGTGTCGAGAATTGGTTGGTCAGGGCGGCACTTGGGCCCAAGCGAAGACCAGCACGCTTTTCCTTAAAAGCATCCCCGAGAAAGTTTGAAACTGGATGGGGACCTCCCCATCTCCATTTTATTAAAAAAAATCCCAAAAATAAAAATTAAAAGTAATTTCTCTGTGTTTTATGCCCCCACATATATTGAATGAGTAATCTAGGACTGTCGGCTACCTTTATCCTTAGCATAGCTAGAGAAGGTTTACACCTTCTAATTTTTTTATTTTTATTTTTTTGGGGGGAATAGATATTAATATATATATTTTTTAAATTTTAATTCCCTCATCAGTTCCTTTCTTAAATCTTTCCCTTTCTACTCCTCGAGACTCTAACATAGACTCCACACCTGGGTCAAAGTTCAAACTTGGGGAAAAAAACAAAGGGGCAAGCTTTTTTCTATCCTAGCCTCCTCGGCTTTCGTCCCCACCGATGTTTGCACCCTTGCCTCCCCAAAAGGAATGTACATGGCTCGAATCTACCCTTGTGTTTAAACTTTAAGGACATAACCCCAGAACTCCACCCCCAAAAAGGGGTTCACTCACTTGTCCTTAAGCCATGGGCGGGGGCAACTCCACCCCTAAAAAGGGGTTCACTCACTTGTCCTTAAGCCATGGGCGGGGGGAACTTCCCATCCAATCCTCGCACCTCTAATTGTGGGTATTGGAGATTTCTTAAAGGACCCTTAAAACTAGTGTATGTACATTGTTTCTCCATTATACTTTAAGGAATGTATGTTCATTTGTCAACTGCTCGATCTATGAAAAATGAAGAACTCCATGAAAGTTAGCATTTCCGTATTGGCATCACAAAGCGCATCAAGAAGGTAATAAAGTAGATGCATTCAAAGCCCTCATTTCATTAGCTATATTTCACGTCTGTTGTTCAATTCACATTCAAACTTGAAATTCATTTGACCTTTTCTCATAAACCTAAGGAGGTATATCCTTCTCATGCACATATTTATTTGCCTAAAATTTTTTGTTTCCATCAAAATGTGTTGACTAGGAAAAGTTTGATATTTAAGAATAGTTCTACATTTCAAAAATAGGTCAAGCATGCAAATTATTGAAAGTTACCATTGTTGATTGCAATTACCTTGCCTTTTCACTTAAATCTATAAACAAGAGCATTGCATTCCAAATGGCATTTCTGAAATAGTTACAACACTCAATGACCCAAGGAGTTGGTACTTCAAGCAATTCATTCCATTTGATTAATCAGTTGCAAAAATATTAATAAGCTTGATGCTAAGGAGCTTTGGCTTAAAAGGTTTTGAATTTGGATCGTGCATCACTTGTGAAACACTTAATACAACCACATGTAATTAGCCCCTTGATTTAGGTGGAAATACATCACTTGCATGCCAATGAAACACTCAATACAACCATATGTAATTAGCCCCTTGATTTAGGTGGAAATTCAACAACATTTTCAAAGCATGGATGGGACTTAGTCACTTAACCATATTTGTGAAAAGCTTTAAGGTGGCCACTACATGTTTTAATGGTTATTATAACAAACATTAAACTAGTGTAAGCCATATAGTTTTTCCTTAGAAAATGAGCAGATAAAGGTTTCCATTATTATTGAAGGAGAATCAGCTTGTCACATTGTCTTCATGTGGAAAAACACTTTCTTGAATGAAAAAGAGTGCAACAATAGAATGTCAATCATGTTCCAATTCTAAGTGTCATAATCATATACTTGGACAAAAAAGAACCTATTTTCAAATGTACTAGCCATATGGATTGGCTTGCCATGTGCTCCTCCTTCTTTTGTGTGGAGTGCATCCCGCCCACTAATATGTCCCCACCTTGAACTAGCATTGCCTCACATAAAGGAAAACACCCATCACTCCCTATTATATTGAAATGAAACATTATGATAAGTTCATCACTCCCAACTTGCATGTGAAAAATGGGTTGGCATTTGAGCCACCTTGTCCCATCTCTATCATGCTTCATTATCCCTCCCATTCATGCTTCTTTTTTATTGTGGTGGGATATTAGAGAAAAAAATGTCATGTTGCTTGCCCAATACGCATGCATTTTCATGCTTGCAACTTTTTTCCCACCCACTTGTAGACTTATGTTGCTTCATTGAGTGGCATAGGATCACCAATTTCATTGATTTGTCTTTTCTAGGTCAAAGAGAACACCAAGGAACTCTCACACTATTACTATATAGAAACTAGTGAAAATTATTAAAAATGATTGAAACAATGATATTTGTGATTTTAATATTAAAAAAATCAACTCAAAAGTGAAAATTTAATATTGAAACGATGCTTGATGTAAATTAAGAAGTTGAAAAACCTATCGTGAAAAAAGTGTGGTTTATGATACTTAATAAATAGCAATAATTTTATTACTTGCACCCTCTTATAACTAGAAGTTTAAAATTGAGTGTTGGTCATTTCTTCACAATAAATTAAATGAGAATTTAATACTAATTAAAAAATTTCTTATCATTATACATTGAGTAAGAAAGGGTCAAATAGTAGAACAACCATTAACATCGTATATGGCAATTAAATTTTGAATTGGACTTCTCTTTCTCAAAAAACATTTCCATTTTCAAATCATATATGCTAAGTGATTATTCTTATAAAGTTTTACTATTTCTTATTGCTAGTATAACTTGTCACATCTTTTATTGCTATATCATGGGCCTATTAGTACTTTACTTCTTACGTAATGGAAAAAAACTCACATTTGTTTAGTTCTCATTTACCATAATCATAAACATTTTCAAATCATGAACAAATCAAGAAAGGAAAGATCCCACACTAATCAAATCATTAAGTGATACTACACATAATGCCATTATTACAACCCCAAGCATCCAACGTGCACACCAAATCAACGCACATATGTACACATGCATGGGTGTATACATGTGCGCGTGTGCACGCGCGCACACACAACAACAACAACAAATATGGAAAGCAACCATAAACCCAACCATAGGCTCAACAACTCTAGACTACCTCTTATGAACAACCCTTTGGGAATAGGATAAATTATATTAGATGCAACACTCGAGTATGAGGCTTCTGTGCCATAGAGCGTGCTTATGTGTTATGTCTTACACTATTCCAAGAAAACCATTAGGGTAGTTTGTAGTCCTTTATCCACCTCATGGGTCACATTTTTAGCTCAACACTTAGTTATGTGTACATCCACTCACTTAGAAGAAAGAGTGCAAGTACTATTCGTATCCTTAATTTTATGAGATTCAACACTAGCAAATATCCATCTACCAACTCATATTATGCTTACTAGCATGATCCTTGAAGTTATAGCTTAACCTGTGGCACTTCTTTTAGCATAATTTCTTGGCAAGCAAAAAGATGTTTTGGTAAAGCCCACCTTACCCCCCCCTCCCGCTCCCCCCCCTCCCCCGTCTCTCTCTCTCTCTCTCTCTCTCTCTCTCTCTCTCTCTCTCTCTCTCTCCCCCCCCCCCCCCCCCCCGAAATAGATGAAAATGGACAAGATAAA
Source organism: Cibotium barometz (assembly GCF_041138505.1). Lineage (NCBI taxonomy): Eukaryota > Viridiplantae > Streptophyta > Polypodiopsida > Cyatheales > Cibotiaceae > Cibotium > Cibotium barometz. The sequence goes on along the minus strand of NC_141108.1, from coordinate 16,396,644 downwards.
ATTATAGGTATGTAGTAGGTTTCTGTCTCTAATTTCTAGATTAAGATCAAGACCTCTCATGGTCTATGTGTGTTACACCAGTAGTCATGTAGGCCACACTATGTTAAAATGATCTAAAGAGGAGTATATTTGATTTCTACTTTACCAACTTAACATGTATACATGTATGTGATAATATTTTTGCAAGAACAATTGAGTTTGTTGACATAAGGATTAGTTAATTAACCTTGACGGCCTTATAAAGCTTTAGCTTAAAACAAGGAGCTTTGAAAAGCAAAACCAAATGAGTCTTTATAGAATCATTAAATTTGGAGAGAGAGAGAGAGAGAGAGAGAGAGAGAGAGAGAGAGAGAGAGAGAGAGAGAGAGAGAGAGAGAGAGAGAGAGAGAGAGAGAGAGAGAGAGAATTATCACATACAACACAAAAAACACCCCAGCTATTAATAGCCAAGATCTTTGTGCAACCTAAATTAATCCCTCACAACAATGTATCAATAGAACTAGACATCACCATCGATAAGTATTGGATTGAATCTCCCCTCTACGTAGAGATAGAAATCAAAGTAGACATCTCGTAGAGATAGAAATCAAGGTAGACATCACCATCATCAACAAGTATTGGGTTGAATATCCCCCTTTGCATAAGTGGCTCCTCCTTCCTTATGAGAGTATTTTAATCATGTTTGGCAAAATAGCCCAAGGAGCATTAGTTGTGTACCTTTTCCAAAACTGGGTTTGTTTACACAAAAATAGATGGACTAACCATAAACCTTAGTATAGCTAATACAAAAATAGATGGACTAACCATAAACCTTAGTACAACTAATAAACTAATGTGTGAACCCAAAAATAATGGCTAGATCATATGTACAATTTTAGCACATTGGGAACATGACCATAGTCCAAAATAATCAAAATTATGGTATAAATGACTCAAAATACATGCTCAATAAATAGAGCCATGTGACACACGCATATACCATAAACTAACTCGACCGCACATAGATCATCATCCATGAGAGACGTACTTCAACTGTGTGCTAGCTTCAACTGTGTGCTAGCTTCAATGGAAGACACACTACAATGCGAATACTCACCTCTCATACACCTACTCATGATAAACAATAATGTTTGTTGTGACACATGCAAATAATCCTGCAAAATACAAATAGTTAGGCCCAATCATGCATATACTATCCATGCGGAATATGTGGAAATCAGCCATGTGTGGAACCACCCATGTACCATAGGAAGTAAAATGGCGTCACAAGCATCCTCGATCGACCATAGAGGTATGTAGCTAACATCCCTCTTGCTCAGATTGGCAATTGTCCTTAGTTACTTATTTGGTTGTATGAATGGATGAGATCTGGGTGAGAATGCATGAGATCTGGGTGAGTGCAAAATAATCGCTCAGGCATCCATTTGGAATTTTCTCTTAGATGGTTCTTAAAGGTTAAAAGGTCCTTGTTATAATTGTTGTCAGTGTGTGTAGTGGTGTGTTGGTGATCCACAATTGCATCAGGTACTAACTGTTCTTCATTATTATTAACTAGTTGGGGTGCCTCTTCATAAATAGGATGAGTAGGGATTGGTCCTCTAAATAGCCTTAACAAGCTGATATGAAAAGAATTGTGAATTCTCCAATGAGAAGGTAGCTCTAGCCTTATGAGTCAGAAAGATTATCTTTAGAGTTACCCTCTTGCTTGGAAAGATAGTCGTCATCGTCAAATTCTTCATCTTCAATCATGTTCACCTTAGCGAGACGGAAGGCTTGTTCTTCTCCGGGAAATTGGGAGCAATATGCCCTCTCCGGTTGCAATTATAGCAATGAATAGGTCTAGGTCTAACATCATCTTTGTTGGTCAAAGTTGAAACTTGATTCTTCTTATTGCCATCCTGATTCGTGTGGTTTCTATTAGGAACTTTATTAAAGTGATTGCATCCTTGAGGCATGTTAAGTCTTTTAGAAAAAGAACCATTCCTTTGATAGTTAGAAGTACGAGCATCATAATATTTAGCCTCCTTAGGAATTCCATTCTTCTTCTCACAACTTACAGCTAAGGAAATATTAAAAGTCTGAGAGTGGGGATGGAACATGTTCACTTTGGCTGGAAGGGTAGTCTTGAGTCCTGTTATAAACTTCCTCTTTTGGTTCTTTTTAGACACCTTTTTTATGGCTTGCAATTGGATAAGGGTTTGCCAAATTTTATCTAAATACATCTAGAATATCTCCTTCTCTAATTGTCAAAGATTATACACTGCTGCCAAGCCCTAGCCTTATATTGTGGGCAAGAAATACTTTTTAATGAGCTTTTGAAATGACTTCCAAGTTTTGGGTCTATGTTGGCCCTTCTTAGTAGCATTCCACCATAATGTTGCCTTATCAATTAAACACTTGATTTTGTCTTTCTTAGAAAATTTATCGCCTAAGAAATAGCTCAACTAAGACAGTATAGTCTATGCATCCTTTTTCCCATCAAAATTCTGAAATTGAAAATATTTTCGGCTAATGCATGATTCCTTTCTAGAAGTTTGAGCTTTAAAGGTAGCTGCTAAGATTCTCTAAATTTTATCATCTCAGAATCTATGGAATCTTTACTTTTACGCCTCTTTTTATGGTTTAAGTAGTTTTCTAACTTCCTTCTCATCTCCCTATCTGGCTATTTAGGTTTGAAAAGCCAAGAGTTGTTCTTGAACAGAAAGGCGTTAAGGATTCATGGTGAAGAAGATATGTAGATAGATTTTAAGGAAAAAGTGTAAACATATGTAAATAGATGGAATTGAAAATTTCTCAAATGATGGTAGCTCGTATCACTTTCACCCGCAATTTCTAGAAAGTTGTCAGCTTGTTCAAGTGTGCAGTAGAAGAATAATTCACAAGTGACAAAAAAGTCTATCAAGTAGTATCAAAGTGAGAACGTAATCGCCACCATGAGGAACCTGTGAAACGCTACTTTTGAACTCTTCGAAAAACGAAAGTTAATTGGCTCCAAATTCTAAAATTTTAGTTGTTGTTTACAGCCCAAAATGTATTCTTAAATTTTTCCTTTTTGAAGAAATGAAAAGGTTTTTATTATAGGTTTTGTAGTTTATTTTTCCCTATAGTCAAAGGCCTTAAAGCCTTATAGTCTAGGCTAGACTTAGCTAATTTTGTGGAAGAAATGGTGTTGCATTGAATTTCAGCACAAGGAGAGAAAAAAAAGAAGTTAAAGCTACTGGTTTTGCCGTTGAATCACTAAGAAGAGCATGGTATTTGAGAGTGGTATTAGGGGTTCAAGGTAAGAGGATCACATTAGTGGCTTCTGATGTGAAGGAGAGGCGACGAAGAGAAAAGTGGTTTTCTACCATGAAGTGTGGTTTTTCTATGAGCAAAGGTGGTTTTTGTTCAAAAGCTGACATTGACTCCTTGCCCTTGATTAAAGTTCAATCTTGTGGTGTAAAAAATTCACCAAGATCACCCATCTTTTCTCCAAAGGTTTTTATGTCCTTGGCTTCCTTAACCTTTAGATTTTTGTGAGCTTCTTCAAGTACTTATACCTAATGCTTTGATATCATTGTCAAGATCTTTGTACAGCTTGAAGAATTAATCCCTCACAACAATGTATCAATAGAACTAAACCTTTAAATTAAATCAAATTAACAAGTTCAAGCAGAGCATAAAGATAGAAATCAAAGTAGACATCACCATCAATAAGTATTGGGTTAATGTTGGAAATAGGAATGTAGGAATGCACACACACACACATGCACATAGTGGAGAAGCTCAAGGGAGCACACAATGAGCTGATAGATAGATAATGAATGTGTGCTATACAAAGATAAGTATACCCCAAGATGGATGTATACTAGCATGGGGAAAAAAATCTCCTAAAGAGGAAAAAGGTGCCCCGGCTGGGGTCTTAGTGTGTTCACATGCATCACTACCAAATATGGCTACAAATCCCCCCTAGGAGTGATGAAAGTATAGAGATGTGCCAGGCTCTTTGAACTATGATAGGAAGCCTAGACTAGTCCCCAAAGGGAAGTAAGTTTAAAGCTTTGTGAAAAGCTTTAAACTTCTCTCCTGGGATAGCCTTCGTGAACAAATCTACCAAGTTGTCCTGTGTTGGCTCATAAGCCAAGCTGATTTTCATTGTTAGAGCATCTCTCCCTGACATAATGATAGTGCACCTCAATGTACTTGGATTTCTCGCAACTGCCATAGCGCTCTAACTTCCAGTGAAGGTGGTAGTGGCTAAGGACTCGCCAATATCCAAATCAGCAACAATAAGGCGCCTAAGCTTACCACACTCAACTGTAAATGCTGCCCTGTACTTAGCTTCACAGCTAAAAGTGGCCATAGTGGGTTGCTTCTTACTGAGCCATGACATGTATGAGGCACCAAGGCGAAAACAAAAACCACTCGTGGTGGACACTCGTGTGTCATAACATCCAGCCCAGTATGAGTTTGTAAATGGATGCAGCTGTCATTTAGCCCCTTGGGATAAAATAACCCAAAGTGATTGGTGCCCTTTAGGTAACAAAACACCGGTTTGTTAACCCATTTCTAGGGTTAACAAGAGATACCGCCATTATCTTATATCAAGGAGTCAAGGTAGATACATCAAAAGGTCATACATCCAAGATATGAAGCAATGGTGTCCAAATCTACAGCTTGGACGGGCGCCTGTAATGGTCCGATGGAACACTTAAGGTGATTCCCACTTTAAGAGCGTGTGGTAGTAAGTTAGGATGAAGTCCTAAGTGATGTACTTCATGAATATATTATGAGAGTAGTCATTGTAATAGCATTAGGCTTCTTATGAGCCTAAATTACCCAGTCGGCCCCACAGTATAAGTGAGTGTGAACACTTATGGCCATGTATATAAGTGAATATCTCTCATAATACAAGCATACTCTCCCATTGTGCAATTGAGTCTTGCTCTTGCTAATCTCTCTCTCTAATGCATGCTAGTGAGTGTGTGTGAGTGATGTGAGGTGAGAGGAGGGACAAGTACACGTAGTGTAACGCGGCCGTGTAACAACACTTGCGGGAGGTGCCTTGGAATTGCTTCTCAAGGAGTTGTAAAGCTTGGAGATCTCAAGGATTATAAGCTCGGCCATTGGAAAGATCCTCACGACAGTTGCGGTTCACTAGCTAGTCTTTTGTTGGGGGGTTAGGGTGAGCCATAACATTTTTGGTGCCGTTGTCGAGGAGCTATCCCTTGGCTTTTTCCATCATTTTTCTCTAATCTACGCATTACCCATTGCCCATTGTCTTGATTAATGGTTTCCCATGAAAAAGATATGGATTTGATTGTAATTTGTATGTAATTTGTATGTAATTTGGTGTAGAATAGCTCTCTTTTTTGTTTTTGTAAAGAATGCTTTTTACTTAATTTTTAGCTTAATTTGTTGTTGATAATGTGGTTTTTAATGTTCTTAGGACTTGCACATAGAGTTTATTAGGTTTAGTTTGCATCCGTTGCATCAAACAATGCAATAGAATGCAATTTTTAGTGAATGTTAACTCTCTTTAGAGTTAAACATAGAACTAGAATAATTAATTTTAGCTTGAATTGTGTGTTTTTTGTTGGAATTTTATGCATTAGAGTATTAGCAAGCATTAGGAGTAGCTTAATCCTTTAAAAAATTTCTCAAAACCATCAAAAACCCTTGTAGTCGGCTAATTTCTCTTAATTGACTGGTTTTTGTCATTAAGAGTAATTAATCCACTTCAAGAGACAAAAATTTTAGAAAATATGTTTTTTGGGGTCTAATTTGGTCATGTAAGTAGTCTAAATTAGTAGTTTTGAGTGTTTTGAGAGCATCTAGATGCATCAAAACACCTAATTACATCAATTTCTTCATCAAATTGGAGGAATTTGACTCTCTTTTGCTTAATTTTGCCTTAAAAGAAGAGACCAAAATTAAGAGTTTGAATAATCTCTAATTATACATTAATTTACACATTAGTTGATGCACATAGCTTAGCAACACATTAGTTGATGCACATAGCTTAGCAATTCCTTGCTCTATCCAATGATGTGCTCAATTGTGTGAATTAATTAGTGATTAGGGGTTAATTAGAACCCTTGATTAGTCTCAAAGAGGAAAAGATTAGTGAAAGGATTAATTCTTGATTAATTTCTAATCACTTTTTTTACATAACTCTAATGAGCATTGAATGAGTAGATGCTCATGAGTTGTTAAATTATCTATTTTGGGGGTCATTTATGAAGGGTATAACGGGGTGTAAAAAGGTTGACTTTTTTTATTCTCACTTGCCTTTTTGGAAAAATGCCCATATCTCCTTAATTTAAAATTCAAAAAATATTTCCCCCAAACAAGGAAATTCAAATTTCCCAGTAGACAAAAAAAAAATCCGTGTAAGCCATGTGGCTCATGCTGTGAACCATTTCTCCACTCTCACGCTTTAAGGGTTCATGTCCTAGGGATCTGTGCCCCCAAACAATAAATTGAAAATCGGTTCGCGTCGTAAGTGGTCCACATGTGAACCCTTAAGTGTTCCATGTCGTGAAACAGTCCCCGCGGGTGGAAAAAAAATAAAAAATCGATTCACATCTTAAGCGGTTTACGACGTGAACCCTTAAGTGTTTCACATCGTGAAACAGTCCCCGCATGGGAAACAAAATCCGTGTGAGCCACGTGGCTCATGCCGTGAACAATTTTTACTCATGCCTTAAGGGTTCGTGTCCTAGGGGTCTGCGCCCAAATTTTTTTCTTTTCAAAAATCGGTTCACGTCTTAAAGCAGTTCACGATGTGAACCTTTAAGTGTTTCATGTCGTGAAACAGTCCCCGCGTCGTGAAAAAAAAATCAAATTTAATTTTTCGTGAAGTTTGGTTCACAGCGTGAAACCCTAAGCATTTTACGTGTGAAACACTAAGCATCTCACGGCGTGAAATAGTTGGTGCAAAAAAATAATCAAATTTAATAAAATTCATGAAGTCTGCTTCACGCCGTGAATTACACTCTGCTAGTTCACGATGTGAAAGGGGGGCCATCGGCAAAAAAAAGAAGCCCTGTTTGGAGACTTGTATCTCCTAAATTGTGAATCCGATGAAGGCGGTCTAGTGCTCATCGGAAAGCCGACATCGAGCTCTTCGAAATTGGTCTCGACCATCCGAGGGCAAAATCGATCGTTTTGGTCTCCAATTAAGTCTCAAAATGCAACTTGAAAATCGAGGCCAAAAATGGTCCTTAAAGCACTAAAAATTGCCCAAAACAGCATGAAAATTATTGCAAACGATATTCAGGCTACTTTTTGAGGGTCTAAACGATAAAATCACGAATGACTTAGCGAGACAAAGTTGTATTACTCCAAAAACACTACAACTCTCTCATACATGGTTTTTCCAAATTCCTTTTGGAACACCTTCAAAAACGGGCTACGAAACAAGAAAAAAATTTGTGATTTTTTTTCCATCGTGAGACAATGATGGAAAATAGGTTTTAGGACTTCCTCTTCCATCTGGGAAGCTACTAGCGTGCACCTTTTCCGAAAAAATATCTCTGAGGTTCACATGCGTGTAGTGTGCTAATTATTAGGACAAACGGACACTCGTTTGACCCAACGAAGGGTATGCCAAGCCTCCTAAGGCTGTGAATAGGCTGTGAGAAAAAAAAACACGTGTGCTTGCTCATTAAGGAGCAATTGACAGCGTTAGATATGGCATCAATAGAGGAACTAGTCGATGGTTCATCACATTGATTTGGCGACGATCAAGACCAACTTTAGAACCTTGAAAATAGCTTTGTCTATGGCTTTTCAAGACAAGGTGATCGATGGAGTGCAAAGAAAGAACTATATTCAATTGAGAGTTAACCAAAAACGAAACCATTAGAGACTTTATTCTTCAGATAAAACTCTTGGACCCACGATGTGAGTCATAGGAAAAATTAAATGATTCTCAATTGAAGAGATGTTTCATGATGGGCTTTTAAAAAAATACCTTACACAACTTGATCATTGTATCCAATCCAGAAACATTTGATCAATGTTGTAAAGAAGCAATACGTTTAGATGACAACATAATGGAAGATGATCGTGCTATGAGATGTTCCTCATCTAAACCAAGTGAAGTAATGGCAAAAGAAAGATTGATCTTGGAATTGTCATTCCCTAAATTCTAAGCAGCCTTGCTTGAAAACTTACAACCTACATCTCTAGGAGAGGATGAGCACTTCCAAAACCAAACATCCTTAATGCCTCTCCAAGTGATGAGAAAAATGCCTTGTGTTAAGTGTAATCACTACGACCATCCCAATCCCCATTGTGCATACAAGACACCTGTTTTTATGTATTGCATATATTACAAGGCACCTGTTTTTATGTATTGCATATATTGCAAAACCTTTGATCGTGATACTACCCAATGTCCCATTTCATCTACAAATAACTCAAAACCTCCATTTCTCGTGCACCAAACAGAAACACCCGAAAGCGTAGAAACTGCTCAAGAAGCAGTGAAGAAAACACTTCAATGTTTCTATTGTCATGGACCTCACAAAGTAGCAGACTGCACAGTTTGGAATACTCCCATGCCCACAATCACTGACACTTTGCAACCCCCTGTGTGAACGTTGTGGCATCGACTACATGTTCCAAGATTGCCCAAGGCGAGTTACTTCACTGCAACCTGTCTCCTCACATAATATAACTCTAAACATCTTAAGTGTATAAAATGGAAAATTGTCCACGATACCTGCTTATGGGATTGCAAGCCAAGGCATGAGAAACGGAAAAAAAGAATGCATGGGTAGAAGAACATGCCTTAAAGCAAAAACCAAAAGAGAAAATAAAACCACCTAAACCAAAGAAAAACAAGGGGCAACAAACTATTGACACCAAGGTTGAATTAAAGGATAGGGAAAAAGTGCCCGTGGAAGACCTAACCCCAAAAGAGCTAAAAACTACACATAATGCTGAAGCATCCACCTTAAAGTCTACCACACAAACCACAAGACCCATATGTGCGACACAAAATACAAAAGCTCGAAAGAAAATTCGTTCTCATCGCATGGGTAAACATAATGAAAACCTAATGAGATCCAATGAAAGTCAAAAGATAAAACAAGTTCTAGTACGTCTATAAGTGAGGATGAAACAAGTTCTGATTCGGCACTAGGTGCACCTCACAGACCAATCAAGAAGCTAGAACCCACCCAACCACCCCAAATTGAAAATCATGATCATATGACATATGAAGAACACAAAAAGCAAGCTCAAGAGAGCATGCTTAGCATTGTTGAGTGTTATACAAGATCACCGGTTGTATTTGAACCTAATAATGCTAATCCTAAAAGAGCAACCAAGACAAATTTAGGAATTTTGGGAATTATTCGAGTCCCATTTCTTATAGGATTGGTTGGAAACTCGGTATTTTTGTGTAGTTTGAGCTAACATCTATTTGTTGGTGCAATCTTTGTGCCAATAGATTATATCTTGACACAACTATTTGGCGTATTTGTTTGTAGTTGTATAGATACATACGTGACACTAAACTTAATTGAGATTATACAACACCTTTCATATGAAGAAGATAATGTTAAATACTATCTCCACTTTGAGACATTGAAGTAAAAACATGGGGTTTATTTAATTTGCCAAAAGAATTCTAAATATCATTATAAAAAGGAACCTTAAAAAGAGAGATCTCTAAAGGGTGTGGTGTTAGAAACAACAAAACAAAAAGTAAATCTCAATGACAGTAACAATATGCTAAGTTTACGATTGATCCACAGATAAAAACCCATCTTAGACACTATATCAAGATTATAAATCATGATATATATGCTCAAATTTGAGGGACATTGAAGTAAAAACATGGGATGATAATGCCAAAGAACACTTGTTACATTCAATGAGATTGTTACATTCAAGTTTACAATTTATCCGAAGACAAAAATCCTTCGTCAAGATAATAATTGAGTACAAATTGTATCTCAAACATAGCGTTTTCTCATGTATTGCTCCAATACATACAAAGTTTCTCTATCATAAGCTGCTTCATTTACTAAAGTGTTGCAAGTATACTCCCGTTTGTTCTTTGCATAAATCCAACCAAGTAACCATGCGCTGATTGTTGTCTCCAAAAAACTTTGAAGCTCCTCTATATTTTGATTCCACATCTTTGGAAAAATCAAGTAGGTTCCGGACATATTCCACATTACATTGTAGAGGGTATCATCAAAAATTAGTGTGTTATTTCCATCCAGGTCATGAAAAATTCTCCATGCTACATCTAAGTTTTTGTGGTATACAAATCGATATCCAATAAGAAGATCCGTCTTTTGACATGCTGCATGCCCTGCTACGACCTTAAACTTTTGATGGTGCCGAGGAAAGCACAACTCAAGAATGCGTCGAGTCCTTTGTAGTCTATTAGTACTCCAGATCCATACCTCAAACCATTGCATACAAAAATCAAGGAAAGTGAATGCATCTTTGCGAATCAAATGCCAAACACTTGTATTCTCTTCCACAAGATGCATATGTTTGGCCCAGTCTGGACATACATCACCATGTTGCATCTCAATGGTCTTAAGTAAAACACCATTGAGTTCAAGTATCAATACTCTTCTTTGTTTCCTTATTGTATCTGGGGGTGGTGGAACTCTTTTGCCTCTAGGTACATAAGTCACCAATGATTGGTGCCACCTCAATAGTAAGTTTTCTGTACACTTGAAATCAAAGCTATATGCTTCAACATATCCTGTTGAAAACAAAATGTTTGGTTAATGTACATTCAAAATTTTGAATAAATATATTATGTGCCAACAACATAAATTCATCCATGATATGGATGGTCTTAAACCTTCATAGACAAATGCTCCAATACCTCATTAGTTCAACCAAAAAAATAAAAGAGCGAGTATATTGTCAATGCTAAATTTCATCAAATTTATTGAATATGATGTATAAAAGATTTTCACTATTGAGATAATTGAGTCTATCCAAATTAAATTATTATGATATTCATAGCCTTACACCTTGACAAGGCAATATATTCAATAAAAAACAAACACATCTTTATTGCAATCGAATTGCAAATATTGACAAAAGAGATAATCAAATGACAGTAAGTTTGAAGGCATTTGATTTCTTGATACAATAGTGTAAAGATTTGGCTCGTACAATCCAAAAATTAAACCCATCTAAGTACATTGTTTTGGCCAAAGCTTAAGTCTATCTTATGGGCTTTTAGGTACAAAATGGCTCCAAACATTCTGCACCCAACAAGTCTTGATATTTGTACAGATCTCATACTTCAAACTGCACGTTTAGACCTTAGAAATGGTTTCCTTCGACCTGCACAGCAATAACTAGTTTGGGTTAGGTTGGAATCTGATTATACTGTCACTCAATGTTTAATGAAACCAGACATTATCCTACCCATAAGCTCAAGTAAGCCTTTTGTAGCCTTGATATGTATGCTTTTGCTGCAACTCCACTTATGAGATGACCACGATCATATCCCAAGCGAGTAGCATAAGCAATAGCGTGTTGATCACTCAAAATCCTTCTTTTGTAACACACTTTTAACAAGCTTAGCTGGTCTTTGGATAGTAATGGTACTCCAGCTTTGGATGCCAACATTGCTAGATCCTTGCTTATAGATTCTACTTCTCTTTTTTCCCCTCTTGATTGGACATACTTTAGCTTATCACCATATAATGGTAAGTGTGAAGATGCAGAAGATGAGTTTTCCACTTCTTCTTGCAAAAATAGGGAGGTGAATTGGAGCCATTCTTCCAGTACATCTTGAAAATCAATAAATAAATTATGGCCATGTGTGATAGGAGATTGACCTAGCCGATTAAGCAAAATAATAGACCTAATGTCATTTGTATTATTTAGATTTAAAAGGTAGGGTAGAAGGTCATTGCACAGTACGTAGTCGTGCCCTCCTTGAAAACTTTCAGGGAAGAGACAGTTGTCTTTTGGATTAACACATCCCTTGAAAGGGCTATCATCAATAAGCAATGTATTCTTCTTATTGCAAATATCTTGGAACTGATTCCAAACCTTGAGTAAAGGTTTAAACATAGCCTCAACAGTAGGCTTATCTGGCCTATACACTTTTCGAAGATTATGGATATAACATTCTTCTTGTCCCCACACCATAAAGAAATGATATTTCTTATGTGCATACTGTTCAAGAGTGTTTACATAGGCACAAACATTCTTGTGTAGCATGGTGGACCAAATACCAACATGAAAGTACTGGCAAATCTCATCCAAAAATTCAAAACACCCGGGGCGAATAACAACTGTGGTGCGACCAATATCAATTCGAATACAATTTGTTTGTGGATGCCTCTTCTCTTCCTTGTTGAGTAAAACTCCATTAAGATCAAGTATAAGTGCATGTTTCTTTATGGTGATTGCACGAGGAATATTTTCTGCATACAATACAGAAGAATGATAACACTTTAATGTGTTTACATACTTAACAATATTAAAACAAGTGATCCTATATTATCAATGAGAGCTAATTACAACAAAACATCCACAAGTTTACTTTCGTTTCATGCTCCCATATTCATCTATGACGATGGCTCCTAGACGTGATTGCATTTCCTTATTGATTGGTGAAGATTGAAATACTAATCTATCTCCATCTCTCTCAAAAGAATATAAACTTCCTAGAGGCCTACTCTTTTGTGTATCGGAACGTAGCTCCTCAACACGTTGCTCTATTTCTTGCGTACTTAACTTGTGATTGTTAGAAGCAGCTATACCTGCAAAAACAACTCTCGCTGAGAAACATACTTTTTAACACACAAAATTGCTGAATAAATCATCTTAAATAACATCCTATTGAAAAAGATATACCTTTAGTTTTCTTGGCACCCTCTGCCACCACAGAGTCCTTGATTTCAACTATTCTCTCTTTATTCGTAGCATATGTAGCCTCATCAATTTCTTCAACACCCTCTGCCCCACAGAGTCCTTGATTTCAACTATTTTCCCTTTATTTGTAGCATATGTAGCCTCATCCATTTGTTCAACAATCTCTTCTTGTCTCTCCTTGGTTGCAGAAGTCTCTTGAAGCTCTTCATTGACTTTATCTTTATTCTCACTAACCTCAACATTAACTTTCAAATTAGGAATGTCCTTAGTCTCTTTAGTCCTATCACTTGAAGGCCTTGAAGATGTTTGCAAAGCTGAATCATTGATGTGATCTACCTCCACCATGTTGTCTTCATTATTTCTAGCATTTAAATCATGAGAGTTGATCTCTCTAGTAGGGCTTTCATGATGATGTTCTAGTTGAGCAATGTTATCTTCGTCTTTCCCTTCTTTGTATATATCTGTAAGATTAAAATAAAATGCTATTACTTTTAGGATTTAAATAATACAACAAGGCTAATACAATACTAGTCATTTTTATATCTACACATATACTTTGTATCCAAACTTAGATTACTAAACTTCGACTGATGTACCATAATGAATTAGGAACCATAACATAAGAGTCAAACTTGAGTTTGAGCCTCACTTACAAGGGCAACGTAAAGATCGCTCAACTTGAGATTGTGCCTTGTGTTGGAAGACATCCCCAAGGTTGGACATAAGTGGAGGTACGGTTGAAACTTAAGTTTGAGACTCACCGCTACACTAGGATATGGAGTAAGTGTAATTTCTTAATAGTAAGTGTGCGTCATCATTTGTATTAGGCTCAAACTTAATTTTGAGCCTCACTGCTACACTAGGATATGGAGAAATTTCTTAATAGTAAGTGTGCATCATCATTTGTACTAGACGTTGGCATGAAATAAAGGATAAATAGAATAGAAATATTCACTTTAATAGAAAAATGTTAAAAGTGAATCCAAAAAAGCCAATGTATTAATCAAAAGACAAATTATTATTTCAACAAATCCACACTTTGAACAAAACCTTTGCTAATATTAGTTGTTGATAAGCTCCTTTCAATGATTCGTTGTACATTCATAATAAGCACTATCAATGCACTTTTCTACCTTTCTTTGGTTGAGAGCTTGATGGGCTATGAGCATGGAAAGCCTTGTTGACATCTGTATCCCCAATCTTCCACTTGCACCACACCACTCTTGCAAGGACGGGTGACCATCTAAAAGAGCAGAGCACTTTGATTCTAATGCCATCGCTTCCAAATCATCTTTTCATAAAGCAATACATCCTCTCTTCTTTAGCAAGCTCTCCTCTAGCACAACTCCACCACAATATATCTCTACAACATAGCTCTGTTTAGGACAAAACCCTGTGATGAGACCATCAATAAAGCCTTTGTCGATGAATTCTCTATTTTGGCCACTAGATCCTGAGATGAATACCTTTTTTGTGAGAACCTTATCAATGGCCTCAAACTTGTCAACCTTGCTGATGAAAAGAATAACAGTTGCAATCTCAACTGTTCCAGATGTCCAGGCATCATCTTTTTGTGTGTGGATCACACCAAATTCATAGTGCACCTTTGTTGACTGGCTAGAAATCCCTTCGATAAGCATTCCAATGGTGATGAAATCAACAAAACACACAAGAATATATTCATATTGTGAGTTTAGTGTGTTCAAAGCAAGTGCCAACTTGGAGAAAAATTCTGACGAGAGCTGCTCCTTTGTACCATGTAGGTCCATGATTGCTAGCTGAAATGGTACATGCTCTTCACTACAGAAGGCTATAATCTTTGTCATATCAAAACCCACCCCCCTAATTTTCCAAGGAATAGACTCTTGTTGAGATACAATACCCATAGATGCTCTATATAGGTGATTCAGTAAAGTTACTACACTTTTTGAAAGTGAAGGATTTTTTTTTGAAGGATTGAGAGCATCCCTAACAAAGGACTGGCTGTAGCTCCTCAATTGATTATACTCATACTCCCCTAGCTTATATGTCTCACACACCTGTTCCCAAGTCATCTTTTCCCTTGTCAGATCAAAATAGAAGGTGGTTATTGCATCTTTGAGAACTCGATCTGTTTTTAGCTTCCAAGCCATCTCCTCCATATCCATTCTTTGATGGGTTTGCTTTCCCTTTTTAAGCAGTATTCTCTTGTCAAGAAGTGATGTTTGAATGTCCAAAACTTCACTCTTCTGAAGGCCTAAAATGCACCTAAACAGCGTTGGGCCTAGTTGGACTGTTCCTGGTGCCTGTTGAATTTGCCCACTCTTCAAAGTTGGAAGTCTGGGATTTTGATCAAGACCTTTAGTTTGAGTTTCGCCCTTTGTATTTGGTAGCAAGCCTTTTGCATAAAGCCTCATGATCTTAACCCAGTTCTGCCATACATCATCA
Organism: Cibotium barometz; assembly: GCF_041138505.1. Classification (NCBI taxonomy): domain Eukaryota; kingdom Viridiplantae; phylum Streptophyta; class Polypodiopsida; order Cyatheales; family Cibotiaceae; genus Cibotium; species Cibotium barometz. Next base: position 16,381,356 of record NC_141108.1, on the reverse strand, counting down.
TCACATAGAAGCAAGTGTAAATCATTTTTGACAAAGTTCTTATGTAATGTGTGCTCCGTGGTCTCCACAAAGGCCTGCAAAGTTGCAAAGTAAGAAGTTAGCCCCCTCACTATGGATATCACAAAATATTAGGAGGAATTATGCATCTATGGGTTTTCAATCATTTGGAGCTTATGCTCAAACTTGAGTTTGAGCCTCATATGCTAGGGGTACGCTAGCATAGAGAGACAAGGCTCAAACTCAAGTTTGAGCCTTAAGGCGAAGTTCCATGTATGGGAGACTTGAACTTAAGTTGGAGTCTTAAGAGGCCAGAGTACAGTAGCATGGAGAACAAAGGCTCAATCTGAAGTTCGAGCCTTAAGGCCAGTGTACACTAGCATCGAGAGCCAAGGCTCCAACTCTAGTTCGAGCCTTAAAGCCGTCGGTGTACACTAGCATGGAGAACAAAGGCTCCAACTCAAGTTCGAGCCTTAAGGCCGAGGTGCACTAGCATGGAGAGCAAAGGCTCAAACTTAAGTTCAAGCCTTAAGGGGCCGGGGTGCATTAGCATGGAGAGCAAAGGCTCAATCTGAAGTTCGAGCCTTAAGGGACCGGGATGCACTAGCATGGAGAGCAAAGGCTCAAACTGGAGTTCGAGCCTTAAGGGACCGGGATGCACTAGCATGGAGAGCAAAGGCTCAATCTGAAGGTCGAGCCTTAAGGAGCCGCGGTGCACTAGCATGGAGATCAAAGGCTCAATCTGAAGTTCGAGCCTTAAGGGACCGGGATGCACTAGCATGGAGAGCAAAGGCTCAAACTGGAGTTCGAGCCTTAAGGGACCGGGATGCACTAGCATGGAGAGCAAAGGCTCAATCTGAAGTTCGAGCCTTAAGGGGCCGGGGTGCACTAGCATGGAGAGCAAAGACTCAAACTCAAGTTCGAGCCTTAAAGCCAGAGTACACTAGCATGGAGAACAAAGGCTCAATCTGAAGTTCGAGCCTTAAGGGGCCGGGGTGCACTAGCATGGAGAGCAAAGGCTCAAACTCAAGTTCGAGCCTTAAAGCCAGAGTACACTAGCATGGAGAACAAAGGCTCAATTTGAAGTTCGAGGCTTAAGGCCAGTGTACACTAGCATCGAGAGCCAAGGCTCCAACTCAAGTTCGAGCCTTAAGGCCCATGTACACTAGCATCGAGAGCCAAGGCTCCAACTCAAGTTCGAGCCTTAAGGCTGGCGAGAGCCAAGGCTCCAACTCAAGTTCGAGCCTTAAGGCTGGGGAGAGCCAAGGCTCCAACTCAAGTTCGAGCCTTAAGGCCGGTGTACACTAGCATCGAGAGCCAAGGCTCCAACTCAAGTTCGAGCCTTAAGGCTGGCGAGAGCCAAGGCTCCAACTCAAGTTTGAGCCTTAAGGCCGGTGTACACTAGCATCGAGAGCCAAGGCTCCAACTCAAGTTCGAGCCTTAAGGCTGGGGAGAGCCAAGGCTCCAACTCAAGTTCGAGCCTTAAGGCCGGTGTACACTAGCATCGAGAGCCAAGGCTCCAACTCAAGTTCGAGCCTTAAGGCTGGGAAGAGCCAAGGCTCCAACTCAAGTTCGAGCCTTAAGGCCGGTGTACACTAGCATCGAGAGCCAAGGCTCCAACTCAAGTTCGAGCCTTAAGGCTGGCGAGAGCCAAGGCTCCAACTCAAGTTCGAGCCTTAAGGCCGGTGTACACTAGCATCGAGAGCCAAGGCTCCAACTCAAGTTCGAGCCTTAAGGCTAGGGAGAGCCAAGGCTCCAACTCAAGTTCGAGCCTTAAGGCCGGTGTACACTAGCATCGAGAGCCAAGGCTCCAACTCAAGTTCGAGCCTTAAGGCTGGCGAGAGCCAAGGCTCCAACTCAAGTTCGAGCCTTAAGGCCGGTGTACACTAGCATCGAGAGCCAAGGCTCCAACTCAAGTTCGAGCCTTAAGGCTGGCGAGAGCCAAGGCTCCAACTCAAGTTCGAGCCTTAAGGCTGGCGAGAGCCAAGGCTCCAACTCAAGTTCGAGCCTTAAGGCCGGTGTACACTAGCATCGAGAGCCAAGGCTCCAACTCAAGTTCGAGCCTTAAGGCCGGTGTACACTAGCATCGAGAACCAAGGCTCCAACTCAAGTTCGAGCCTTAAGGCTGGGGAGAGCCAAGGCTCCAACTCAAGTTCGAGCCTTAAGGCCGGTGTACACTAGCATCAAGAGCCAAGGCTCCAACTCAAAGCCAAGGCTCCAACTCAAGTTCGAGCCTTAAGGCCGGTGTACACTAGCATCGAGAGCCAAGGCTCCAACTCAAGTTCGAGCCTTAAGCACACTAGCATCGAGAGCCAAGGCTCCAACTCAAGTTCGAGCCTTAAGCACACTAGCATCGAGAGCCAAGGCTCCAACTCAAGTTCGAGCCTTAAGGTCGGTGTACACTAGCATCGAGAGCCAAGGCTCCAACTCAAGTTCGAGCCTTAAGGCTGGCGAGAGCCAAGGCTCCAACTCAAGTTCGAGCCTTAAGGTCGGTGTACACTAGCATCGAGAGCCAAGGCTCCAACTCAAGTTCGAGCCTTAAGGCTGGCGAGAGCCAAGGCTCCAACTCAAGTTCGAGCCTTAAGGCCGGTGTACACTAGCATCGAGAGCCAAGGCTCCAACTCAAGTTCGAGCCTTAAGGCCGGTGTACACTAGCATCGAGAACCAAGGCTCCAACTCAAGTTCGAGCCTTAAGGCTGGGGAGAGCCAAGGCTCCAACTCAAGTTCGAGCCTTAAGGCCGGTGTACACTAGCATCGAGAGCCAAGGCTCCAACTCAAAGCCAAGGCTCCAACTCAAGTTCGAGCCTTAAGGCCGGTGTACACTAGCATCGAGAGCCAAGGCTCCAACTCAAGTTCGAGCCTTAAGCACACTAGCATCGAGAGCCAAGGCTCCAACTCAAGTTCGAGCCTTAAGCACACTAGCATCGAGAGCCAAGGCTCCAACTCAAGTTCGAGCCTTAAGGCCGGTGTACACTAGCATCGAGAGCCAAGGCTCCAACTCAAGTTCGAGCCTTAAGGCTGGGGAGAGCCAAGGCTCCAACTCAAGTTCGAGCCTTAAGGCCGGTGTACACTAGCATCGAGAGCCAAGGCTCCAACTCAAAGCCAAGGCTCCAACTCAAGTTCGAGCCTTAAGGCCGGTGTACACTAGCATCGAGAGCCAAGGCTCCAACTCAAGTTCGAGCCTTAAGCACACTAGCATCGAGAGCCAAGGCTCCAACTCAAGTTCGAGCCTTAAGGCCGGTGTACACTAGCATCGAGAGCCAAGGCTCCAACTCAAGTTCGAGCCTTAAGGCTGGGGAGAGCCAAGGCTCCAACTCAAGTTCGAGCCTTAAGGCCGGTGTACACTAGCATCGAGAGCCAAGGCTCCAACTCAAGTTCGAGCCTTAAGGCTAGGGAGAGCTAAGGCTCCAACTCAAGTTCGAGCCTTAAGGCCGGTGTACACTAGCATCGAGAGCCAAGGCTCCAACTCAAGTTCGAGCCTTAAGGCTGGCGAGAGCCAAGGCTCCAACTCAAGTTCGAGCCTTAAGGCCGGTGTACACTAGCATCGAGAGCCAAGGCTCCAACTCAAGTTCGAGCCTTAAGGCCGGTGTACACTAGCATCGAGAGCCAAGGCTCCAACTCAAGTTCGAGCCTTAAGGCCGGTGTACACTAGCATCGAGAGCCAAGGCTCCAACTCAAGTTCGAGCCTTAAGGCTGGGGAGAGCCAAGGCTCCAACTCAAGTTCGAGCCTTAAGGCCGGTGTACACTAGCATCGAGAGCCAAGGCTCCAACTCAAGTTCGAGTCTTAAGGCCGGTGTACACTAGCATCGAGAGCCAAGGCTCCAACTCAAGTTCGAGCCTTAAGGCTGGCGAGAGCCAAGGCTCCAACTCAAGTTCGAGCCTTAAGGCTGGGGAGAGCCAAGGCTCCAACTCAAGTTCGAGCCTTAAGGCCGGTGTACACTAGATTGGAGAACAAAGGCTCGAACTCAAGTTCGAGCCTTAAGGCTGGGGCGGGGTACACTAGCATGGAGAGCAAAGGCTCAAACTCAAGTTCGAGCCTTAAGGCCGGTGCACTAGTATGGAGAACAAAGTCTCAATCTAGGTCGAGCATTAACACATAAGTTCTATGTAGAGGAGGCTCGAACTCAAGTTTGAGCCTATATCCAAGTTGTGGAGTCTATCTTGGATCAGTTTTACAGGTTCTTGACATATGTGAAGATACAAAAGAGAGCAGCAAGAGGTGGAAACCATCTACGACGAGCAACGATCGACAAATGACACACTTAGCGTGCAATCAAGTAAGCGTTTATATTAGTGTAGACAATCAATTAAAGAAGGACTTACTTGCTGAAGTCTCCGATGTTGCACAGTCTTGATCTTGACGGATGCTTGAGGTATCCGTGGAAAAGAAACCGCTAAAAACGCAGGGCTGCAGAGATTATTGCTGCGAGAGATCTGCTCCGGGGTGCGCTTGAAATGCAGGGCTGGATCTGCTCCAAGGTGCGCTTGAAACGCAGGGTTTGCAGAGGGCGCGCTTGAAACGCAGGGCTGTAGAGACAGAAGGAGCGGAGAGTATTGCTGCGAGAGATTTGGTCGAGGGTGCGCAGGTTTTTTGTATGGGCGAAACGCGAGGTCGGCCGTTTTTCCTTTCTGCGAGCGAAGGCGAAGGCGGGTGCGCAGGTTTTGTTTGCGAGGTCGGTCGATTCTGTTTTTTGCGATTTTTTTTGGAGAGAGAAGGCGAAAAAAGTTTAGGGGTCGGCAGGGAATTTCGGGGTGCGGGCGGAATTCCGTTGGGGGGAATTTCGAATTTGAATTTGGGGGGGAATTTTTGAATTTGAATTCGATTTCGGCGGCCGTGGGGGGAAACTTTTGAATTTTGAATTTGGGCGGCTGGTCGGCGCGCCGCGACGGAGGAGGGGGGCTGGTTCTGCTGCGCCGCGCGACGGAGGAGGAGGGGGGGCGAGCCTGTGCGCCGACGCCGGGAGAGGAGGAGGAGGGGCTGTGGGCGCCGACGGTGGAAGGGGCGGGCCTGTGCGCCGGGAGAGGAGGAGGAGGGGCTGTGGGCGCCGACGGCGGAAGGGGGGGGCGGGCCTGTGCGCCGACGAGAGAGGAGGCGGCGGGCCTGTGGGCGCCGACGGCGGAAGGGGGGGGCGGGTCTGTGCGCCGGGAGAGGGGGCTGTGGGCGGGCCCGTGCGCCGACGCCGGGAGAGGAGGGGGGGGGGCTGTGCGCCGACGAGAGAGGAGGAGGCGGGCCTGTGCGCCGGGAGAGGAGGAGGGGGGGCTGTGGGCGGGCCTGTGCACCGAGAGAGAGGAGGAGGCGGCGGGTCTGTGCGCCGACGCCGGGAGAGGAGGAGGACGTTGACGGAGGAGCGCCGGGACGGCCCGGCAGAAAGGTAGTTTCGGTTTCATTCCCCAAGCCCAAGCCCAAGCCCAAGCCCAAGCCCAAGCCCAGGCCCAGGCCCCAGGTCCCAGGTCTTTTGATAATAGTCACTATCACTTTTGGTTATATACTCATCTTCATCCACACCCCACTTGTTCTATGGGATTAGGCTAGTTTCCCTCTCTATTCCTACTTGCTTGTGTAATAGACAAGGCTCCAACTCAAGTTCGAGCCTTGAGCTTGAGATTTCTTGTTTTCTTCCCTATTTTTCCCATACACCCCACTTATTCTATTGGTTTATCCTAGCTTCCCTCTCTATTCTTACTTACTTGTGTAATAGACAAGGCTCCAACTCAAGTTTGAGCCTTGAACTTGAGATTTTTTGTTTTCTTTCCTATTTTTCTCATACACCCAAATATACTTATAAACTATGCGATTAAAAATTCAACTAAAATCTATATAATGCACAATGGCTCATTCCCCAAGCCCAAGCCCAGGCCCAGGTCCCAGGTCTTTTGATTATAGTTACTTTCACTTTTGGTTATATACCCATCTTCACCCACACCCCACTTGTTCTATTGGATTATCCTAGCTTCCCTCTCTATTCTTACTTACATGTGTAATAGACAAGGCTCCAACTCAAGTTCGAGCCTTGAACTTGACCTTGACCTTGAGATTTTTTGTTTTCTTTCCTATTTTTCTCATACACCCAAATATACTTATAAACTATGCGATTAAAAATTCAACTAAAATCTATATAATGCACAATGGCTCATTCCCCAAGCCCAAGCCCAAGCCCAGGTCCCAGGTCTTTTGATTATAGTTACTTTCACTTTTGGTTAGTTACCCATCTTCACCCACACCCCACTTGTTCTATTGGATTATCCTAGCTTCCCTCTCTATTCTTACTTACTTGTGTAATAGACAAGGCTCCAACTCAAGTTCGAGCCTTGAACTTGACCTTGACCTTGAGATTTTTTGTTTTCTTTCCTATTTTTCTCATACACCCAAATATACTTATAAACTATGCGATTAAAAATTCAACTAAAATCTATATAATGCACAATGGCTCATTCCCCAAGCCCAGGTCCCAGGTCCCATGAGTATAGTTACTTTCACTTTTGGTTATATACCCATCTTCACCCACACCCCACTTGTTCTATTGGATTATCCTAGCTTCCCTCTCTATTCTTACTTACTTGTGTAATAGACAAGGCTCCAACTCAAGTTCGAGCCTTGAACTTGACCTTGAACTTGAGATTTTTTATTTTCTTTCCTATTTTTCTCATACACCCAAATATACTTATAAACTATGCGATTAAAAATTCAACTAAAATCTATATAATGCACAATGGCTCATTCCCCAAGCCCAAGCCCACAGGCCCAGGTCCAGGTCCCAGGTCTTTTGATTATAGTTACTTTCACTTTTGGTTATATACCCATCTTCACCCACACCCCACTTATTCTATTGGATTATCCTAGCTTCCCTCTTAGCAAATTAGCATTGATAGGTGAGATTCAAACTTTGGTTGGAGCCTGAACTCATGTTGAGATTGAATTACATTTATAGTTTTGTGTACTACCGCAAAAACATCGCTTCAGTCTTTCTTATTGAGATTTTGATTTTTTCAGGGATTGGAGGGTCTAAAACAAGGTGCTTCAGTGTTTCTCATTGATGGTTCTGCAAGGAAGGCACGCAGGGTTATTCATTCTATTGATGCATCTCAAACATGTGGTTTTCAATTCATTGGTGAGACATGTGCAACAATACATGTTCAACAAAGCTTTGATGACACATTTCTCATTCCATTTGCCACAATGGATGTAAGAACAATGTCTCAAGCAGTTGGAAGCATCATCAAATGGCCATTGGTCAACCTTGTTATGGACAGAGACATTACTAATACCAAAGAGGATAATTTTGCGAAACTTCTTGTTGATCAAGAAGATCACTTTATAGATAGGGAGAGCTGGAAAGAGAAAAGTGTCATCCTCTGGGATGACAACAGATCTACAAAACTTGGCAATGGAGTAGTATTGCTGGTCCACCCATACGAGGCTATAAATTGTAGAGAACTAGGGGAGAGTAGCTTGGGTGTCATTGTAGAAGGATCTTTGCATCCAAGTTCAACTTGTGTTTCAGGTTTGAATTTGGTTAGTTGGCCGATCAGGCAACTCACATTTGAGAATGGTGAACCATTAGTGAAGGACACAGAATCTTCTTCTATTGATGAGGGTATTCAAGATCACTTCATGCAAAAAAATATTGACAGCCTAAACAATTCAAGTGATGAAAAAGAGGATGGTGATGTAGAGGGCAATGATGGCGATAGTTCTGATGACAAACACCATGATGCCATGATCACTGACTATGATATCATTGAAGGGACAAATAAGAAAAGGAGCTATGTCCATAAGGTAAGGGTAATGAAAAATTACGATAAAACCCATGGAGCTGGCAAAAAATGTGATGTTGCAAACATTCACAACGTCGCAACCATTGATTGTTGCGAGAACCGATGTTGTCAAATTGGAGATAGATCCAAAATCATGCAAGCTAGGGTACACTTTTGGGGACAGAGCTATAGTACACGATACACATTTGTACTAGATTGCATGGGCATGGCCTATAGACAAGGTCAAGATGACGAGTGCTTTGAGTTCACATTTGATGGGAAGAAGGTTTGTAGTAAAGCATGGTATGTAATGCATGGCATCGGTAAGTCAACGTTCTATAGGCTCAGAAAGAAGTTCTTGAATGGTGCATGTAATGTCAGTCATGGCAACAGTGGGATAATACGGAAGGGCATGACACATGTTGAGATGGCAAAATCAATCATACAGGGCTTCATAGATAATAATGCCGATCAAATGCCACATAGGTCAAGGACAACTATGCATGGAGCCTGCGAGACCCAACGTGTTCTACCAACAATGTACAAACAGGTGGACATATTGCGTGAAGTGAATGACACACTTGTCTCGTTCGAATACCGGCCACTGTCACAACCATCATTCTCAAGATTGTGGAACACAGAGTTCAAGACAGTTAGTTTATCAAAAACCAGCACCTTCTCAAAATGCGACATTTGTACGGCAATCAAGGTCAAGTTGGAATCAACAAAAAATCAAGAGGAGCGTGCCAGATACATGGCACAAAGAAGGGCACACATGTTGAAACAAATGAGTTGTAGAAATCTATACTATGCTTGGAGGAGCTCTTCCGAAATGAACCCAAACAGGTATTTGTGTATTATACATGATAAGATGGACCAGAGCAAGACTGCCATACCACAAATTAAACCAGTTCCTAAATCTCTCAATGGAGTTGAGAGGCTTCCAGTATCCTTGACAGGAATGCTCACTCATGGACATGGACAAACAGCTTATGGTCACTTTGCCTTGGGGTTATGGCCAAGTGATCCCAACTTCACAATTTCATCTCTCTCAAAATGTTTAAGAAACTTAGAAAGAGGAGAGCAACACATGTATGGTGACTTGAGCTCACAAAACTCAGATGCTGAACCACGAACAGATCTTTTTTATTGTGTTTTGTCTACTATGGCCCTGTATCAGCATATGGAAGTACTGAAGGAGAGAAATGCATATTGCAAGCAGAGCATTGAGGATGCAGATGCAGATGCAGAGACAGAAACAAATGTGGATATAGAGGAAAATTGTTCTTCACATATGCAGTCAGTCTTTCATACTAACACACATGTGCAAGATAGGGGCAATGGAAATGCATCAAGTTTAATGCCATCAAATTCAAGGACATTTTTTAAGAGATTGCCAAGGACGTTGTTGTTGCAACTTGACAATTGTGGTTCTGAAAATAAGAACCGTTATGTATTTGCCTATCTATCCCTATTGGTTGCACGAGGAGTGTTTGACATGGTGCAGCTTGGTTTTCTTATGGTTGGTCATACTCATGAAGATATTGATGCATTGTTCAGTCGCTTCTCTGAGAAGTTAAGGAAACAAACCATTTTCACATTTCCACATTTGATGAAGATCTTTAATGAGTGTGTTAGCATGCATCCAGCACCCTTTCTCCTACAAAAGGTGGCAGACTTCAAAGGCTTTGTCAAGGGATGCTTACATGATGGAGCCGATAGCTTGATTGGACATTCAAAGCCATTGCAATTCAGGTTTTATATGAGTGATGGAATACCTTTGATGCAATACAAAGTACATCCCAAAAATGTTGATTGGTTACCAGAAAGCGGTATAGAGTTATGGAAGAGAAATGACCAGGGAGGACCCAAGCTTCCTGAAGGTTTTCCAAAAGTATTGCCACCCTTTGAGTATGTTAAGGAAAATGAGAAGGTTGTGGAGGGCTTAAAAAAACATGTCAATTGGTGGAAAGAGCACTTGCAAGAGAAAGGAGACCAAAGTGATTATGCTAAGTGGATCAATCCGGTCCTTGCCTATTGGGAGAATCTTATGCTAAACATGCAAACCCCTAGTGCAAGGGAAGACATTGGATTTTATGACTTTTGGCCAAGGAGTGTATGCGAAAAAGCTGAGCCTCTTAACCTTCAAGTGGAGGATAATGTAGATGAAGGGTTTGATGTAAATGAGGACCATTATTGTGGTCCAATGCGCAACAAACCTGCTGAAGAGTTCAACCCGACTCTTGATGTGTCTAAAGGAGATTTTACGCTTGTACAACCTTGTGATGCAAATTACCCAATATGGTTGGGAGTGACAACAAGTGATGTTGATCAAAACAACAACTCGATAAACTACCTACAAGTTCAGATACAATATTGGGCACCAATTTCAAAGAAGAAGAATGCAAGTGATGTGGAGGTTTATAAGGATTGCTGGAACAAGTATTGGCGAGAGAACAGAAATGATCCTCAGCGCTGGGAAGATACTAGCTGCATCATTTGGGCATGGAAGCCCAAGGGTGGACGACTTCCAGAGAAAATCAAGATTCCAAAGGCTATAATACTGAAGGCCAAACAGAATCAATTGAATCAACATGTCAGTGCAGTTGAGCAAGAATGATTTGTTAGCATATGGGCAACTAGCTTCGTAATCTTTTAGCAATGTTGTATGAAGCTACCAAACTCATAGTTCGATCATTATTCAGATTGTAAGGCTTTCTTAAGCTTTTAGATTTATGGTTCACCCATTGTTCAAGAATTTTGATTCAATACAGATGGTGATCTTTTTAATTCTATCACCTAGACTTTCTTACAACTTAAAGTTACATTGAATATCCTTTCTTTGTTAAAGTTTCTGTGTTTGATGGTCAACTGCTGGAGGCTATGTGATATAACAAGCTTAATTCCTGGTGTGCATGTGTGTGTGTGTGTGCAGGCAAATTTACATCCCACCACCAACATCATATACACTTGTTACAAATGTACAATAGTATATAAATCATATCGCATTATTCAAATGCTTGTTGAGAACATCCAATAATAAATCTTGCATATCGTACAATAAACATTGTATTGGATCTAACAACAAAGAATGCTTGTTGAGAACATCCAATAATAAATCTTGCATATCGCACAGTAAACATTGTATTGGATCTAACAAAGAATTGTCCCAAAATTGTGCATATTTCCCAAAATTCCTAAATTTGAGTTAACCAAAATACAAGAACCAGAGGAGTATCGCTTCCCCTTTTAAGAGGAAGACATACTCTCTATAGAAGAGTCAATTGAGGCAGATTGCATGGATTATGCGGTTGAAAAAGTACGTGATGAATTTGATGAATCCCTTATAAAATTAAAGCAGTCTCTCAAATCCTCATTTGGAGGAGTGCTCTTCTCTCATCTTGTGAAGCCAGCATAGCATCAATACTTGCACCTTTAAAGGCTAAACATGAGTTATACTAGGACATAAAGAGCTCCACACAACAAGACTGTGAGAATTCACAAGTTTCCAAATAGAACTTAGTTAGAATTGCCAGAGGACCGAGTGTACCATTGTACGCTTTAGTTACTACTGAAAAGCCTGAGAGCCAAAAAGCGGATGAAAGTGAATGGGAATATGAAACTGAAACGGTATCTAAAGCCAAAACAAAAATTGAAACATCCATAGTTCCTCTTGAAGATTCTATCATGGTGTGGTTAGATTTTCCTACAATAAATGACGTTAAGGCACAAACGCGCATTGATTAGCTCTCAAGCTAGTCATAACATCATGACAATAGACACTTGGGTGCCATTGGGACAACCTAAACTCATCCCTAAAGACAATGGTCCTGTAAGAGGAGCCAATAGACACTTGGGTGCCATTGGGACAACCTAAACTCATCCCTAAAGACAATGGTCCTATAAGAGGAGCCAATGGATAAAAGATTGAAGTTCCAGGTTACTTTAGCTATGCTACTCAAACAATCATTGGAGATGTGGAATTTACATTCCATGTTACCCCAGATCCCCTTGAGTATGATGTCGTCCTTGATGGAACTTGGATACGTGGCTCGTTGTATTCACTTGATGAATCCATGCAAACAATCATATTGAACACTCCTGCAGGCAGGCATTGTGCAATTGCTCTTATGGGAGGAAGAGACCTTGGAGGAGCTGGAACTTCCAACATACCTTATTGAGAATATTCCAAGAATTATGGTTGGATTGGAACTTTCTAATAAAATCACCACAATCCAAGCACAGCTTTATCCAACTCGAGAACACAATCTCATAACCCTCGAGTTATGGTATTTGTTAGATCAACCAACACTTACGGCTCATCTTGAAAGAATTCCATTTACACAAGACTTGAACATGCCATGTTTAGGGTACTTTGAACATACACAATGTATATTGAAACTAACTCCCTTATTTGTAAGTTTTTTGTGCTTGAGTATGTGTTGGAAGTAGATTTGATCGTGGGGCATAAATGGACCATTGCTACCTAAGCACCACTGTGCTTTACTAGTGATAGGGTCATATGACGGTCAACGACACAAAGTTGATAATATAATACTGCACGGAAGAGGATCCAACCCTAATGGATTTCTATAATGCTAAACACAAAAGGTTACAAGCCTCTTCCACAGAAGCCCCTCTACACAATGACCTACCATCTGCCTCAATGACCGACTCCGACAAAGCATCTACCCCTTCCCTTCCATCCTACCTAAAAGTGGTAGAATATCACAAACAAGTCCCAACGATCTTCAATAGCCATTATATTTTTGTTAAGCTTATAGCTTACTATTCTTTTGGCTAAATTAATGTCACAGCTACTCCATGAGTACATATCCACACTCATGCACTGGAGAACATTTGCATCAAAGCCTCACCATTAACAACTTTCCAAGTACATCTTTGGATGGGGGGGCATGGTGGGTGAAAGCCAGTCACAATGGTACAACCCATTGCTTGGAATTTTCCTTCAAATTACAAACCACTCTAAACGACGTTACTATCTTCACAAATCAGTGATCTCCAATCCTTAGTGAAGATATCTATATTAGCCTCGTAAGTCGACGTAATTATTTCAATCCTCGCCAACAAGTGACTACTTCAACATAAAGCAGTTCAATAAGAGTCTATATGACTCACTTCTTGTACTTCATGTCCATTTGCTTCATTAGAGCACTAAAAATTAACATAAAAGCATAAAAAGCACATGGGAAGAAGCATGTAGAAACAAGCCCTACTCAACAACATTTGACAAGAATCCTGCCACACAAAGGGACATCATCGAAGGCCAATTTCTTCAAATGATGAATGTCGCTTCAATGAATCAAATGAGGAATTGAGAAACACAATCTCATCCGATGATTTTGACTACGTTTCTCTGGATCCTTCCTTCTCTTCTTTCCCCATCAATAACATCTCTTAGCTTTCCTTCTCTTCTTTCCCCATCAATAACATCTCTTAGCTTTCCTACTAACACAAATCACATGTAGCCTTGCTTATGATTGCCAAAAACAAAGCGAGGAAAAAATCCAAAAAAAACATGCTCACACAACTATAAAAATGCAATCATTTGCAAAAAAACTGCACCTACCCACCCGTTAGGAATTCCCAAAAAACCACTAACCTTTTCATTTACTAACTAACGTTTCTTATTCCTTTCGGAGGAACAAAGACCATTGAACATCACTCAACATTAAAGCCATCTACAAGCACGTCAATTCTCCCCACATAAAGGTCTTCAACGCGATCACAAGGATGCAATTGCCGTCAGGAAGGGGGGAATGTTAACCCATGTAAGATCCCTGTCCCCACTGCGCAACGGATTCGGGGTGCTAGCAGCGAAAGTAGCACATCTTACACGGGGCAGGGTCCCACACTCGGAGCCTCGCCCACGGATATCCGGACAGGTGATTAATTCCTCGATTCTGCCAAACCAAACTCGGAAAAACTTCTCTTACCCAGAAAGCACGGGCGATTCCACCAGGATAACTTTTACCTAACGTAGTCAAAAGCCTTAACTAACTGAGCTCATCTGACTGAACTTGTAAGTCCCATAGTCAGATCAGGGAAAAAGACTGTACTTGGATCATATAGACCAACGCTTTTTTCCTCATTGAGAGGCACAGCCATTGATTCTTTTCCATAGAACAATTTTTGTCCGGGATTTACTTCATCTATCGAACTAAACAGAATTTGAGTCTCGATTTAGGGATCCATCAGTCCAGCCTAATCCCATCCAGTCCCATGGGTTAGCCAACCGCCCAACCACTATAGTGATGGGATCCAATTAGGAATTTGGTTAGGTTTTGTCCCGGGTACCTGGGAAAAGAGTTCCCAGGTCCCCTAGCCGGATTTTCAAGCAAATTTAACTCCAGTCACACCACTTACACACCCAATATGAAATTGCCTTTTTCCTAGATTCAAATGTATTTAATTCAGTCATTTAATGAAATCATAGTATTACTGATCATAAACTTCCAAGTATCCGGTTGAATCTTACTTTCCAATCATTCCTTCATCGGAGTATCTATGGCATCATTGGCAACCAGAACGCTCACCACCTATTCACTCAGGGGCCTTTTCTATAGTTCCTAGCTCATAGTACCCGGTAGATAATCACTTATAAAAATCAAGATGGAATCCTCGTTGAAGATCAGCAAGATCAACCAACAGATCCATATAAGAGAGCTATGGACTCATCAGTTGAGGACCAGCAAGGTCAATCAACTAGATCCATACTCGGTTTCAGAAAACAACTCTTACTCCTTGTTCCAATATCTTTCTCGACGCACGTGTGGGTATCTTCGGCGACCCAGAGCCCGAGCACCGTATGGTCAGCACCCTCTAGGATCCTTCGCACGTCACCTAGCGCTTCACTCATAGGCCGCTTCCTTGGTCCCTCATCCACCATACTGGAAGCTCACCATTTAAATCGAACCGAGGCTGGTCAAGACCTCGGTCGACTTTGCTACGCGAGACGTCCTCCGTTGACTCTCCATCAGCTGTTGCAACTTTATCAGGTAGGTCTTCACGACCACATACTCAAGACAGTCAAAATGCTTCCCCAAGCATCTTTGACATAAAACAGTCATTTGCAATAATGAACTCACATCTTTGACATAAAACAGTTCACAAATACAGTTTCAATAATGAACTCAGATCTTTCCAGATTGTTCCACATCAATCCATATTACTTCATCCAAATCCAAATCATATGTGTATCCATTCTTGACTAGATACATCATTTTCCATCCCATCAGATCAGATTCATTCACTTCGCATAACATCCATTCCTATCTTTCTTAATTTACATTACGTCTCATCACTTCCATTTCTCATTACATCTCATTCGTTTAGATCTTATATTATTCATTCACATTCTGATTCGCTTGACATCTCATCTCATCCATTCGCTCATATCGACTTCATATCCATTCACATTCATATTTGCATTCATTATTCCACATACACATCCACATTCGTACATCTACATTCACATCTACATCCATACATCCATTTTCACATCCACATTCATACATCCACATCCACATCCACATTCATACATCCATTCACATTCACATCCATACATCCATATCCACATTTCACATTCATACATCTACATCCACATTCACATACATCCACATTCTTACATCCATATCCACATTCACATTCACATACATCCATATCCATATCCATATCCACATTCACACATCCACATTCACGCATCCACATTCACGTTCATACATCCACATCCACATTCCATATCTACATCCATATCCACATTCACATTCACATACATACATATTCTTACATCCATATCCACATTTGCACATCCACATTCACATTCACACACATACATCCATTCACATTCACATCCATACATCCGTATCCACATTCCACATTCATACATCCATATCCACATTCCACATACATCTTTCCTTTCACATACATATAACTACATCCATTCTCTCATATACATATATCTCCATCTATTCCTCGTTCATTATCATCTATCTGATTCGTTTCACATCCTCGTATCTATTTATAGAATTACAAGAGAATTCTTATTTTTGATATAAGATTTCTTTACGCATCTATTTATGCATAAATTCCATTTTAAGGAGAATAACACTTTCGAAATAAAAATCAATCTTTTATGCATCTTCCTATGCATAAATTCCTTTTAAATGAAAATGACACTTTTGAATTAAAATTCAATCTTTTATGCTTCTTCTTACGCATAAAATCAAAATGGATGAAAATAACTCTTTTGAACTAAAATTAGATTTCTTATGCATCTTTCTATGCATAAAATCAATTTAGTAGGAATTACACTTTTAGAATAAAGAATTTTTCTTATGCATCCTGTTTATGCATAAAATCATTTATGATGAAAATCACACTTTTAATATAAAAGAATTTCTTTTGTGCATCTAATTTAAGCATAAAATCATTTATGATGGAAATCACACTTTTAATTAAAAAAAAAATCTTTTATGTATATGTTTATGCATGAAAATCAAATATGATAAAAGTAACACTTTTATAATTAAATAATAATAATCTTTTATCTTTTATGCATACTTTTATGCATAAAAATCAAATATGATAAAAGTAACACTTTTATAATAAAAAAAATCTTTTATGCATACTTTTATGCATAAAAATCAAATATGATAAAAGTAACACTTTTATAATAAATAATAATAATCTTTTATGAATACTTTTATGCATAAAAATCAAATATGATAAAAGTAACACTTTTATAATAAAAAAATAATCTTTTATGCATACTTTTATGCATAAAAATCAAATATGATAAAAGTAACACTTTTATAATTAAAAAAAACTTTTATGCATACTTTTATGCATGAAAATCTATTTTGATGAAAGTAACACTTTCATAATAAAAGAAAATTATTCCTTTTATGCATAAAAATAATAATAATCAATATGCATCTTCTATGCAAGAAAATGACACTTTTAGAGTATAGAATTGATAGGAATTGCTCTTTTAGTATAATAAAAGATAATTCTTATTTCCAAAAATTTCGCCCATAACCTCCTTTGTATGGCTGACCATTTTTTAATTTTTTCTACTTAATTTTGTCTTAAAAATTAACTCTAATTGATTTAAAGTAATCTATACTAATCAAATTTCACTTATAATCCAAAATGGGATTAACAACCTTATGGAGCATTGGTACTTTTAATTAAGAAGAAGAATGGCACTTATCGTATGTGTGTTGACTATTGAGCCGCCTTAAAACAAGATTACAATAAAGAATATATACCTTATCCTAATAGTTAATGATTTATTAGTAGAAAATTGAGAGGGGATAAGGTATTTAGAAAGATAGACCTTAAATTTAGGCATTATATCAAGTGCAATTAATGCTCTAGTGACTTTTAGTAATCGAATATTCCTTAAAGTATCATTTGTGTGGTAGAATTCTTTGATGATATGTTAGTCTTTAGTTAGAACATTTAAGAACATGAAAAGCATATGGAGCAAGTATTTTCACGCTTGAAGGAAAACCCAACTCTATCTTAATAACATTCAAGAACATGAAAAGCATCTAGAGTAAGTATTTTCATTCTTGAAGGAAAACCCAACTCTATCTTAATCCCAAGAAGAGTAGTATGTTTCAAGATAAGATTGAGTACCTAGGCCACATTCTTTCAAACTGACAGAATACAAATTTATCCAAAGAAAATCAAGAGCATTGCCAATTAGCCTAGACCACGTGATCTTGATGAGTTACAATTGCTCTTGGATTTATGCGGCTACTATATGAAGTTTATCAAGAATTTTTCTTACATTGCATATCCATTGAGCCTAGCCTTCTAAAGAAAGCTAAGCATTTTCATTGGACCAAGAGATAAGATAAATTCTTTAAATCTTTGAAAGAATATCTTACTCTTGCACCAATGTTGAAGCTACCTAATTTTTGTAGACCTTTTTTCAAAGTTGTAACTAGTGCTTGTGGCTATGGGATTAGACAACCAGCTCTTATGTAAATGCAAGGTATATGCATCCCTTAGCCTATGAGAGGCAAGTTCAAACCAACACAGAGAAATTATAGAACGTATAATAAAGAGTTAACAATTGTGGTATATGCTTTGCAAACATGGAAGCATTACTTACTAACCTGACACTATTATTGATCATCATCAGCACACCACCACATGCACTGGTAATGTTTACATAAAGTATTGACCTTTAAGAACCATCCTAGAGAAGATGCTTAGTGGATACTTGAGAAATTTTTTCATTCTTGTCTAAACATCATTCGCTCATATAATCTAGCATGCAACTGAGCCCAGTTGCTAACTCAGGCAAGTGGGAATGTTAGACCACATGCCTTCCTCTATGGTGATCCCTCTATGGTGGTTCCAAGATGCCTAGGGGGTGACCATTCCAAGATGCCTAGGGGGTGACCATTGTACCATGCTAATGGGTTGGTATCATGGGTGAGACCACTTATAATACTGACGAGTCAATGCTATTGGTGTATGTATTTCAGGCCATGACATTTTTATTAGTATTGTGGGTGATCTATGTGTGTTTTATGCCCATTTTATATTGTCATATCAAGATTGATTGTGTGGATTTCAAATAGTTGTTGTAATTGGCCTGGTTGATGTTTGTGAGATAGGCATGATGAGTAGTGACACCAACTAAGGTACTGCATTGATGATGGTATGCACATAGCACATGAGCACCCACTATGGTATTATACAAGGTATTTTTTTGTCCACTTCCACTAACCTTTCTAGCATGTGAATTCACTTGATATATATGTTGAAAATAGCAAGGGAGATAGAAAGGGGGGTTGCCAGGGGTATTACTCCATCACAAAAGTCTAAAGAACATGACCAACTAATGAGAAAATTTGAGAATCTGCGAGATCCAATTCTACACCTCAAGATGTTCAATCAAATTTGTGGGGCTTTTGGAATTATGGATAATCAAATCAATGCTTTTAGCTTATTAACCTTGGATGGAAAGGGTGGATAATGGTTCCAATATTCATGTGAGACCCCTGCCCCCTCCGCACAACACTGGACTCCGAGAAGCTAGCGGCAGCGGAAATAGCAACCTCATGTGCTAGGCAAGGTTTCCCACTCGGAGCCTCGCCCACAAATGTCTGAACAAGAGACTAACCCTCAGTTCTTCAAAAACCAAACCCGAAAAAAACTTCCCTCGCCCAGAAAGCATAGGCGATTCCTCTAAGAGAATTATTCTAACATAGTCAAAGGCATTAACTTCCCTTTTTCATTCCGACCGAACCTGTGGATCACATGGCCGAATCAAGGGAGGAACTTGTACTTGGATCATAGAGATCAATGCTTTTTTCCTCGTCAAAGAGGCACAGCCATTGATTCTTTTACATAGAACAAGGATTAGCCGTGATTTACTTCAACTATCGTAACTTGAACAGAATTGAATTTTAATTATAGGGATCCATCTGTCTAACCTACAATCCCATGGGTTAGCCAACTGCCCAACCACCATATTGATAGGATTCATTTAGAAATTTGGTTATGTTTTGTCCCAGGTACCAAGGGAAAGAGTTCCCAGGCCCCCTAGCCGGCACTTATGCAAAATACAATTTAGACACACCACTTACGCACCCAATATGAAATTGCCTCTTACAGATTTAGCTTTCTTTAAAGCAAACTTGAAATGAAACCATAGTATTACTGATCATAATCCTCCAAAATATCCAGATCCAATTTCCAACTTTTCCACTTTCCAATCGAAAATTCCAATTTCAGTCATTCCTTCCTCGGCGTTCCTATGGCATCATTGGCAACCAAAACGCTCACCCTCTGCTCACTTAGGGGCCTTTTTGATAGTTCCTAGCCCATAGTACCCAAGAATATAATTAAGTATTCCATTCATCCCTTCCTCAGCGTACCTATGGCATCATTGGCAACCAAAACGCTCACCACCTGCTCACTCAGGGGCCTTTTCAATAGTTCCTAGCCCATAGTACCTAGGAATATAATCACATAAAAATCATATGGACTCTCAATTGAAGATCAGCAAGATCAACCAACAAGATCCATGTAAAAGAGCCATGAACTCATCTGTTGAAAACCAACAAGGTCAATCAATCAGGTCCATGCCCGTGTTTAGAAAACAACTCCAACTCATTTTCTTCCTCTACGCATGCGGCGTGGGTATCCTAGGCGACCCAGAGCCCAAGCACCGTATGGTCAGCACCCTCTAGGCTCCTTCTTTTGCAGGTGACCTAGCGCTTCACTCATAGGCCGCTTCCTTGGTCCCTCATCCACCATACCGGAAGCTCACCATTTTAACCGAACCGAGGCTGCCGAGACCTTGCCACGCAAGATGTCCTTCTTTGACTCTCCGTCAACTGTTGCAACATTTTCACTTAGGTCCCCACCACGACCTTATTCACAAGATGGTCGAAATTCCCCGGCATTCTTAACATAAAACAATCTTTAAAAAACAGGTTTCACATACAAATACAATTCCAAACAAAATTCCCATCTTTCCTCATCACTCCACATCCTTTCACATTATTCCTCATCTTTTCTCATCATTCCACATCCTTTCACATTATTCCTCATCATTTCTCATCTTTCCACATTTTTCTACATCAATCCATATCACATCACATCATTCCCACATCAACTCACATCCAATCACATTATTTTCACATCAACTCACATCCAATCATATCATCCCACATTAATTCACATCTAATCACATCATTCCCACATCCACTCACATTCATTCACATCATTTCACATCCGTTCACATCCACTCACATCATTTCACATCCATTCACATCCATTCATATCATTTCATTATCTATTCACATCCATTCACATCCATTAACATCATTTCACACCCATTCACATCATTTCATATCATTCACATCCATTCACATCATTTCACATCCATTCATATCCATTCACATCCATTCACATCCATTCACATACATTCACATCATTTCACATCCATTCACATCATTCCTACATTCATTCACATCCATTCTCATCATTCCTACATTCATTCACATCCATTCACGTCCATCCACATCCATTCACATCCATTAAATGATTCTATAAAATTTGTGCATAACCTTCTTTATATTTATGACTATTGAATAATGTTCAAAACTCCTCTTTTAACATAAAATTTATTTTTCATAAATTCATTCTCTAGTGATATCAATTTTACCATAACTTCCCCGCATTTTCTATGAAATGATAATGATTAAAATTCCACTTTTAACATAAAAATTATTATGCATATATTCATTTTCTAAGGCTATAAATTTTGCCATAGCTTTCCCCACATTTTCTATGAAATGATAATACTCAAAGTTCCTCTTTTAGAATAAAATTATTTATGTATAAACCTTCATTTTCTAATAAGAAAATTTTGCCATAACTTCTTCGCAATTTCTATGAATTGAGAATGGTTAAAATCACACTTTTAACCTAAGAATTAGTTTATGTATAAACCTAAGCTTAAACATAAACATTAATTCATCATAATAATCAAGAAAAGCATGGTTTTAAGAGAAAAACCACAAAATAAAATGCTTGCGAAGTATGAGGGAGGTTGGGAAGAAGATGAACATCAAAAAGAGAGTAAAAGGTTGGGAAGAAGATTAACATCAAAAAGAGAGTAAACATCATTATTTTAGGCTTACCCTTGGTTTGTTTGATTCTTTACCTTGCAAAAGATGTGTAGCCCTCAAGGGAGAGGCTTGGCCACCAAGGGGAAACGGTAATCTTCAAGAAAGAAGAGGTTTAGTGAAGCCCCAAGCTTCACAATGGAGAGGCAAGGTAGAGAGATAATAGAAATATACTAAACAAAAATTACACTAGCATAAAGTTACTCCATATGAAAATACAAAGGAATGGGGGTCTATTTATAGGTGAGGGAGGCCACCAACCAAGTCCAACTGTGTTCTAGAGGTTTCCAGCTTCAGTTTGACCCAATTTGGACAAGATTTGGATCAGTTTGGCTCCATTTTTGATCTAGTTTGCTTCAGGAGAGAGGAGAGATGAAATATCTTGATTTTTTTAATTAAAAATGTTAAGAAATGATGATAAAAAAAGGTGCCTATCTCAAGTGGCTTTCCCTCCTTATTACTGAGGTGTCAAAAATGCATCATTTTACCAAAATATCTCTTTTTTTTACTAATATACCTTAATTTTTAATAAACCGTGTACGCAGTCAACTCTTCATCTTATGTGAGAATTTACTCATTTTTGGGGTATTTTCTTTTATTCTTTTCATTTTTGTATCCCGACACTTGGATTAATCCTATTGGCCCTTTGGAATCTTATTTGGACCTTAATCCAAAAATTTCTGAAAATGTGAACCCTTAGGCTAAGGTCTCTTATACACATATTCAATTAATTCCGAATGTACATTGGAAAGTTTCTTTTGAACTTCTATTTGAGGGGAATTCATTTTAGATATCAGGAGAATTTTTGTATTCAAAAATATCTCAATTTTGAATTACCTCTCTCTAGACATTTTCTCTCTCAAGGCCAAAACAGGGTAAAACAAGATCTTTTTCCATTTATGAGAGGGGATGATTACAAGAGACTAAAGGGAAGGTTCTTACACCTATATATCTCAAAAGTTGGGGGAGAGGAATCTTACATCTTACCCCACTTGAAAAACGCGAGATGTCCTCATCTCGCAGCAGCACATCTAGAGGATAATCTCGATAAAAATCATCTTCTTACTCCCATGGTGGGATTCTTTCTCTTCTTAATCAAGTCCATTTTTCCAACTTAACAGACGCTCAAAGAATCTTAGGTGAAAAGACCACTTTATTTATAATTCAAATCCATCTTTAGATCCAACTGATTCTGGGGTTCCTTAAAGTTTGGTCAACCCTCTCAGAATCCTGGGATAAAGATCCCTTCTATAAGAAGAAGTACACATAACTTATCATCAAAAAATAGTTCATTCATATCCTTAACACAAAAATGGTCCATCAGACCAATAATTTCATCTAAACACTTCCCATGGAAATTTCAGTTACTTAGGTTCTCAATTTGTCATTCCTCAATTGGGTCTACTGGGTCAAAGGTCAAACTACGAACAATCTGTCAGCACAATCCACTAATCTCGTAGTGATCTGCTGAAAGCCATAATCGTCTTCCAAGTTACTAACATCATCACTGGGATTCTCTCCATTCATCCTCATTGTGGCTTTATTCAACTTATCTTCTTTCAACCAAAATTCAGATTTCATCATCTTTCAATCAGAATCCAAATCAATTCATCAATTCTCAACCAGAATCCTAAAATCATATCAACCAGCATTCGAATTCATCATTTGGGATAGCATTTTTGCTTATAACTTCAAGGTCTTAGATTCACTCGTATATATTGTCAGTAAAGAGCTGCAGTATACCCACGGTATATACGGGTGGTCACGGTCCTTGGAGCTATAAGGTAAATACCATCATATCTAGGCCTCAAGCAAGTCAGGGATTCCACATAGTTGCGGTACTTCCATCTAAAAACCCAATTCATCGATTTAAAGTCTATATTAATGAAGCTTAAGGAACGAGAATACAATATGTAAATGCTCTTTCTGAGTTTATAAATTTCTGATCAAATTCATTTTTTCCTTCTTAAGCTTTCAACAAAGCTCTGATACCAGTTGTGAGACCCCTGTCCCCTCCGCGCACCGGAATCCGAGAAGCTAGTAGCGGCGGCGGGGCCTCACCCACAAATGTGCGGACAAGAGACTAATCCCTCGGTTCTTCGAAAATCGAACCCCAAAAAGCATAGGTGATTCCTCCAAGAGAATTATTCTAACGTAGTCAAAGGCCTTAACTTCCCTTTTTCATTCCGACCGAACATGTGGATCACATGGCCGGATCAAGGAAGGGACTTGCACTTGGATCATAGAGATCAACGCATTTTTCCTCGTCAAAGAGGCACAGCCGTTGATTCTTTTCCATAGAATAAGGATTAGCTGTGATTTACTTCAACTATCGTAACTTGAATAGAATTGAATTTTAATTATAGGGATCCATCAGTCTAGCCTAACCCCATCCAATCCCATGGGTTAGGAGCCAACTACCCAACCACTATATTGATAGGATCCATTTAGAAATTTGGTTATGTTTTGTCCCGAGTACCAGGGAAAAGAGTTCCCATGCCCCTAGCCGCGGTACTCATACAAAATACAATTTAGACACACCACTTACGCACCCAATATGAAATTGCCTTTTATAGATTCAGCTGTCCTTAAAGCAAACTTGAAATAAAACCATAGTATTACTGATCATAATCCTCCAAAATATCCAAATCCAATTTTAAACTTTTTCACTTTCCAATCAAAAATTCCAATTTCATTCATTCCTTCCTCGGCGTTCCTATGGCATCATTCGCAATCAGAATGCTCACCCTCTGCTCACTCAAGGGACTTTTTGATAGTTCCTAGCCCATTATACCCAGGAATATAATCAAGTATTCCATTCATCCCTTCCTCCCTATGGTGGCAAGATTGGCAACCAGAACGCTCACCACCTGCTCACTCAGGGGCCTTTTCAATAGTTCCTAGCCCATTGTGTCCATTTGGGCGCCCGTGACCATTCAAATTCCTTTTAAAATATAATTTTGACCCAAAAATTTAAAAAATCCATTAAAATTATAAATATTCTTTGGATTTGAGAATTGTCAGGCGGAATTGGAAATTTCGTAAACGATGGGATTCTTAAGAAAAATTAGGAATATTCTAGAAATTATTTTTAGAAATTCTAGAAATTGGTATTTTTAAAATATCAATGGTATTTTGGCAAATCTAATTGCTAAATTTTTTTTGGAAAAATATAGGTTTGGAATGCCATAAGATAGGTTTAGTGAGATTCAAAATTATCATATTTTGAGGCCCTATAAAATTAGGAAAAAGTAGGAAAAAAATCATGATAATTTTTTTCTCAAGAATTTAATATTTTCGAGGGTTATTTAATGTTGTAGTATGTTTTCTCATGCTAACATTAGATAGATGTGGATTATTCGCATATGATTAATATGATTATACCTCGTATTAGTAGATATTTCTGTTTGGATTAATTCTAAACAATGTTTTCATAATTTTTTACCATTGTTTAGCCATTCTTTTTGGACATGTTCCTTAATTTTTTCAATGATGGCTGGAATTTGCATTCAAAGTGTGTTTCACCTTTGATAATTTTCTATGATAATTTATTTTACACTTATTTAACTGTGGTCTATGCTTAATTTCTTAGGCTTAAGATAAATTCTATCATGGGTTAGTTGATCGGTTTGTTTTGGTGGATTTTATTGGATGTTTTCCAAGTTTTATATGGACTCATCAGGTTTTGCCTAGCTCACTTGTGTCTAGGGGTTTTTTTTAATGAGTGTTATACACATGTGTTTCACTTGCTTACTTTGGAGTTTTGTTTGAACAACAGTGCGTTCATATACTCCAGATTGATGAGTTGGTCACCAATTTTAAATGCTTCTTTTGGTATGATTAATGATCATTAGATGGCATGCATTGATTTTTATGATCAACTATGGTTTTCATGGATTCGAGGAGCTTCTATGCTTTTATCCGTGGTTTTATAAGGATTTTTTGATCTTTTGGATAATATCATGTGCTTTGAAGGTAGCATTTGCCTTCGTTTTTTTTACTTGTAATTTTGGAGTATATTCCTTGTACTCTTGTACATATTCCAACTTGGATACCTAGTTGCTTATATATCTAGGTGAGTTATTTTTCTACCCTAACTTTATTGTGTTTTGGGTAGTTATCATTAGAAAGGCGCCAATAATTCAAATTCTTTTCTAATGATGTACTCGGAAAGAGTTATTCCTTGATGTGGTCTCACGTATACAGAGACAGATTTTAGTATATGAAAGTCTGGGATAAGGCCATCTTATTCCTTTTATACAGGATTTTATTCATTTTTCCTATGCGGCATACTAGGGAGTTTCAAATTGTTAAGGTATGTATGGGTGGTATCATGGTGGTATGGGACGCTAGCGATCCCTCACATATATTATCTTATGGGATAATTTGGGCTCAAGATTGTTGCTTTGCTTACATCACTTAGCATGTTGACCTCAACATTCAAAGACAATCTCATTTTCTAAATTCACTAGAAGTTATAGTGTGGGCATTCTCTGGATAAACTTCTTTTATTATAATCTATAGCCTGCATGTATTGATGAGTGTAATCTCGTCAACATTCTCACTTGTTGAAATCTCTTTCTTTAGAGTTCAACGAGTTTATCTTGTTGTGTTTGGATTAAGGAAATTTGGATTTTTTCTTTGTTGGCATTTCTTTCTCTAGTTTCGTACTTTAGGTGATTTATACAGTCAACCTGATGGTTTACGGATGGACATATGTGACTCATCGAGACGGTGATGACTCTCTATGTTGATATGGGTAACTCGGGACGTCGATTATTCCATGTGCAGATATGGGTACGTTAGGGCGCCAATGAATCCCTGGTTCCTGCTGTTATAATGCCATGTTTTCCTACTTTATTCCGAATGGTTTACAACGAGGAAACTACTTTGAGTATGAATTCCTATGATCATCCCGTAGTCTGATGGGCAAACAGAGCGTATGAATCAGATTGTAAAGGATATGCTTCGTGCATATGTCTCTAAAAAAGCATCAAATTGGATAAAGTATCTTCTAATAATGGAATTTGCCTATAAACAGTTCTAAACATACGGCTATTGGTTTTAGTCCGTGCATACTTATGTATGGGTATCAATCCAGGGCACCTATTAATGTCCATCTTAAGGAGCTTGATGCATCGAGGGATTTCTTGTGTGATATGCAAGAAATGCTGACCGAAGCTCGGGATTCTATCAAGAGTGCTCAGGATAGGGCACGGTTCTATGCTGATAAAGGACACTCAATTTGGTCTTTTGAACCAGGAGCGTTGGTTTATTTAAAAGTTCCTAAATATTCTCAGACTTTGTCGATAGGAAAATGCTCGAATTTATCTCCTAGATATTGTGGTCTATTTCGAGTTATACATCAGATTGGCATGGTTGCATATGAACTTAAACTACCTCCACATGTTAGAGTTCATCCAGTATTTCATATCAATAGATTGAAAGGGAAACTGGGAGGTGAGAATAGCATAGTTACTCCTTAAGAACTCGTTGAAGTCGAAGAATCATCCTATGTTCCACATGAATCTGATAAGGTACTTGAATTCAGGGAAAGGAAACTTTCTAGTTGACTAATCCTTGAGGTTAAAATTAGGTGGAAAGATAGGGAAATAGAGGTTTTGACTTGGGAGTCGGTTGAGATTGTTCAGTGCAGTTCTCCTTCTTTTCATTGTTGCAAGAGTGCAATGTTTTGAAGGAGGGAAAGTATGTTATATGCACATTATGTGTGCATATACTAGGAGGCTAACCCACATTAGGCTTGTGAGCATGGGAGCATGGGAACAAGCTCTAGTGGAGCATGGGTTAGGACTAACCTTAAGGGTTAAGGTTAGGGTAAGGAATCCAAGGGTCACACATGGGAAATGGAGAGTCAAGAGTCACTTGAGGGCCCTCCTATATAATAGGGGCATGGGGCACACTCAAGGGAGGCTTGGAAGCTTGGGAGGCCAAGGCTATGTTATCTTGAGGCTTAGGCTATGGTCTCTTGATGTTAGCTTGAGGCTAGGTTATGTTAGCTTGAGGCTATGGTCTCTTGATGTTAAATTGAGGCTAGGTTATGTTATGCTCTCTTGTGTAGAGGATCATATCTACTCACCTACCATTTCACACTATCGCTACATGCTATTGGATTGGAGTTATACCTCTTGATGGTATGGGACATCAAGGTAAAGGTATGATGTATTTCATTATATTTCATGTGCGCATCCCTTGGGCTCGCGGGTGGATGAGTTTATGCTTGATTTATGTATGTTTATGTATAACAATTATCTAGAGAGATCTTAGGGTTTTAACAAGTGTAGATTCATCATTTACCTTATCTTCAAGCTGCTTGGTGGTAGAGCCAACACGTGCTCCTTTGGCCTATTCATGGGTATGCTATCCATGGTCACGTTAATCTCCACCACAACACTATCCATGGTCGTGTTGGTCTCCACCACAACACAATTTCCTTGTGCTCCTTGCCTTCTTCCCTTCAATTTTTAAATTTGTAATTTTTTTCTTCTAGACCTCTAGGTCTTGCATTTGAAGTTCCTCCACCTTTTTTGGCCATTTCCATTGTTGTGTTTTGATGCCTTGGTCTTGTCTTGCCCCCTCAAAAATGACTTTCTAGATTCTAGGCCCATTTTTAGCAATCCTCCCTTGTTGCTCTTTCGTGCCATCATCCGAATTTAGGTCATCCTTCCCATGTGAAATAATGGGTGTGGGGGAGCCTCCATGATAACTTTTAACTTATGTAGATACTCTTCCCGCATGACCTTAAGCTTGTTAATAGCATGCTTCTCCCATTCCTCTTCTTTGCATCAAGCACGAAGACTTTCGGGCACTCATCTATATCCAATACAACTAGCCATGCTTTGCCTTTCACTAATTCCATCTTGTCTTTACTTATCTACTCTTTGTTGTGTGCACACAATCTATATTATATCTTGACGCTCCTTAAGTATGTGATTAATCTTGGCCTCTTTGCTTTCAAGTTAAAGGGGGGCGGCTACGTCGTGTTCATCTTTGGGCAGTTCATTTTTGGTCCTTTCTACTCTTGTCTAGACACAATTCCTTTCAAATCCTCGACTTCCCTTGCCATTCCTTTGTTTTCTCGCTTGTAGGCCTAAATTATAATCCTTGTGTTGTCCCTTTATTCTTTTCACATCTTCCTATAAGGACTTCTTCTAACTCTAGACATCCTTCAATGCGTTATTGCATTAGACATATGCAATTTCTTTCTCCTTAAGATTTGTTTGTTGCAGTCTCAAAATTTCTATTGGCCTTTCAAATGCCTTCAATCATGCACTTCTACAAATAGTTTATGGCTTGAACCCAATCCATATCAATTGTTTATGGCTCCTTGAGCCCAATCCATATCAATTGTTTTTGGAATCCTCAAAGCGACCAGAACTATTTGGTGTAGATAATTTGAGCTATGGTAGCAGTATCTATAATTGACCTTCAGGCTTTGTGTTACCTACTCCATGTTCCACGCTTGTACTTTACTCTGTGCTTCCTATTATTTTGAGTAACCTAATGTAACCAAGTCTTTTATTCCTTTTGCAGGTACCTCTGCCACATGTTGTGGTGTGAAATTCCTCTTTCCTAGTTCCTCAGCCCTGAAGTTGTGTTGGATGTCATCCCATGGGAGTTTCTTGAATCTCTTGAGCCCAAGTCTATTGAGCCATTCTATATGCTTGTCAACCTTATGAGTTCATAGCTTATTTACATTGGTTGGTTACCTTAGAAGTCCAAAAACATGAAGTATTTTTTATGTGAATTTCTCAAGAAACTCACAACATGAAAAACCCCTAGTTTTTCATGCCAAAAGTTTTCTATCTTTTTGCATCAAAATAACTTGTAGTGAGTTTGTATAATTAATTCAATAGTTCATGTGAACAACTCAATATCCTCGATTAATGAAAATATTTCTACATGAATTTCCCAAGAAATTTATGGCATGATTTTCAGGGTGTTTTTCACACGTGAAAAACTCAAATTTTCATGTTTTTCATGTCGAAATCTGTTTGGAATAAGAAAAGATTTTTAGGATAAGATTTTTCTATTTTTAGACAAGTGATTTTGCAATTTACAGCATGATTTTGGAGATTTTTTTTACGTTGAAAATCTTTGGTTTTTCACATTCGTGAAAAACTCGCCCCAATGTGAAAAACAAGAAAATTGCTAAGATCTTTGATTTTCCTATCCAAATCTCAAATTCCCCTACTTAAAGGTACAATTTGGGCATTCCCAATATGGCTAATACAATCAAGCTCTTGGAATAACTCAAAACAACAATACTTTCTTGTTTTTCATGATTTTTAAAGAACAAAAGTTCACACCCTAGTTTTTCATGTGAAGAAGAAGAGTGTGAAACAAATTTAAAAAATATAATCAAGGTCATGGTTATGTCTTCCTTCAAGTTGCCGAAGTACTCATACCACACTTCTTTCACCAAAAACAACTCAAAACCATCACTTCACCACACATTCTACCACTATTGGAGCCTTAGCCACACAGGAGTCACAACAAAACCTCAACAGAACTAAAATTAATGGTTGTTAAGCATGCAAGGAAGGAGCAATGAACACAATGAAGTTGGAAGTAGTAAGATAGCTATCCTTGGTAGCAATGCCAAAAATGTTATTGCTCACTTCAGCGTCTCCTAGAACACATTCACAAGAGATTACCTCAGCAAGCTACAACTATCTCAAGGATCTTTGCAATGGCTAAGCTCAGAACCCTCAAGGTCTCGAAGGTCCACACCTCCTTGAGGAGCAATTTTTGTCATCGTCGTCTCCACATGTGTTGTCACATTGCCAAGTTGGGACTACAGATCATCATCCCTCCTCTCACCTCAAAACACTCATATACAAGATCATTAGCATGCTTTAGAGAAGAAGACTAGAGATAAAATTAGCATAAGAATTAGACTCTATTGCACAATGGGAGAGTACGTTGTATTATGAGAGAAAGTAACTTATATACGAGGCCATAAGTGTTCACACACACTTAAATTGTGGCTGACCAAGCACCCAACGCTTGTAAGTGGGCTATTTCTTATGCAATACTTAATCTCATATTACATGCATGAAGAAGTACATTCACATGGAATCCATTTTAGCTTGTTGCCACACGCTTTTGGAGTGGGAATCACCACCATAAGTATTCCATCAGACACCCGTCCAAGTTGAAGACTTGGATATCATTGCTTCATAGATTGATTATACATGCTTTTAGTGTCTTCGTCTTTACTATTTGATATAAAATTATAGTGACAATTCCTAGATTGATCATATATTCTTTTGGTGTCTCCGTCTTTACTATTTGATTGTAGAATTATAGTGACAACTCTTGTTAACCCCAAAATGGGTTAATAATTGGGGGTAAACTTAGTTATAGGAACAAAAGTCTCTTATAATTCAAAACCTTCAACTTGTGTAAAACCTTTGGCAATGAACCGTGTCTTCTACTTTTCTAAATTATAATCAAATCTATATTTTGCCTTATAAACTGTCAATTACCTTGTATCTCGGAGGGTCATTTACAAGGTCTATATATAGTGATGAACCTATATTATACTTGTATAGCTACCCAAATATTATCTTGCACTATTGATCTGGAAGGTCCATGTTTAGTTTTTAATGATGATGGAGCCATATTCTTCTTGTATAGCTGCCCCAATTCAAATGGCCTTGTGGTTCAACAAAGATGATAGGCTCTTGAATCTTGAGTACCTCAAGCATAAGAGCATAGTTCACAAGATTCTCCTAAGCCCTATTTTGCTACTCTTACCTTTTGGATTTGCAAACATCTTAAGGCGCATTATTAATGTGACAAGAGGTTTTTCTCCATTGGTTTGCCTTTTTATAGCACAACATGCTATGGTGTTATTCATCGTCAAAATCCCTATGTGCTATGTACATGTATCAAGAATGACTATCCCATTCTTGTCAAAGTGAACATACAAGCCACGGTCTATGATGTGGCCGAGATAGAAAGAAGGCTTCTCTTCATAAGCAAAACCCAAAGAATATTTGAAAGAATTTTTGCATGACCTTGTTTAGACATAAGTGAAATAGTACCTGAACCTTTAATTTGACACTTTGCGTCATTTCCCACTGCCACCACGATATCATCTTCCACATTCTTTAGGGAGGAATACCAATATTTACGCAAATGGTCACATGCCTAAAAGCCCCACTATCCATGATCCAAGAATTGTCATGTGTTGCAACATGAAAAGCTATCTTACTCTGCATTTCTTTAATATCACTAAACAACTCTACTTATATAACATGGTTGGGTTCTTCCTTGGCATTAAGAGTGCTATTCTTAGCATCCCTTTCATTCTTTGGCTATATGCCCTATCTTGTTAAAATAAAACATTTAACCTTTTTCTTCTTATTTGAAGAGTTAGAATCCTTACCCTTTTTCTTATTCGAAGAGTTAGAATCTTTACCCTTTTTCTTTGTGTTTTAGCAGAGAAAGCCAGCGCTGGATCCTCAAATGTGAGAGGAGTTGGCCTGATATTAAGATTCAAAGATGTTAAAAAACTATCATATTTAAAGGTCATACCCTAGATATAACAAAACTAATATATTTGGGTGGTACTACCCCAAGATGGCCATGAGCAAAATGTCAGGAGAGCACACTCACGTGCTGATTATAGCCATTGATCATCGAGATCTTTGATTCTGGTGAGAAGAAACACTTCTATTGCTTCACTTCATTCCACTTTTCTTGGTTAAGCTATTTTTTATATTTTCATTAAAGGATTTGGGGTCTCGTGATTTTGAAGGTATGGTGATATGTTGAACCATGGTCAACACTATCTTTAATGCTAGTGATAATGGCATAGAGAGCATCCGCATCCCTTCATCTCCAGGCTTGGATAAGCCCTTTATCTCCAAGATTGGACAAGGTCGAGCAACATGTGGTTTTTTGCAACCATTTTTGGTGGGAGGTGAACATCAACACCAATGATAGTGTCTAAAAGCTCATAGAATAATAGGATAAAATTGTCTTGATTCTAACTTCAACACCAATGATAGTGTCTAAAAGCTCATAGAATAATAGGATAAAATTGTCTTGATTCTAACTTTCATAGATGATAATTGGTGTCATTAAGCTTTCTATCAACACCAAATGGTGGTGGGTAAGATTTTGTGAAAGATGTCATTTAACTTAAGGAACTATTTGATGATAACTAGCACAAAAAGTCCATTTCTCCTATGGGACAAAGAAATTTTATACTAGGTCGAAGCTCTGATACCATGTAAAGGATATAACATGTGGTGTATATATATAATAACAAAGATAGAGAAGAATAAAATATTACTAACGTGATACAATAGATGGAAAAACTCCACACTCATGTGCTCCTATGACTGTGCTTGTGTAAAAGTGAGCCTTGATAGCTTCGATGGCTCATCCAAAATTGCTAAGATAGAGGTTATATACTAGTAGAAGCTTAGGGAGTAAACTCAAGAGATGATTATTAATGAGCTATGTAGAGAAGGGACTGGCCATGTATCTATATAGGCCTAGTGGTCTAATATTCACAAATGTAGTCACTAGCCTGCACAAGCATGCATCCTGCTTAACAAAGTGCGAAGTCCCACAAACCGTCTCCTAACCATCTAGATAGCCACATTTGGCCACCATTTACTATCTAAACTGAGAACAATCAGATGCTCACCACAATGGCTACTCCTCATATAGGGAGATTTACAAAACAAAGCATATATCTCACCCATAATAACAACATGAGGATGGAGCGTTGAGCAAATTCTTTTCCAACACGTAGAATTGATTGATGTGTTGAATAAGAAGAATGGTACACATGTGAATGAAGCATTGCTTTCCAACACGTACAATTGATTGATATGTTGAATAAGAGGAATTGTACACATGTGAATGGTATAATAACAACAATATACAACACTAAACGTGAACCGTATATATTTGAATGGGAATGGTATGTGACATATTTTTTGTCAATTGTATATGGACCAAATGAACTTATATGTGGAAACTTATAATGATATGCATACTTTTTCAATTATATGTCTTGTTATGGTCTACAATCTCCCTTGATGTTATACATTATCTTATTATACGTACATTATTTTGTACATAAGCAAATTGTTTGTATATATAACAAGTTGTACAAACAAAATCATATACATACTTTTCAAATCATATAGGTGCATTTGAAATTGTAAGCCCTAAAATTGTGTGTGCCAGAATTAATATAGTCTAAGTGTATATGAATGATATCATATGCATACCAAGTGGTATCATATGTGTGTACAATTCAACTTGTATGAGACTTTTATTGAATTGTTTTAAATTTGCGTATCCACAACCTTAACACGTGTATATGTCACAGGTATATGTCATATGATTATAGGTTTTAAAACTTTTGGCCCAAATTTTTGAGATTTGTGTGGATATTTAGTTTCAAGAGATAGATCGTGGTGGTTATCAACCAATTGAAAGAATTAAGTTCAATTTTTATGGATTTGATTGAAAAATGAGTAAAAATAGAAAAAGTATCAAAATTGAAGGAGATTGAACCTCCTCTAAGCAATGCAACCCATTGACAAGGCTTTTGTATGGTTTTCCACTTTCACAACCCTTTAATAAAACAAAAATAATATAAAAACAAATAAAGTAACATTGCATGGGCTTATATATTCAGCTAAGCTACAAGCCATTCCCCTGCTGAATCCCAACCAAGGCTAGAATGGAAATCTAATTATCATTTGCTACCCACATTGAGTTGATCTCCAAAGTGTTACTTCCATTTGGTCTTTGCTTTCCTCCACACACTCCTCTAGTGTGCCACTCATTGTGGTTGGTCTGCTTCAACATGTGGACACTCTTTCGCTCTCACTCTCACTCTCACTCTCAAGCAAGGGGCACAATGGATAGCATAATCACACTCTTTCAAGCTCTCTCTCCCTCTCTCACACACACAAATTATGCTTTATAAGGTTTATCTCTTCCTCTCTCTCACACACAAGAGTTCCCAATATAAAAATGTGAGTGCACTTATATACTTTGGCCATGTGTATTCCACCCAAAACATAAAAAGTAAAGTTCTAGTGGACTAATGGCCTTATAGTAGTTGATCGGTCTTACAACTCTTAATGAGCACCTAGTCATTACATAAATATGTTAACAATATTTAGTTAACATAAGGAAGCAATGAGAGTATAAGATTAGGACAAATTGGGAGCTTGGTAGGAGATGGTATATACAAGCATTATCTGATGCTAGTGATTTTGAAAAGATTTATATATAGGGCCTATGTTTAGATGATATACAGGCCTCCATAAAAAATCATTACATTAATTATTGTGGGTCCATTCAACAAAGATAAATATGGACTTTACATTTGCATCAAAGAAAAGAGACATGCTAGAGAAACATCGTGAACATAAAACCCCTCAATATTGACAATTGTACTAAAAACATATTGCGAAATTTGTGTGATTTCTTCATTATGTTAAGAAAATATTGGAATGCCACAAAGGCCTTCCTTTTCCAAAATCAAGTCAAAAAACAAAAGTAAAACCATTGCTAAAAAAAAACTCAAAGAAGGTGGTTGTTGCTAATAATCTCAAAGATAGATCTTATAAACCCTTAAAGAATAAGTCTTCCATTTGAAAATTCTTATATGCATTCCTTTGAGAATAAAATCACCTACTTTGAAAGGGAAATCAAACTTTGATGATGCTATTAGGCTCATGTGAACAAGGGGACCTTGAAAAAAGGTTCACAAATGTATGAAAAAGGAAAGTAGTTAGCCAACTCATGAGGTATTTTAAATCAACTTTATTTATTTGAATGCATACTCATTCTTATTTTTCCTTTTAAGCAACTAAACTATGGCCTTGTTTTCCACTTTGTGGATGATGCGATAAACCTATGCACAAGTAGAGGAGGAGAATATTGCTCAATTATAAAAATTCCCATAGGCTAACATATAAGTAGAGATTCTTGTTTTTTATTTAAGCATATGCCTAAAAATTAGTGAAATCCCATTCATGAATGTGCCAAATTAGGGAAATGGATTACCACCATTGTAGTTAAGACATTCAACCACTACACCATAACATAAACTTTTTCCTATTACAAGCCAAGCATAAAAAAACATTTATCAAGGCAATCATGCACATTTATTAAATATTATAAATGAACGAACAAACCACAAATGCTCTATGTAACCACGTTCACACCACACATGACATTGTTAAAGTTTAAGGAATGGAACTTATCACCCCTTAAATAAAAGAGATACATTTAATTACAAAATATGAAAATAAATATAAATAACTATTATATAGATAAATAAACATAAGAGAAATTCTCTTAAAGGGCCCCACCTTTTTCTGTGTACATGTGTGTGTGCGTGTGAATGCACACATGCACCCGCGCACACACAAAGATGGGACCCTTTTATATAGGTGTGTGTGTGTGTGTGTGCCATGCACCCGTGCACACACAAAGATGGGACTCTTTTATGTAGGTGTGTGTGTGTGTGTGTGCGTGTGTGAATGCACACATGCACCCGTGCACACACACCCCTACATAAAAGGGTCCCATATTTGTGTGTGCATGAGTGCATGAGTGCATGCGTGCATTCACACACGCACACACACATAGTGACACACACACCCCCCCCACACACACACATATACATGCATATACACACATATACATATATGTATACAAGCATACATACACACATACAAATGCGCATACGCACACACACACACACACACACACACATGCATGCATACACACACACACACACACACACACACACACACACACACACACACACACACACATCACTGAGATAAGTGTAAATTAGTCATAGTCGTGAGTGTAGTTGCTCACGAATAGAGTATTTGAAGTAGAATGTCTGTATTTTTTGATAGCTCACTTTGGTTTTTCGCTTGAAGCAGAACAAACAATCACAATGTGAGTAAGTTTATGATGCTAGAAAAGGTATGTACATACCAATTAAGCAAAGTGTATGCATATCAATTTTAATCGTATACCCAAACCAAACTAAGTGAATAAGTATGTGTATTGATCTGCCAAACGAAGCAAATGTCTCTTGCTAGAAGAAGAGTCTGTGTATCAACTAAGCATACAAAATTTATGTCTATTAAAAGAAGGAATGTTGTTTAGATAACTGAAGTTAGCTCAATAAAGGTACGTTATTGAAATAAGGAATGTTGTTTAGGTAACTGAAGTTAGCTCAATAAAGGTACGTTATTGAAATAAGTGTATGTTTTTTAGATAACTGAAGTTAGCTCAATAAAGGTACGTTATTGAAATAAGTGTATGTTTTTTAGATAACTGAAGTTAGCTCAACAAAGGTACGTTATTGAAATAAGTGTATGAAATCAAGATGTTGTTTAGATAATTGAAGATAACTCAGCAAAGGTACGTCTATTTCCAAATGAAAGAAGGGTATGTCTATTCTAGAAGAAAGAAGGGGACACCTAGCTTAACCTAATGAGGATGTGTACATCGTACAAAATAATGGATATATGTGTAGCTATTAAAAGAATGGATACATGTCTAGGAATTTTGACTGATTTTGTGAAAAAAATCGATTTTATTACAAAAATGAAGGCACATTTATTAATTGCCATGCACGTAAGCCATTTTCAGCACCTAATGCTAATTTGAATGTGTTGTCTTTCTATTCAAAACTGGAGCATGCTATTTTGGAGAGTGAATGACTAAAGAGGAAAAAGGGGGATGGATTATTTACATGGTTTCTTTTTTGAGATTTTTGAAGACATGTGCGACAAATTTTGTTATTATAATAACTGAGACCTAGCTTGGCAAATGAGATTTCCAATTGAGAACTTCATATATTATGATGGCTTCTTGATTAAGACATTCTGAAGGCTATGAGTGGGATCTTTGAGTTTTAGGAGCTTTGTGATTTTCTCATTGTAGTATAAAATCTTGACTTCTGAGCAAAGAGGTGATTAAGGCCCTTTTTTAGGTTGAGTGTGGTGTGTGATAAGCCATCTACGGAGGCATATTGAGATCTTGCATAGTCGTGAGTGCAAATGAGAATTGTTGAAGGGTGGTTGAGTGGTTCAAGCTCTTTTAAGAGTGTTTTTTGTACCCTCTTCTATTGAATAAGTAACTAGTCAATTGGCTAGACTTGGAAGGGATAGTCATTTTCTATGTTTTTCATATGGTATTGGAAGTTGATGTGAATGAGAATAAAGGCTCAAAGAGTGTGATTGTGCATGCTTTGGCATATCATGCAGATTTTGGATGTGTGATACTCAAGTACTACTCAAGTACAAGATTATGCATGTGATATTTTGGCATATTTTGAATGTGATACTCAAGTACAAGATTGTGCATGTGATACTTTGGCATATTTTGAATGTGATACTAAAATACAAGATTATGCATGTGATACTCTGGGATATTATGCATGTAATTTATCAATTTGTGATATCTTATACTTGAGTAACTTGAAGCCTCACAACTCTTGTACGAGAACTCCTACAGGGGGAGGTAGAGGTAGGCAAAGGAGGAAGGGGCACAAGTGGAGGCAAAGGGGAGGAGTTGAGGATTAAGAAATGAATAAGGAGCCAGCAGCTACTAGTTATTTAATACATATGATATGATAGACTTTAGTGAATAGGCAATCGAAATGTTGAAATTTTCTCACTAATTAATTACTACATTGTCTCTTGATTTATTTTCTCATATAAGGTATCTTATCCTTATTGAATGTGCTATTTTTAGAAATAAAAACTATATGCAAAAAGAAAGGCATGCTTGTTGTGTGTTAGTGTCTCCTTGTGTTTTCTTTTTTTCTCTCACAAAACCACTCATTTCTCTCTCTCTCTCTCTCTCTCTCTCTCTCTCTCTCTCTCTCTCTCTCTCTCTCTCTCTCTCACACACACACACACACACACACACCAACAATGAGGATAATCAAAGGCCAGAGGAAGCTCTCTGAGGCCTAGCAGACAACTTTTGAGAAGGAGCTAGCTTTTTGAACGTCTTTCTCTTTCTCTTTCTCTCCCCAATGGGCAACTCCTCGCTCTAGCTCTCTCTCTTCTAATACAATAGGCAACAAAGTTGTGAAAGGTTGAGACCCTTAGGCATTAATTAATGCCCAAGATAGATTGTACCATTTTATATTTTTTTATATAGAAAAGGTAATTTTATTATTAAGAACGATTAGTTACAAAAAAGTAAGATAATATGTCGCCTGTGGGGTGAACAGGCTAAGAGTTGAGGAGTAACTGCTTGGCTGAGTCCAGGAGCTCTGACTTAAATGGGCCAGTGAGAATTCTCAGTTCAGCTACAAATCTCTCTTCCTTCCATTGTGAGCGCTGAATATGTGGGTACCATCGAAAGACGATCTGATTTCGTGTGAGCTAGATCTACTGCAACACTACAAAGCGAATCCAAGGCTAGATCAAGCTTTCTAGTGCTGCCGGGTTAAGCATTGTGGTGTCCCCCCATGCTTCCAAGTAAATTGATTATGTGTGCCCCTGCTGGCTAGCCAATTCTTTGTGCCTCTCCATAAAGCCTGGTCCTAGAATATATGAAATAGGTCCTCATTACTCTAGCACACATGTTATCTTGTATTTTATATTAGATATACAAGATAACATGTGTGCTAGAGTCTAATACATTTTACTCCTAAGGTTTAGTGTAATCCTTAGGATTAGCCTAGGTGCTCATTATGATGATAAGAGTTTAGAGAGAGAGAGAGATTAGCTTATCCATTATTATTTGTGTTGCATACATATTCACTTTTTTGTGTTGCATTAATTAATGCCCACTACTCTTCGTGGGCATTAACTAATGCTAGCCCTAAGGTGAAAGATACAGCGCCACGTTATTATTTGTGTTGCATACATATTCACTTTTTTTGTGTTGCATTAATTAATGCCCGCTACTCGCGGGCATTAATTAATGCTAGCCCTAAGGTGAAAGATACAGTGCCACGTCAATTGCGTCTCTCTCCACCTGCGCATTTAGCTACCCATACAAGCAAGCACCCCGCACCACTACCTCCGTATGACTCTCCCTCGTGTTCCTCCTCGTCGCCCACCTCCATGCCCTCCTCGAAACTCTCCTCGCTTGCTCCTCCTCCACAACCTGTAACCCTCAATCGAGAGAGAGAGAGAGAGAGAGAGAGAGAGAGAGAGAGAGAGAGAGAGCACCACCTCCGTATCACTTTCCCTCGTGTTCCTCCCCGCCCACCTCCATGCCCTCCTCTAGACTCTCCTCCCCTGTTCCTCCTCCACAGCCTGTAACACTTAAGGCAAGATTGCAGGGCCTCCTTGCACGCGAGAGAGAGAGAGAGAGAGAGAGAGAGAGAGAGAGAGAGAGAGAGAGGGCTAACACACATCAGCACTACTTCGATAAGACAAGAAAAAAGGCCGTCTGAGTGACAAGTGTTGAACATGCCGAATGAAGAAATATAGGTTTTAAAAAATTAAACCCACGAAAAATGTTTCAACTCTTTGTTATTTAATTAATAC
This sequence comes from Cibotium barometz, assembly GCF_041138505.1. Lineage (NCBI taxonomy): Eukaryota > Viridiplantae > Streptophyta > Polypodiopsida > Cyatheales > Cibotiaceae > Cibotium > Cibotium barometz. The sequence goes on along the minus strand of NC_141108.1, from coordinate 16,341,374 downwards.
AAACTTAAAAAAGATGATATTGGTAGGAAAAAAATGGAATGGCTAGAACCTTACAGATGACCTAAGATTGAAAATTTTCATGAGACTAATTTGAAAATTTTTATGAGACTAATTAATTATTAGCAACACAAAAAAAACGTTGTGGGGGCATATTAGAGAGAGAGAGATTAGCTTATTATTTAATAAGAGTTTTTAGAGAGAGAGAGAGAGAGAGAGAGAGAGAGAGCGCTGCACTTCATCCCATGCGTTTGTTGGATCTGCTGTTTTCAAATAGCCAAAGCTTGACGGTTAAGGGAAGTAAGAAAGAAGAGCTCATCATCATCATCATCAAGAGACGAAGCACCATGTAGGACTTGGCGTGTAAATGCATCCCCCGTCTTATATATAAACACACTCATTGTTTCTGAGTTTTGTGTGGACGCATGCTTCACTTTTAGGCACAAGTGGTGTGATTAGGTGATTTAATTATAGACGGATTAGCCAGCAAATTACATGGAGATGACTATTTATCAGAGTTATCCTGCAATTTTTCGCAATTGGGCGATTTGTGATTAGTTACTGCAATTTGGTGGGCGATTTGCGATTACCTTATTTTTACAGAATTTGGGCGTTTATTATTATTATTATTATCATCATCATTATTTCACTGCTGCTACTACTATTATTATTATTATTATCGCACGTATTTATTTTCGAAGAAAAGCTACACTAATTTGTGCACATTGTTTCCTGTTAAATTTCAAGAAAGATGGAAAAACCTGCAAATTTCTACTTTCTTCAATTGTTTTTAATTTTTTTAATTTTGGCTTTACCTTCTTATGCGCAATACAACCTCACTGTGGATGCCTCTGAGGATGGCCGCTCCATTCCCTCCACCCTCTTTGGAATTTTTTTCGAGGTGAGCTGATAAATAGCAGACATTTTTGTTTCTAAATTGAAATCTAACAGCTTTATTTTTTTATTTTTTTATTCAGAAATTAACTCACTGGACAAGTTTTTTCCAACATAAATTCCCTAAACAACAATATAAATCTCTACTTTTTTTTTTCAATCTTGCAGGAAATTAATCATGCTGGTGCTGGTGGATTGTGGGCTGAACTTGTTGCCAACAGAGGTTAGTTCTTCTTTCAAATTAAAAATAAATCATCATTCTCACAATCTTTAAAGATGTCATAAATAAATCTTTTATATCTTGTCACCAGTAATGTAGTTCCATGCCAATTTTCTTAATAGAGGTTAGTGTATGTGCTTATAAAAACAGTGAAATTTTATCAAGATTTTTTCAAATATAATTATGCCAATATAAGTTTGCTACTCACTGAACACTTTCTATAGTCTAAAGAGGTTTTAGCATGTAAAATATTGCTAAATTTGTGTAACTCCTCACTACTATCACGGTTTAGTGCACTCTTATGGATAACAATGGGTTTTTCCATCCGCTTCAAAACCTAGTCACACAGTTCTCAATCAAAGAACCATATCACACTTGAAGGGTTTGTAAACTTGGGTTTGAAACAAGGCCTCCTTATGCTCTCACTGTGTATTTTCCAATTGCCGTTCAAAGAAATCAAGGCTATGAAGTCACAGGTAGCAAAGAGACAGTTCACTATCACCTACGGCTATCATGCATTTGCCTCGGCGAGCATGAGAAGCCCTCGTTTCAAACCCAGTTTTATAAGACCTTCACATGTGATGGGTTCTTTAATTGAGAACTGTGTGACCAGGTGGTGGGCAAACCCTTTCTTATGGATAACAAAGGGTTTACAACTCATATGTCAGTGCTCTTCAAGAGTGATGGTTTCTTTGATTGAGCACTGTGTGACCAGGTTTTGAAGCTGGTGGGCAAAGTACTCCTTCAAATATTGCCCCCTGGTCAGTTATTGGAGACGAGACATTGGTGCGGCTTGAAACAGATCTGTCATCGATATTCGAGCGGAATCCAACAGCCCTCCGGGTGGAAATTTTATGTGACTCATGTCCACGAAATGGGGTCGGAGTGTACAATCCAGGTTATTGGGGAATGGTATCTACTTGATCATCCTTGTTGTCTCCATCTAACTAATCTCTTTGCATCCCTGCTATTGAGCAATGGCAGACTTTGATCGTCTTTGTTATGTGTTTATCCTTATATAGAGTCAAAATTATTTGGGTTTTGCTCTATTTTTGTCTTTTGTTCTTTGTTGAAAATTTACAAGTAACTGATGATAATAAGGATAGCGTCAACATAAAAATTATGCTAGTGGGGATGGTAGTAGTTTCAGCTTAAAGGGAAACCACAATAAATCTTGGTTATTGACTTGATTGCTTAACTATTCTTTGCTAATTATATCAGTTTTTTAGATCTTCACATGACATTTTACTGTGTTTGTATCCAAACTGATGACGTTTTTGTCATGCAGAATATAGTAGCTGGCTCACAGTACAAAGTGGTGTTTTGGGCATGTTCTTTAGAGGATATGAATATCTCTATTGCTTTCACTTCTTCGAATGGACAGAAGACATTAGCTCAAAACTATGTTGTGTAAGCCCACTGTTCTTAATGAAGCGACTCCTCATGACTATTCATGAAAAGTTCTCAATAGTTAACCAGCAGCTTTTTGAGAGTGTGTGCAGGGGGAGGAGGGGAGGGTGTGGGGGGGTGTGTGCATGTGCGCATGGAGAGAGAGAGAGAAATTTTTCTTCAAAGATTGAAGTAAATGCTTTTTAAAAGAATTAAGTTTCATTTGAGATTCAAAAAATTGTGGTGTTTTTGGCAGCTTGGAGGCGGCAAACGACACTCAAACTTGGAGCAAACAAGAGCTTCTCTTGCTTGCTACAGATACAGACCACCAAGGGAGGCTTTCGTTGACAGCCACCCAAAGAGGTGTTTTTTGGTTAGACCAAGTCTCGGCCATGCCCTCTGACACGTACAAGGTTGCTTTTGATTGGAAGTCCATGCAGTTTCCCTATGCATTATTAAAGATCTAGAAATGAAGTGGACACAACATAATTTGTTCATGAAGACCATGTCTTTGTGCCTTCAACATTGTGCAGGGCCATGGCTTCCGGAAGGATCTCGCCCTTATGCTTGAAGACTTAAAACCACGGTTCATTCGATTTCCAGGTGATCTTATTTTTGGTTTTTTAGTCATTTAAGGGTTCTTATATGGTCGGCAATTGTGTTTGTTTTGTATGTAAACATCGGTATCTTCCACAGGTGGGTGTTTCGTTGAAGGTGCGTGGTTGAGGAATGCATTTCGATGGCGCCAATCTATTGGGCCTTGGGAGGAAAGACCGGGACATTTTGGGGATGTTTGGGGCTACTGGACAGATGATGGACTTGGTTATTTTGAATTTCTTCAGGTGTTATTGATGCTTGAATTAGGTAATTTTCCTCCTTTTACAGGTCTTGACCTTGTTTTTTTTAATTTGGTAACAGCTGGCTGAAGATTTGGATGCGGCACCCATTTGGGTCTTCAATAACGGTTAGCAACTGGCTCACTTAGCGCATTTATCAATATTCCGAAATGGTTAGGGTAAATATTCCCAATTTGTTTGTCTGTATTCTTTGCAAAAGTCATTATAGGCCATGTGCATACAATGAGTTTTGTTTGTCTGTATTCTTTGAAAAAGTCATTATAGGCCATGTGCATACAATGAGTTTTTTTTTGTGTGTCTTGGTTATGCGTTCACAATTTTGTACACTAGTTAGGTGGAATTCTAGGAAAAAGGGGGCCAGGGCTCCCTACATGGCTGGCCGCTCTAGGAGGGAGGTTACATGTTGGGGTGGGGGTGCAAGAGCTAGACTGGTGATTGTACCAAGTGATCCTTTCCTGCATCCAGACAAGAAAAGATGCTCATCATTTTTGCTCCCCTTGAGCTGTTCCCATCCGGATATGCATGAGTTCAGTCCAGAACACAATTGACGGACTCCATGGGAGGGATCACATTCCCTCAATGGCCTTGTGGATCTGCAGCCTTGGCCACTGTGACAGTCAGCTCCTGGTAGAACAAGCCTATGCCAAGCCTTTTGTCATAATGGGGGTGGGGCCAGGCTTTGGGCGAGCCGACAAACAGTGGTGTTGGAATTTCCAAAGAGTGCTGCAACTGGAAACTCACTTGGCCAATCCATAGTGGCTAACCATGTCCCCACACCAAGACCTCAATGAATTGTAAGCCAGAGGAAATAGATCTTATGTGGGCGGAAGCTGCTCCAAAGACTCTTCCAAAATGCAGAAAGATGGGGTCCTGTCCAGTCAATGCTGATGCAGTGAGGTAGATTGTCATGTTTTCTAGACATGAAACTGGATCAGGTTTCATTTTGAGAATTCTGGCCATTCCTATTTGTCCTCTTGTTTTTCAAATGGGAGGTTTTTTGTGTAGTGCATGATTAAGTTAGTGTGCACTAGTTGCTTTTGAGTGGAAATGTATCGGTTCGTCTGGCTATTTCAATTTTACAATGCAAAGCAAGGGAAATCAGCTTACGTTTTGCTTCAAATGTTCTTTCAGGCATTAGTCATACTGATGAAGTTTCAACAGTAGTGATTCAGCCCTTCATAGAGGTATTCTCGTGCTTTGATGCAATGCACACAAGGTGGATATTTTGAGCATGTGTTTTGATTTTCTTTGTAGTTGTTTCTTAAACGGAATGGACTTACACGTGTCAATTTTATTGCAGGACGTGCTAAATGGTATTGAGTTTGCAAGGGGCCCTGCCAATTCCACATGGGGTGCCATCCGGTCTTCAATGGGCCATCCGGAACCCTTTCCACTGAAGTACGTAGCAATCGGAAATGAAGATTGTGGGAAACAATATTATTTAGGTATTTAATCCCCTTAATCTTATCCCTAATAATGCATACAAGATATTTATTAAGAGTATCATTTTAATCATTGATAGATTGTGGGGCTGCTGTTCATGACAGGCAACTATATGAAGTTTTATGAAGCAATCACGTTGGCATATCCTGACATTATGATCATATCTAATTGTGATGGATCATCTAAACAATTGGATCATCCAGCAGATATGTATGACTTTCATGTACGGTATCTTTCTCCATGACCTTATTACCTAGCTTCTATATATGGGGGCACATTAAGAGGATACGACGTGCAGATGCAAGCATGATTGTAGTCCAAGCAACACCCACGAGAAGTAGGATCTTCACAGCACAAAACTACAAATTCAAATTGCACAATAGGAGAACGAGAGATTAATATTGTATTATTGATGTGATGATACAATAGATTGTGAACACACATCAATATTATTGTATCATCACGTCAATAATAACATTGTATTATTGATGTGATGATAAACACACACGTGCTCTTCTAAGGGAGCTTTCATGGCTGATTGGGAATCGCCAAGATGAGGCTCTATGCTAATAGAAGCTAGGGAGTGAACTCACAATGATGACAGATGAACTGTGAGGACAAGGGGCTATTAGTGTCTTTACATAGGCCTAGATACACACAGCAGCCATGACTAGCCCGCGGTGATCCGCTGCCATAGCCGGTGCAACCATCTGCAGTGTTGAATTGGCGCATGAAGAACCCTCCATGCCCATCCGGGCTCACCCTGGGCCTTGTTTGGCCCCGCAAATTTTGGACAAGGTTTCAAAAGTAAAGTCTATCTACCCCATGTGTGGACCGTTATGGGATACCAGTCCTCCCCACTCTAGCATGTAGACTATTTGTCAATGTGCCAAATCTTATCTAAGCTGTCTCTATACCATCTACCCTTTTTTTTTCCTGGGGAAAAAGATCCTTCTATTAGTTATCGAGAAAAACAGCCAAAATGGCTAAGTACAAACCCATCCCCAAATGGGAAACGAGAGTCAAGTTGTACAAAAGGGGAGGATGCACTTCTCCGACGACTGGCTGCTCTAGGAGGAGAAGGCTATCTCATACAATGGGAGGAGGGGGAAACAACCATGCAAGTGGTCTATAATGCCTCGCCACCACTATCTGTAAGAAAGGGACTGTGCCGATCCTCAGGAAGGCCTCCTGGCACTTCTGCATGCGGTTTGAGCCACCCTGAAGCTGCCCCTACTGACCACAGAGGGTATGAATGATATCGAGCCAGATGCTCCGGATAGACTTTGCTGGCGAGGTGAGGGTGCCTTCGATGGCTTCGCTACAATCAATGCTCCACCCTTCTATCGTGATGTCCACTCACTAGCTAGCTCATGTTTGTGGAGTAGCTATGGTTGAGCAGCTCGGGCACTTTTTGGCATCCCCGTATTCACATAGGATGGTGGCCTAGGGATATAGCAAGGCAGCTATAGAAGTATGCCCTCTTGAACTGGAGCTCCTGCTTCCCCCCTGCACACCTGCAGTCCCCCTTCGCCTAGCCCCTTCCTTGTGCCCCCCATCACCTAGCCCTCTGCTCTCCTCGTCCCTCTTCCCCCTTCTTCACCTGTGCACTTCTCCCCCCCCTCCCCCTCCCCCCCCCCCCCCCCCCCGCCCGACAACTCACCAGCTCCGGCTGCACCGGAACCCCCTCCTCCCCCCCCCCTTTAGCCTCTCCAGAGCACTCGTGCCACCCCTCGGCTATGCCAGACCCAGAGCAGAGACAGCCAGCCAGCTCGGTCTGCCGTTTGATCCATTGTTTTTCGGATCTGGTAGAGATGACCATTGCTGTTGCTCCAGTGCGGGCTCTCCCTCCTGAGTCACCAGGCGCCCCCTCCCCCCCCCCCCCCCCTTCAGGGTGTTGGGGCAGGACTACAGTTTCTTCCGGTGCCTCCCCCTTCAAAGGCATTGGCATTTCCGAGGAGACCGTGGCTCCCATTCGCATGTGTGGTGATATATCACTCCAGACTGTCCACCCTAGAGAGTGGCACGATGATCTTCTCCTTCCCACTGAGTGCAGCACAGGGAACAAACTGGAGCATGGAGTCAGTGCCCACTACTATTCAGGGGCAAACCATAGAGCTCTTGCACCATTTGCACAACCTGCGTGGTAGTGATGCACTTACCCAGGCTTTTGGCTCGGATGGAGTTGGGTGGCTCGGGCCTTAGGGACTTACCCAGGCTTTTGGCTCGGATGGAGTTGGGTGGCTCGGGCCTTAGGGACCAGGCAGGGGAGATGGTGTCCTCCAACCTGGAGGTGCTGCCTTTTGTGTTTCTTCATGTTTTAATGGTAATACCACTTCCCCCCTCCTACAGATACCTGCAATGTGACAGGTGGAGTCCAAAGTATGCATACTTAGGGGTCAAACAGAGTGGCTACACATGGAGGCTAGGATTCGTGCCCATCTGGTGCAGATTTGCCCTAGGACCGACAGTGATTACTCTCCATCGAAAGCAGGGCAGTTTAGATAGTTCCGCTTCCCACCGCTCTAAATTATGCGGATTGTTTCATGGAACATCTAGGGTTTGAGGGGCCCACAATGCTTTCAGAGGCATGGTGTCCTTAAAGAGGACCTCCACAAAGCAACAATTGGTGGACCCATTGACATTCTCTTCATTCAGGAGCACCATCTTTCAAAGGGACATACCTGCCATTGCGGGAAGATCTTGCAGGGTAGGAGTCACATTTCTGGTCCCAATCTTTTGGCCCCTCTAGGACATAGGGTGGAGCATGCATTTCAGTCAGTAGAGCAGCTATTACCGGCAGTGGACGACTTAGGCACCATTGTCACTGGATGAGCTCAGTGGGTGACCATCAGGTTTGGAGAAGACTGTGTGGGCTTCCTGAATGTATACGCGCCGAATGCTACAGCAGACAGAGCCACCTTCTGGGGTACAGTTTGTCAGTCCCTGCCGCAGATGGATTTCTGGTGTATGGGTGGGGATTTTAACATGCTAGATTTGGCTCAGTGGTCTACAATATCAAGTACATAGTACTCGGCTTGGGAGGAGTTGATTTTGGCTCTCAGGGGACAGGACCCTTGGCATCTTCCAGAGTTGGGACGTAGTCCCGGGAGTCTATTTTTCCAGATCCGACAAGAGGAGTATAGGCCCTAACCTATCTAGATTAGATCGGTTCTATGTAGACAAGTGGGCTTGTGGTCATGGTGGAATGATTGGTATTTTGGCTTGCACTACTTTCTCCGCCAGGACCCTCAGATTTGCAGCAGGATAGAGGGGATTTGGGAGAGGCTAGATTGTCACTCAAGAGCAACTGCAAGTGCCTTGGATGCATGCCTTGGAGAGATTAGCAGTCTATTACAGGAGGCTGTGCAGAGCAGACTTGTTGGCTTCCGATAGCAGGAGAGGAGCATTCACAGGGGTCTTGCTTCTCTACAATGGCTTCAGTAGCCCATGGATTGAGAGCCAGCTGGCTGCTGCCCATAAGGGAGCGGCGAGTGGAGTATAGATATCCATTGGTGGGAGTGTTCACTAGGCATGATATACCCCTCGCAGTTCATGGCGCGGATGAGCGCTATGCCTCACTCACCTTCTCTATTGGGCTTCATGGCAGACTGAAGAGAGTAGAGACCCCCTTAGAGGACTTCAAGGGATGCACCTTGCAGAGGGTGAGGGCATGCACATGAGTGGCACATTGACCCTTCACCAGCCAAGTTGGCTAGAGAGAGACTCTGGTGGTTATGGATTTGAGAGGTATGGCCTCTCATGAGTCTCCAATGGGACCTGGAAGAGTGGACATGGAAGGATCCAGTAGACAATGAGGAGACACCTGGCACCCCCTCTTTTGCTTACACTGCACGGATGGTCTGTAGGATTCAGATGTCAAAGGTGGTGGGCACTCCAGCAGCAGCAGCACATTGGTAGTCCCATGGTTTCCCGCCACACTTTCTATCAGATTTCTGGAAGCGGCTGTGGGATAGTTTTTGGCTGCGGAAGATCACTCTTTTCATGTGGCAGCAGCTGGCACATAGGAGCTTAGAAGTTGGCACTTGGTTGGCGGCAGGTTTGGCAGAGGATCCTAAGCATTTCCACTATGAATCGGGCCCCCGCCTGTATTGTTATGTGGTGCACAGTTGCTTGGGCCACTAAGTCTGCAATATCATCATGCCATATGAGGAGGAAGGTGGGGAACTAGCCCTTCAGGTCTCTCACCTTCGTATTTCACAGTGCCAGTTCCAGCTCCTCCTATAGGTTGCTGGACTCTAGGTTCTAGCAAGAGATGGGAGATTTGCAGCAGTATAGTTGCGTGGCATATATGGAGAGCTCATCCAAGAGACATAGACGCTTGGGAGGGTTGGGGGAGGGTGGTTGTGTCTGTGACAAAAGTACACATCCCTAAGTTTATCGCAATAATTGTAAGACTTTTTTTATCCTGACAGATATACACTTCGGCCAATCGTCTTTTTGCAATGGCTCATCAATTTGATAACACATTAAGAACTGGTCCAAAGGTACCATCAGCACACTGCACATTAGACCTTTTGCTAATATGCCTGTTATGGTAATAATTATGTCCTTAATGGATTCCTTTTTCGAAACTGTAATTATATTGCAGGCTTTTGTGAGCGAATATGCAGTAACTGGCCAAGATGCTGGGAAAGGAAGTCTGTATGCAGCTCTAGCTGAAGCTGGTTTCCTGATAGGCATAGAAAAGAATAGGTGAACACACACACACACACACACACACACACACACGCACGCACGCACGCACGCATGCGTGCAGGCATGCACATACATACATACATCATCTCATGCTTTAAGCATACATACTTGTAAGAAGATATTGAACGCACCTAGTCTCGAGTCAAACACATAGAAGCTATGTCATAGTATTTAGTCGATACTATGCATGATGGAGTTGATGGTTATATAGTCTTGTGGATACTACCATGAGTTTGTAACTTGCACTTTCTGATTAGGTGAATTTGGGCATATTGCTGGATTCATCTAGGTATATATACACAGAAACTAATACGATACACCTTGCATAAATGTAAAGACTGTAAGTAGACCTAATTTAAAATCCACCTTCTGTGTGCTGAGGTGATACCATATATATTTTTTCAGTGCAATGTTGGATTTCTTTGAACTGATAAAAGTTACAGCTTTATTTAGCAGTGATGTGGTGGAAATGGCAAGCTATGCACCACTGTTTGTCAACAGCCATGACAGAAAGTAAGTTGCAGGTTTTGGCATCATGTTTTTAGTAACATATTTGAGTAGCATATCATCCTTTGAACTGCTCTAGCCTTTCTTAGCTTTTCTTATCGGTCTTGCCTTGCATGCAGGTGGAATCCTGATGCTATTGTTTTTGACTCATGGCAAAGCTATGGCACGCCAAGCTATTGGGTACAGACTTTTTTCAAAGATTCAAGTGGAGCAAGCTTGCTTCCTTCTCTTGTTACAGGGGAGGACAGTGCATCCAACGTGATAGCTGCATCTGCTATCAGAAGACTTGATGATGACATTGATTTAGAATATCTTGATATCAAGGTCCTACTTTTACTCTGAGCATTACCTATTGATTTTGGGGTGATGACTAGATTTAATCTATTGCAGGGTCCCATGTTGACCACCCATGCCCCGTGGGCAGGGAAATCTCTCTCAAGGAAAATCTTACCTGCCGTCAGGATTTGTCTATAAAGAGCCTTGATGTGATGGTTAGATCTAGGTCACATCCATATTCTAATATCTTTTTGATCGTGCACCATATGCAGGTAGTGAATTTTGGAAAAAATAATGTGACAGTCCAAGTTGCTATCTATGGCTTACTCTCAGATGAAATAAACGAGGAGGCGACAGTCACAAGATTGACCTCTCAAAGTATCATGGATGAGAACACCTTCAGTAAAAAGCAAAAGGTATGTGATGCCCCTCTCCCCCCCCCCCCTCTCTCTCTATACACACACACACACACACACACATACATACATATATATGTGTGTGTGTGTGTGTGTGTATATATACATACATACATACATACATGCATACATATATATGTATATATATGACATGCATGCAAGGTGATGCTCTGGGATCTGACACATCATTGATCAGTATTGATCTTCATTATTTTAAGCCCGCCTTTTCTAGAACGGGGGGACCCAGGAATCGAGGCTCTTATACTATAAGTTGCAACCCCTCAGCTTCTCTTCTGGCTGCTACAACCTATCAAAATAACAATACCATGAGAGCTCCAAGAGCTAGTCCCAAAATCACATCACCCTTCAGGCTGTATTGCAGCTGTCATGCTATTCTTATTCTGGAGCAGCCAGTCAAAAGTGACCTGTATAACTTGCAAGGATTCTAGTGTTGCTGACGTAGCTGACCTTCTAACCTGTAGATATATCAACAACAGGTCCTTTTGTGCTGTTCAAGCGGACCCGGTAATAGTTTAACAGGAAATAGCCAAGCTTTTTAGTATGGACAGAATCTCCAAGTCGTAAGTACTTTGTTGTTGTGTCGAGTGTGACGGGATATTATCTTGCTTTTCAGGTGGTGCCCAAGACAGAGGCCCTTCACAATGCCGGGACCATTATGGATGTAGACATTCCTGCATTGTCTTTAAATTTGATCACAATTCAGCTCATCACACCACTGCGCCAAATTATGTAAGCACAACATTCAGACTAGGCTTATTTACTGATCTTTACATCACACTGCACTGTAAAAGCATAATGAAAGGGGTGAGACATGAGTAAGGCTGGACACAGACCTGTCACCAGCCCATAAATGGGAAAGGGGAGGGGGGGGGGATCATGACAGCCTATTAGGGATGGATGCCAATTGCCCTTCATGTCCAATCTAAGGTTGTCAGAGTCATATAGCAGATTCAAATGTGTGTTACATTATGAACAGTCTAAAGCATTTCAGAGTCCCAAAGTGCATGGTTGTATTGTTAAGTACTACCAACATAAGTGTCTTCGCTGGCGGGTAATGAGGAACCTACCTGAATTTCAACCCTATGCGGTCGATTATGTTAACTCAAACTGGACACTTTTTAAGCATTGTCCATTGTTTAGCTAGAGCAATCCTAATAGGGGGGAGGTTTACAAGGATTCAACAAATTATTTGTGGGTTCAGTATATTTTCATTGGCTTAAGAAAAGTGAGGTAAAATGTTTAGTAGCAAGATCAATCTAGTGCAAAATCATGGGACAAAAGATACTTATTTAGTAAAATGTTTAGTAGCAAGATCAATATAGTGCAAAATCATGGGATAAAAGATACTTATTTCATAATGTTTGAATTAAAAGAAAGATTCTATGCAAACTCTATTGGCAATTTTTTAGAAGCTATCATCTTTCCTCCTCCTTTTTTTTGCAGGTTTTAACAGTAATAGACCAAACTATTACAACTCAGATACTAAATAAATACAATAATCCAATTTAGAAAAGAGGATGCAACATGAAAAACACATGACCTCATATTTTTAATCCATGGCATAATTTTCGGTATGATGTATGCTTATAAACATTACCAATAACAACCTTTTATAAAGTTAAGTTCTAAAAGACAGCCACCATGGGTGGAGTAAGTGCACAATGATGTGCGAACATAAATATATAGTGCTCAAATTCAATCACTTACAATATAGTAGTTGATGTGTTCCTATTTGTCTGATTGAATTATAATGGCCACCTATATTGAAGACCATGGTTTCAGAGTTAAATTTGTCTTGTCATAAAATATGAGATTTGATTCCTAAGGTGGGTATCCAATTTAGAACCTCATTGGCTATAGGTGCTCGATGCAATGTTACCTATCACTAAAGCCTCAAATTAAAGATTGGCTTGACATACCCAAAACTTGTTAATGTGGTCAATAACTTAATTGTGGAACCTTGTAGATGGTTGGATTAACTTTGGTGCTCGTCCCCTGTGCTTGGTGCATGTCCACCATACCCACGTGAAACCCCTCCACCACCCCTTAAAGGCAAACACCACTCTTAGTGGCCAAGGTCATCACATGTGCACCACCCTTTCGTTCCTTCACCATGCATGCCATCCATTTATGGCAAGGGTCACCTTATGCGTGTAAGACACTTTACACACCTAAAACTCTGTTCAATCTTTCTAGTATCGTGAGTAGCCATTATCTTTTATGAGTGCTAAGCCACTTCTTGATTGATGAAGAGGCTCTCTGCTCTACACCTATTGCTAATCAAAAGGGGGATGCAACAAATGAGCTACATTTGTTTGACTGGATTTCCCATGGCATGCAAGTTGAAGACAAAAACTCTGCAAGACTCGTAACTCCTTGGCAACACTTAATGTCATATGTATGGGAGCTATATGGTATCTACACTCAAAACCCCAAGGAGTGGCAAGGCATTCATAGATTCTATTTGGATAGTGTGCATGTACCCTCACACAACAAGATTAAAGAACTTGGCAAATTGCTACAACAATGCATCCTTTCATGTACGTTACAAGCTCTATCACACTCCATCACAATGATACCAATAGAGCATATAACCCCTCATGGTTGCCCTCACTCTTGCTCTCACATACAAGGAATGTCAAGGAAAAACTAGTGACGTGCAAAGAAGTATGACATGTAGTCAGCAACAATAACTACCTCACAATGTAAATACTCCTACCGATCAATATTACAAAGGCCTTGAAGTCTATGTAGGGAGGGAAGAGTGGGTCATTATAAAGAGGGGAGGAGAATAGAGGTGAAGATTGCACTAGTAAAATGGTTGCAAAAACATGCCAAAGATCATGTCTAATGAGCATCTATGTTTCTCATGGAATGAATAAAGATGATGTTTGATTAGTGTTGCTCCCCACAACCTTGGGAAAGAATTTAGTCAATTCCTAATCAACCACTTCCTTGATTGGAAAACACTTTTATAATAAAACTTCAAAACATTAATTAGGTAACTGCACGATTTGATCCTCCATGCCTTGCTCATGCAAGAAGCATATCTAGCTTCTTTTGGTCGCAAATAAGTGGCAACATGATGTGATTGAGGTGAAAACCTAAGGAAGCCCTTGGAGTTCTCAAAACCTTCAATAAGGTGGCATGAGTGCACTTCCTTGAGGTACCCTTCTTCCCATTGAAGTTGGAGAGTTTATCCAAGAAGATATGGAGTCAATCATCAAGGTAATCTTGGAAAATACATGAGATAATGCACTGAAAGGAGACCCTGTTGTTGTAAGGAGAAGGGGTCAAATATATTTTGTAGATAGAGGTGCCCGAATGAGTGACAATAACAGTCTTGGATTTTAAGTAAATGGTCGGCCATAACCTTCAGCACTTGCTCAATAAAGGGAAAAAATCCTTAATGGTGCTCTAGTTGAAGTGCTTCAAGCTATATTCATCTTGGTCTTATTAGTTTTTGTCTTTGGGATGATGACAAGTAAAGGGCCACTCTGAGTGTTGCTCCATAGGTTTTAGGTTTGTGCTACCCCCATCTTATTTACCTCCTATGAAGTTTGAGTTGTGCACCATGGATTCATAGGTCTTATTGGTTTTTGTCTTTGGGATGATGACAAGTAGAGAGGGCCATTCTGAGTGCTTCTCCATAGGTTCTATGCCTCCTCCATCTTATCAAACTCCTTTCTCATGAACTTTGAGTAGCACCATAGGTTCACCATGTAGATAACCTTGTGAATTGGGTGGTTGGTTGTAGACTTTTTCTTAGGGAGGAGCTAAGCAACTTGAATGCCTTGCTACAATCTTAAGAGATAATAGATGGGGTCAACCTTTCAAGAAAAAATAATACATTTTTCTTCTAGCCATGCCAAAGGTATTTTTCCTACCAACACGGCCTCTTCCTCTTGCTAGTAGTGTTTGTCTCTCTCCTCTTTCTTACTATGGTGGGGTGTAATGATAGGCTCCTCAAATAGGGTCGTGCCTAGCCAAGAGTTATAACATAACTTAAGACAAGTACCTTGCTCACCACCCCCATGAGCATGATTTCTTGTTGATTGACTACTTGATGATGGTAAGTGTGTTAAGAGTGCTACATTGGTGGTGTGGAGGGTTGAGCAAGTGTTAATCACCTCATGCATCATATGGATTTCCTCTCATCCACTACTAACCAGAGTGCCACTACTACGAGTGATGGTGGACGACATCCATTTACTGTAGAGCTCCTTGGTGGCCTATGGGATTATGGTGTAAGGAAAGGCCTTTTCCTGCAGGACAAGGAAGGCGAGAGTCGAGATCCTCCTTTACTCCAAGGAAAAGCCAACCCAAGGCCTTTCCCATCCACCATGGCTTTCAGGAGCAGAACCACAACAACAGTCAACAACCCAAGGCCTTACCTAAAGAGCCACAGCAACTAGATGAGTGGCAACAACAATAAACACGAGGCCTTGGTCTAAGGGTCTAGCATTAGGCAAGAATGGTGATACATGGGTGGCACTCCTAAGTGGCATGAATCTCACTTATCAAGGCACCTCCCTATTGTGTAGGAGAGGTGGAGTACATCTAGGAAGGGTGGCAAGGAAAGTGGATCTAGGCACCTAGCTCATGGAGGCCTATAAATTTAGCTAGCTCTCACTCACTAGGGTGTTGATTTTAGAGTACTCCACAAGGCAGTGGAAGTGTGTTCTTTCAATTCTTGCTTTTTGAATAATATACTTACGTGTGATCCTTAGTGGAAATTATGCTCTCTTATCTTTATGAGTAATCATTGTGTAAGTTCATCTCATTCATTATGGTTAATCTCATTATGCTTAGTGTTAATAAACACTTAGTGTGTATGCGAGTGTTACTCTTAGATTAATGCTTAATCCATTTTCCCACCATTAACTCATTCCTAATAATTGGATATAAGCATTTCTTTTTTACCAAAGTGGTTAACAATCAAACCATTCTCCAACTCTAACATGCCCCCCCACATATAGGTCCACCTCCCAACCTTCAAAAGTCTACATAAATAGGCACAATCCTAAATTCCCTCAATCATGTTATAATATAGCAGCATGTAGAAATGCACAATTATAAATTGAATTTAGAGTATTTCATAATTCTTATAGAAATATTCTTATTTTATTTTTTGATGTATAAATTAATAAAATTGTATAAGAAAATCAGGGTGTTTAGAGAGGCTTATGCAGCATAAGTTCCATTGATAGCTTTAAACAAGGACAAGTGATCTTTTTTTTTGTTTGAGGAAAGTGTGTCTTAGATCTTCAATTTTTCTTTCCATAAAGAACATAACGATTTGGACATAGTTGTTCATACTTATTCATGATTCTACTTTAACAGAATTTGGGTACTCAAGAAAGTAAACTAAAAATATTTAAAAGAAGAAGATTCTTGGAGTGAATGAAATAAATTTTTAGGTGGTGCATTCAATGTATGTACCAAGAGACAACCTCAAAGCTTATAAAAAATTTTAAATTTTCTTCTATGTTATCTAGGGATGCAAGTAATGATGTTTAGGATAGTGGTGATGTAGTTAATGATGTAGTTGATGATGGAGTAACTTAACGCAATTAATGATCTTAGATAGTGGTGATGTAGTTAATGATGGAGTAGTTGAACTCAGTTATTACAATGTAATTTTTTGCAATGATTTTGACTGTGGGCATTTCTATGTTTCATAATTTTTTTGAAAACTAGCCTGATCAACTCATAGCTTTATCATTATATTATTGTCAGAATTTTGGAATTTTAAAGTTTGTATTTTATTATATGAGTACTTGTATTCTATTGTATAGTACTTGTAAGCCAAAATTAGACCAC
Organism: Cibotium barometz; assembly: GCF_041138505.1. NCBI lineage: Eukaryota > Viridiplantae > Streptophyta > Polypodiopsida > Cyatheales > Cibotiaceae > Cibotium > Cibotium barometz. The sequence continues at coordinate 16,324,812 of NC_141108.1, read as the reverse complement.
TTTTAAGATTAGTGATGTTCCTAAAAAAAACCTTTTTTTAGGTAATTTTGAAAAATTATTTACTCGTAAATATGTTTTTCAAATTTTCTTAAACAAACACCTCTTTTTTTAAAAGAATTCTTTGAAGATTCCAAATTTTTTTTCATTAAGAGGTAATATTATCCATTCAATTTGCAATAGTGTTTTTTTGTTTCCTAGGAACTTTTAGCGCTAAAATTTTCCTTGCCTTCCTTACCACCTTGGAGGAATCTACCTCCTCCTTTCCACCTCCTTGTCCATGATCCCCTTAGTATTTTCTCTCCTTCTTAGGCTACCTTATGCTCGTTGGTGAGTTTTTAAAAGAGAGCACGTTGAGGTATCTTTTGATCTAGCATAAGAATGATTTTGGAAAGCAAGGAAGCACATTTTTCCACATGGCATCAATTTTGGAAGCATCTTTTTCCACATGGCATCAATTTCCCCATTTGAAAATTCATATTAAATTTACCATTGCTATGCCTTTATGAAATAATTTAAATGCAAAAATAAGACCCCCACCCTTTGTTTAAAAAACAACTAGCTAAAAATACAACTTTTTTTATCTATATTTTTTGCAAGTCTTTCCTCTCTCTTGCCTTCTCTTCTATGCAAAAGGTACAACTCTCTCTCTCTCTCTCTCTCTCTCTCTCTCTCTCTTTATGCAGCTTGCAAATGGTGCTTTCTCTCACTTGTGTGCTAGAAAGAAATCAATGGTGCTCTTGTGTGAAGGTTTATTTTCTCTTTCCCTCTCAACTCTAGAGATGGCTAGTACTCTTTCTTCCTTACAAATAGATCAACATCTTTCTCTTTTTGGATCTTCGTAATTTTGCATCTTACAACTGGTTCACCATTGAAACTACTACACGTGATGGTTGTTTACTTAACCAAAGGCATTTATTTAGAGAATTCATCTATTGGGTAGCTTGTAGCCCCTCATCTTGTATCGACTCTCACCAATAGGATGACATTGAGCAATCAAAGAAGGTACTTCTCTCTCCTTCCCTCGCTAGCCAACCCCATCACCAAGACCCAAGAGAGGAGGATAACCACACATGGATCCCGTGGACCCACTTCGGGTTATTGTGGACCCACCTCGCACAAGAGGAGTTGCCTCCTTGGGCCAAGCATGCACACTCCCGCGTGCCCGATGCCCATAGCCCCTAGACGATAGCCACGATCCACTCATCAGCTCCGGATCTAGGACATGCTCCATTACCATCGAGCTACCTTTCCACGTGACAACATACTCATTAGGAACATGCTTGACATATTGGAGAGTGGTATACCATCTGGTGTGGGCTAACGCTCCTCTCATGTTTCATGTTTCATATTCCTTGTACTTCATCGTCGTGAGATTTCACGTTCCTTGTATTTCATAATGAGATTTCCATGGACATTTTTATCTCATTCTAGTGAGATAGTTTTGTTTTGCTCTATTTTATTTTTAGTTCCATGATGAGATATGCTATGGACATTATTGTATCACTTAGGCCCATTGGGTCTTTAGTAGATGCTCTCTCTCTCTCTCTCTCTCTCTCTCTCTCTCTCTCTCTCTCTCTCTCCCCACAACTTCTTACATGTGAGGCATATCCACTTCAGAGAAACATGTTAGGAAATGACCACCTCAACTCTCAGCAAAATCAACAATTACACTAGGGGTTCATTGCTCTCTCTCTCTCTCTCTCTCTCTCTCTCTCTCTCTCTCTCTCTCTCTCTCTCTCTCTCTCTCTCTCTCTCTCTCTCTCTCTCTCTCTCTCTCTCTCCCCCCCACAACTTCTTACATGTGAGGCATATCCACTTCAGAGAAACATGTTAGGAAATGACCACCTCAACTTGCAGCAAAATCAACAATTACACTAGGGGTTCATTGCCTCTAACTTGTTGACCTTTTGTGGCAGCTTCTTCATTTAATCGTTAACAATATCTTATGGCAATCTTTGCAAAGTTTCCATGACTGAATAAACCTTGGCTATTGGCAACTTCTCCACAAGCTAATCCAAGAAATGGTTTTTATGAAAGTATCCATGCAAGCCAAATATTTTGATTGTGAAGGGAAAAACAATGCTAGCAAATATCTCCATGTTGATGAGGGATGACAATTTGTTAAGGGAGAACACCATCAAATTCTTAGTGTTCTCTCTGTAGTCCCACATGTTAATACATTTGAAATCTCTATGTCACTTACTTTTGAATAAAACAATTGAACAAAGTAAACGTTTTTACAGCATGTCATTCACCACCTACATGGTCTATTCCCTTGATTCAATCCTTGCACTAATACCAAATTTCAGGCCCCTTGATTGAACCCTAGCCTCAATCAAATCATAACATCCATAACATGTCGGATGGAGAAGAATACAACCCGAGATAACATCCATAACATGGAGGGTGGAGAAGAAGATAACCCAATATAAAATTCATAACATGTAGGGTGGAGAAGAAGAAAACCCAAGATAGAAAATATAAGCATTTCAAGAATGCACACTAAGGTATACTTTTTTTAACCAACCAGCCATTATATATATACCAGTGACCTCAAATGTCTACTTTTTTTAACCAAACCAGCCATTATATATATACCAGTGACCTCAAATGTCTAGTGTGCAACTTGCCGTGGGACTTGGCCAATAGTTCTCACTCACAAACATTACCGTTCTAAGAGCTAATGTGCATATGTATGTCACCATTGGGTCCCACCACGAACTAGCAGCATGTCACATGCTTTTCTAGTAGAGGGATTTGGCCACTATTTGGACTCATTGATTTCTTAAATCAGCACTACATGAGGCTCTACTTGATGGATATCCACAGACATAGGACCTTCTTCTACAAGAGAGCCAAGCCCATGCCCATGATACGCTTTTCTAGCATAGTCATAAATGTAGAGCGTTTTGCCCATTGTTTGGAGGATTGATTTCTTAAATCAGCACTATGTCAGACTCTACTTAATGGAGATCCACACATAGGGACCTTATTTTACAAGAGATTTGTTGATCCGATGCCTAGGACACCTTATAAGTGTTTCTCACACACGAGCTTCTTCCAATTGACACAAGAGGTGGCACTGCGTGTGTCCACCTCAAGGGGCACCTCAACAAAGGGCCACTAGAGTCCAATGACTCCGCCAAAAGAACCTCAGAACATAGTCCTAGTGGCACCTCAAGGGGCCGCTGAAGTCCAAGGACCCTCCAAAAAGACCTAAGGATGCACACAATCGATAGTTATGTCATCACGCCGCCCCCAAGGTCTCCAAATAAATCCCATTAATTGTAGCATGCCAAATTTCCATAGCCCCCTTGCTCGAGGTGGACCTCTGAGCAGTAATTTTACATCCAAGAGATTCTATAGAGACGTAAATGTCTCCCCATGTAGGCAATGGTGGATACATGGAGCCTCTTTGATGTCCTAGATTCACACATCTTGGACATTTTAGATTGATGATGATGATGCCTACTATTATTTATCATTGTATCCACATAAGCTCATGATGTACTTGTTTTTATTTGGTTATCATTGTAGAGGTAGACATTTTCCATTTTTACTTTTCCATGACTCAGTATTGTCATGGATTCGTTGTACTACTTTTTGATCTGATAGACTCACGCGATCTTTTAAAGATGAAAATATTATTCTCTCTCTCTCTCTCTCTCTCTCTCTCTCTCTCTCTCTCTCTCTCTCTCTCTCTCTCTCTCTCTCTCTCTCTCTCTCTCTCTCTCTCTATCTGTGTGTGTGTGTGTGTGTGTGTGTGTGTGTACACACACACACATAGATATATTGATAGGTAGATAGATAGATAGATATCTTTATATCTATATATGGATAGATATATATTTACCTATCTATCTATCTATAGATATATATCTATATATCTATATCTATCTATATATACTCATGGATGGAATGATCTAGTAATAACCTTTAAAAAACCCTCATAAAATATTTTTCAATCTATAATTCTATACGATTTTTGAGAACTAGCTCCAAATCCAAACAATAGTCCAATACTCATGGATGACCTTTAGAAACTCTCAAATCAATATATATATATATATATATATATATATATATATATATATATATAGAGAGAGAGAGAGAGAGAGAGAGATAATTGGCTCCAAGTCCAAATAATAGGCCAATACTCGTGGATGGAATGATCTAGTAAAGACCTTTAAAAAAACCCTCAAATAAATATTTCTCAATCTATAATTCTATATGATTTTTGAGAATTGGCTCCACATCGAAACAATAGGCCAATACTCGTGGATGACCTTATATTTCTCAAACTGTAATTATATATGATTTTTGAGAATATAAAGATATCATTCATCATAGCAATTTTGTTTCACTTGTTTGGTTGATTGGCCCATTAGACAAAATTTGTTCAAGGCATGTCCATGAAAGTGTTGTTTTTTGACAATCCAACTATGTTGATTTTTCAAATTCAAGGCATAATATTGATGGTTATAGATCTACACTATGTGGGAGTCCTTTCTTTATGGTTGTTGATAAATCTTGAAAGTAAGGTGAAAAGGGCTAACAATGACTTGAATTAAAATGTACTCATGTCCAAAAAAGACTTACATTAAAATGTAGTCATGTTTGTATAGTTTGTGGAATCTAAAATGCTTCTCATTATATACTGGAGACCTCAAGGGGTGCCCTACTAAGAAACCCTATGTATCACGTGCATTCAAGGGGTATTAAAAAACCCCTTACCTGTGAATTTTTCATGAATAAAATGACCCTTTTTCTTTATGGGCTTATAAGTCTTTTTGAAAATCGATTTAAAAATCCCTTCTGTAAATTTACCTTAAAATTTTTAATTAAAAAACCCCATCATTTGAAATCACGTGGTATACTTACATATTTTTAGGTGAACCCCCCCAGGTAGAGACTTTAATTAGAATTATGTTCAATTATACACTAGGTCTTTTCTTATTTAAATACACAAGAAAAAATCTTTTCTTATTTAAACACATAAGGAAAATTCAAATTTAGAGAATTTTTTTCTTGCATCAATCTAATATAAAAAAGCAAGTTCCTAGATGTATATATATTTCAAAAAGTACATGAAAATGAAGATTGTCGAGCTTTATGAGTGGTGGCTCTCTTCCTATTTTGCATTCTTGTCACCGCATTGAGAGGTATGACAATCTTTGTACATGTGGTCAATTCCACAACCAATGTAGAGTGGTACTAGTGGTTGTGGGTTGGTTGGTGCGGTCTGCCATAGCCTTCTTAATGGTACTAGTGGCTGTGGAATGGTACTAGTGGCTGTGGGTTGGTTGTACTACCTTTGAGGTTGTTGACTCTTGTAGCAATGGGTAGTATCGTGGTTTCTTGCTTTCATGCAGTATGCACACAAAATTCTTCCTTTTCTAGGCCTTAGGGTGGAGCCTTCCACACTTGTATGGCTAGCGCGACATGAAAACTAGACCAACTCATGTATAGGATATAGATGTGGTTTCCCTATCCTGTCTTTTCTTAACGCCACTTTCTATTACTCCTTTATTTGTTGCTTGAGTGTAGGAGCTAGGTCTTCTACTATTGCTTGTGGTTCTTTCTATTTACCACACTGACTTTGAAGGCACTATCCCAAATGATACTTCAGATGATCCCTTTAGGGAGATTCCTTGAAGAAGTTTCCATGAAGTTATCATTAAAATTTATGGCACTCCTACAACAAGGCTCAAAGTTTTTATGTTTTTTAGAGTACAAGGCAATGAGCAAGGTGAAGTTAAGGATTCCTTTCAAGAATCTTCTAGTTAGCTATTCTTCATCAAAGAAATTTTCATTGTCAGCATAGCAACAATGGAGGTATCTCACTTCATTGATGTAGTCTATGATTGATTCTTTATCTTATTGCTTGACACGGTTGAGCTGGTTGGCTGGGTTCTATTAAGTTCCCTGACAGAAATATCCAAATGAACATAGTCTTCAAGGTGTCAAAATAAACCTTGTCTTCTGGTTTCAATGATTGGAACCACTGTCCTAACTTCCCTTCCATCGTAAGGCCAAAGGCATTCGCCCTTACTAGGTCATTAGGAATGGATTACTCCTTCCCCTACAGGGTTGGTGCTTCTCGTTCCTGAATTGGATTGGGTAGGGTCCATATCAAGAATGGATGGCTCTATGGTTGGCCTTTCTAGCCCCAACAGTGTCTTGCCGGGTGTTTTGGTGATTCTGTGACTCCCACTCATTAGTTGAACCTCTAGTGATAATGTCTCTAATCACATCTACAAACTCCTGTGAGTGGTTGTAAAAGGAGTTAAGTACTCTGACTTCTTGTTCCATACAAGGTTTTGCAGTGAAAGGGTGATGATATTAGAGGCTTAGAGAACACCCTAGTCTACATTATTTAGTGCACACTCACGTATGCTTGTGGCTTTCTATGTTTGTTGGAGTTGGTTTATACGGCAAGGTGATTCCTAGAGTACTCACACTTGATAAACATGTGTGTGGTGATGGTTTGTATGCCTATGGAATAATTTTTTTAACCAATTTATTATTGGATATTTTATAAGTGAAGATTTATAAGTGAAGAGGACTCAAAAGATTGAGATGAAACCACACAAGTTATTATTTTTAGAAGGCATTCATTATTTTGGACAAGCTTTGTATTTATGTGCTAGCTTGTGCACATGCATTTGTTTATTTTTACAAGCTTAGACTTGAAGCAAAGACTTGTAAATAATTATTTTGTAACGCTTAAAAGCTTTGCCCTAGCCCCAAGTAATGTAATATTGAAGATCTCTCTATTTTGGGTAAAGAGAGAGCACAGCCGTGCAAGACAAAGCATAACTTTTGTATTTTTTGAGGCTATAGCCTATTTTAGTAATTGAATGCTTAAAATACTTGTGTGTGGGAAATAAGCCACACACAAGTATAGCCTATTTTAGTAATTGAATGCTTAAAATACTTGTGTGTGGGAAATAAGCCACACATTTGAGGGGAGAAGATTGCACCCAATGTTTGTGTCATACAAGATCTAAGTATTGTTCATGTGTTAATTTATAAATCTTGGTTTATGTTAAATTTGTTGTTGTTGCGATAGCCTAAGTTGAATAGTTGAATAATTATTTTGCTTTTGAAAAATTGGCTTTCAAAAATTCCTAGATTGGGATCCTTATGTCAGTTGGTATCAAAGCATGCGCTAGGTCAATTTGTGGAATAAAATTGAAAAGGATTGAAGAATTAAAGGCTAAAGGCGTAAATACAAGGTCAAAGCTAGTCAACGATGGGATACTTTACGCTAAGTGAAGAAAGAGAATATCCAAGCTTACATCGATAAAATAATGATTACGTGTACAAATGCGCCTTTAATAGGTTTACGAGCTCTTTAGCTTTTGTATGCTTTTGCAAACATAAAGCTTAGGTTTTTATGAAATAAGTCCTTGATGGTTGTTTGTAAACTGTGGGATTTCAAAATACATGGAACTAGTTAGCGTTCTCCCATGATATGCACACAAAGTGTTGTCGAGAAAATATGGGGATGTGACATAGGTCTTCCCGCGTGCTTTTGCAATGAATTTTTGTAATAAAATAAATGGATGAATGCTCATAAAATAGAGCTCTCGCAATACTCTCACTGGAGTAGGCGCTTTTTGCGGCATAATGCCCTTTAGCACCCTCATGTAATTCTGATTAATAATTTATACTACGGTATTGAGCGCCCCATGCTTAATGGCTATTCACAAGTTTATCGACGATAGTGCATTAATTAAATGCCCCTCACGTGGCATTTAATTAATAGAGTGATATAACCTTAGTCCATTGTATGAATAAAATGACAATTTTGGAAATACAAAAGGTTAGGCATTTTATTCCTTCACAAAGAGTAAATAGTTACAGTTTTATTGCACCAAACACAACGATGTGCAAGTTTTATTGGCACACAAACATGGCCAAGTTTTATTCTGTGAACTGCAACATATTTACAAAAGTTAAATTTCCCCTACGTGAACGCCTCATGACTAAGGTCATGTCGTGGAGGGACTAGGATGAAGTCATCGCCCTTACTAGCTGCCCTCAAGAACTCTCCATCTTTTTCTTCAGAGAATTTAATGTACGGCTCATGAGGATCTACGTCATGCGGGCTTTCTTCAACAAGGATTGGATTGTCGTGGGTCACCTCTTGGAATTTCATCATTCTTCTTGTCAAACAGAGGCTCTTGTTCCTCTTCTCCTTCAGGGTTTTCTTCAGCTCTGGTGGTAAGGAAGTACCTCGCAAATTCACCCTCAATGTAATGATCTCAAAAGAAGACTTTCCTTATGTCAGAGATATCAGCAAACTCGAGTGTCTTGAGACATTTCCACATGGCATGGGCTCTACTCTGAAGTCCATGCCGTTATCCACTATGCACTAGGAAAGTACTTGCCACTCCTCATCATCTTTAGAAGAGTGACTCCAAGTGTTACAGTCTATTTTTTTAATATTAATTCTCCATATACACAAAATCCCTCTCAAACACATTCACGGGGGTCAAACAGACACGATTTTTCATATCACCCTGACCAAACTGTGCATAAAAAGTTCTACCTCTAGACATCTCCTCTACAGAAACGTTGTGGACGTGGAACCAGAAGTGAGGTTTATGCAAATCCTTTAGACAGTATCCCACCATACCCTCAAAAGTATACATTTTAATTTGACGTAACTCACAGCACATGACTATACCCCCTGGTGGTTTGTTGATGTTCCACATTAAATACTACTTTTTATAGTTTTGCCAACTAAAATAATCGATGAAGATAGTATGCGGGCAACCATTTGAAAATGGAGGTGGTGAAGAGTTCCACCTCTTTCCAACAAAAAGACAACCTGAGTGCACTCATGGTGCAAAAACTCAACACGCGAATCCCATAGAGAGGTGTTAATATCATCATTCCCAATGGCAATCACGATAGAAACCTCGAGAATCTTTAAGTTGTTTACGGCTTGGAAACTGCGGGCATGCAAGAGGAACAGTGTTGGTCTTCTTCCTTTTTGTTGTAGCACAAGATGTCTCAGAACTACTTGAGACAACAGAAACACCACATGTCAAAATCTTAGAAAGGCCAACAAACTCAACATGTTGATTGAAAAAAAACATTTTGCAGGCATATTGGACATACCATTGGAACGAGCCTTCCGCTTATGGTTGTCAAATTCTCCAAACCGTTTGGGCCCTTTAGGAGGAGTGACGACGATTCGCAGTGGAGGAACATTCTGCATGTTGGATTCAGACGATCAGCTACTGCAAACCGAGGCTTGTGTAGCACATGTATGAGGTGAGGCAACTAAGGGAAGTAGGCAAGCGAACATCAGAGTAGATACAGATATGGCTTTCCTTCTTCTATGAGTATGGTTAGCCATGGTAGAAAGGATATGAAAAGTAGACATCACGACTCGCATATAAACAACTTTGAGAAACACACCTACCACCCATGCAATCAGAAGAGGGACCGAATGATGTAAACGAGAACACGTAAGGAGGACAAGCATAGCAATACTAGACAGAGCCATCACAGGCCAACATGCATGGGCCAAAAAAAATGAGAACCTGCACACAAACTTGCAGAAGATTCTAGGACATAATCGCATGCATGCCCGAAAGAAATGAAAAACATCCAAACATGCAACGACGAGTGTCTAAGGAAAGTGGCACCATGGCCCCTGCTCCCCAAATCCACCTACCTTCTTCTTATGGCCATCAACCCCATCATCACCATCACCAGATCACCACCATCACCATCATCATCATCGTCATTGTTCGTCATCATAATCATTACAACCACCATCATCATCTTCACAATGATCATCATCATAAAAAATAACATGAACATTATCATCATTAACCATTTTCATAACAATTTAGCAGTCATCACGCTAATATTTCCAACATCACTAACCTCATCATGAAGACAAATATTATCATCATGGCACTTCAATATGCAATCATTTCGAAAGAATAAATTGTAATGATAAAAATAGTATGTATATTTGGTTTGTATTAAATACAATGTTTGATCTCCCAATACAAATGGGCATTTTAGTGCCTTGTTCATGGGGCCTTCTTGGACTTCTTGATATATGTAAGCATAATTTTTGTGTTCTTGTGCCCCTGTAAACTATGGGTTTCTTATGTTTTTGTGCACATGGGAGGTGGATTGTGCTCGAGTAGTAGACATTCTAGATTTTACAAGGATGTGGCCAAAGATAGATGGTCCAAGCACAATTGTAGTAATATTTTTACATAGAAGGAGAAAAAGCTTTAGCACTCTTCACAATCTCTTTCCTTCCAAGTACTCTTGATAGGGTCTTTAGCTTGACAATTGCTTTTTCACCCTTTGGTGATATCTTCATGTGGAATGCAAGAAGTACTCCAATACAAAGTCAAGTAATACATCTCTCCCAAATGAGTACTAGATCCTCCTCGTTGTGCACTGAATTCATCTACCTCAATGGCCATTTGCATAACATATCACAAGTTACCTATTTAATCTAATAGTTACAAAGCATAACATAATCAAATTTAGAGATCACATACCATTCTTTCTCTATCATCCTTGATTTTTTTTCAACCACGAGGATAGATCCCATAAAAGTATTCCGATCCTTTATGGAGGTAGAAACCTCGTCATAATCTCTTGATGGTTGGAAGATGCCTTTAGTGGGCTTGTGAGATGCAATCATATCCATAAGCTTGAACACAGATGGAACGGTTATCCCTACTTCCCCAACTCCTCTTCGTTTAGCTTAGGGGCTTCAAATTTCAACGAATGAGAAAATTCAATCATGTTTATGCATGTGCCTAGAGCTCTATCCTCTCCTCGCAGTCTAAGCAAGTGCTCTACGTTTGACACTCTCTGCCCTCCACAATGATGGGGTAGAGGCCTTCAATTCTCTCTAGTGTGAGGATGTCTTCATCTTCATGTACATCCTCTTTCTTATCCTCGTCCTCTGAGCCCTGAGTGTCCTCTTCCAACAATTCCACCCCTTGCAATACTAACAAGGAGAGAGATGCATCCTGCTTCTCATCTTGGGGGCATCTCAACAGGAAGGTTGGTCGCATGATGCAAATTGGTGGGAGTGGTGTTTTGTATGTCCGTCTCATGAAGAAAGAAGAGTAAGATTATCTCCCATGAAATCAACATATCCCATTTGTCTTGAAGTCCCTCTAAAATGAGCTCCTCAATGTGTAAAATCCACCTTCATCAAAGTGATGAACCAAATGCAAGAGGCTCTTCATGAGACTAGATCATCATTGCCATATTGATGGATGGCTTACTTATATGGCTCCCACTCTTTGTTTGATTTAGGCACCGTGTCTGTCATAGAATGTATCCTACTTTGAAAGGACTCTTGATTCCTATCAATAGTAGCCAAGACTATTGAAAATATGGAATAGCTCATCCAAGCTATCCACTAAATTTGCACTGGTGAGGATGAATGAATTATATTGGTTAGGTGCATCCATCTCTTGTGTGTTGTGCATTCCATTATATTTTGTATGGTCTATTCTCTCTTCATGTAAGAAAAATAGAAATAGTGGCCCCAAATTACATTTTTTTATCTTTTTCCATGATGTGATGTGCATCTTAAGGGAAAAGTTTTTTGTCAAAAAGAAATAGATTAGAAAAAAAATTGCAAGCCAAACATAGCTTAAATTTTATAGGTTCACAAAAACAATCCATTAACGTTTACATACCAAATGGCCAAATGAATATTAGTATAATATGTAGACTTCTTTGTTCTACAGCCAATCCTTTTTCCATACAAAAGAAACCTTAATTTTGGCAACATAGTGTCATAAAAGAGCTCAAATGCTTCATAGGCATCTCGTAATGTCCATTATGCATTGACCAGAAGTGACTTGGTTACCCAATTTGGCAGTAAGACTTGGACTTCAAATTGTTCACGTACTTCTTGTTGTGAGTTTGTTGTGAGTCAAGTGGCTCGAAAAAACCTCTTTGGCATTTCCACCTACAATACTCCAAACCCACATACAAAGTTTGATGTGGGATGTGGTATGGCAATGCTAGAGATTTGGGGCATGCCACACATTTTATGAAGTCATCCCTATGTTGACCTTCCTTAGTTTTCCATTCCTCTCCAAGAATCAAATCCAAATCATTTTCTTATAATGTCTTACACAACCACATTGCTTTGGTCCATTGTAGATTTGTACATATTTTAAAACAAACTACAAAAAGATAATGCAAAGGACAAAACCAAAATAATTTGAGATGTTTAGAAATTGTCCCAAATTTCATAGAGTTGTGAATGTCAAATGTGGCATCATCTGAAGTTCCCAAGCAATAGGGGCACTGAGATTTAGAGAAAGAATGCGTTCAAGTGCTCCAAATGACGTATTAAATAGAACAATGTATGTAGAGTAATAGTAGATTTATTTCTTTGTGAATTAAGAGAATGATTGATGTTGATAAAATGAGTTTACCAAACTCTTCATGGATGGCTTTGAATGTTCCAGTAAATGACTCCACTGGTTGCTATTCCACATTTATAGAAGGAAAGATATCTATAATTGAAATAAGTCAATTATGCAATCAAACGTTGTTATAAGCCAAAAGATAATTGCATGTGATAATAGAGGATGGGTTTTAAACTCGTAGTAACAAAATAAGAAGGTAAAATCCAAAGTAGCATCCAATTTCATGTCTCATGTAGTGTAAACATGTTGAACCTTACTCATCCACCTCATTTGAGTGATTTTCAACTCCACAATATGCCCCTTTCAATGATATTGAAGCAAACCTATTTTACTCTTATTCATCCTATGTGCTCCACAATAAGAGGGATGCATTGTAATCCAATCAAAAGAGCTTGAAAGTTAAAGGTCTCCATATACTTTCCTCCCAAGAATTGTATTCAATGCAACAAGATATCGCATTGGGTGTCCCTCTTGAATGTGTGTTTGCCATTCCAAGAGAAAGCCTAAGAGAAGGAGATGAAGAACAAGAGAATGCTTGTGGAGATGGAAATGTTGTAGTTTCTGGAGATGGAAATGTTGTTGTTTAAGTGTTGGAGAAGGTGTTGTGAGAGGAGAAAAACCAAAATGAAGAAAATAATTTTCTTGTTAGGTGGACTAGGTAAAAAGGCACCTTTTTGGGGGGGAAAGCACTAAATTTTGGAAATTTTCAAAATTCTCAAGATTCCCCAAGAAGGAAAACTCGAAATTCGCAAGTGGGAGGAGTTTCTCAGTTTTTGGCTCCACACTATTATCCTCCTAATACCAAAAAAGTTAGATATTGGGGGGGTGAAAGGAGAGTAACTTTGTGGGGTCTAGTAAGAGTGAAAAAGGAGAGAACGTGTAGAGAGAGAAAATGCCATATTGTTGGTGCACTAATGAAAAAAATTCAGAAAGGGCCCTCTATTAGCAAAAATTGGCTCTAATGGTTATAGTTGTGGTTCTTGAGATTAACACCATAACTTTATCTCAAAGTTTAAATTGATTTTGTGCTTATTTGAAAATGCATGAAAATCTACATTATAAATCCATGGTTTTGGAAGGCCTTAAAGATAACAAGGCTTTTGTTAAGTAGATTGTGTCTCGGTTGTAAAATGGTAAAGTCCTTGTTGCCAACACCTCCTAGACCCAAGGGATCAAAAAAGAAAGACATAACTATTGTGGCTTCTTGCACAACAATGCAGCTTATGGTTAGAGGATGAGGTGTTTATGTGTTTGTTGCATGTTACCATCTAATCATCCATACCACATATTATGCCTTCATAAGGGTTTTTATCTGGCAACAAGCTTTAGCCAAAAGATCCCATATGCTGCAAAGTTTATGTTTGTTGGAATACAAACCCATGTCTAATAAGCTAGGCCACCAGGTTGGTGACCAAACTTTGCGAGCATGTGGGGGGAAGTCCCAAATAATTGTTTTGATCATTGGTTCTAAAGTCATGATAGCTGTGTCAATATGTAAGTTTGAACATATAGAGGTTCCAATATTCTATCACAATAGTAGTGTTACTAGCTGGTAATAGCTCTTAGTAGCTATTAAAAGCCAATAATACCTATTGATAGTTACTACTAGACCCAAGGGATTAGAAAAGGAAGACATAACCATTGTGGATTCTTACTTCATATGCAACTTACGGTTAGAGGATGAGGTGGTTACAAGTGTTTGCATGTTACCATCTAATCATTCATACCACATTTTACCCTCGATAGCACTATGTCAATTTTCAAGCAAGACTAGAACTGCAAACCACTCGATCACAAATAGCAATGTGAAGGAAAGCACCTATACTCAAATCAACTAGAAAAATATGATACATGCAAAACCCGTAACCACCTCATCCTCTAATCGTAAGTTGATCAGAAATAGCAATGCGAAGGAAATCACCTATACTCAGATCAACTAGAAAAATATGATGTCCAAGAGGTATTACCAAATAGCTAGCTTTGCCATATTCAACCTTCACACAAGGATCATTTCTTGGAAACAAGTTATAGCTAGCAAATCTGGCATATACTGCAAAGTTTATATTTTCTCGATTATAAACCCATGTCCAAGAAGTTAAACCACCAGGTAAGTCCCGAATAATTGTGTTGATCATTGGTTTTAAAGTCATGATAGTTGTGTCAATATGTAAGTGCCAATAGATAGAAGTTCCAATATTCTATCAATAATATTTACTAGCTGCTAATAGCTCTCAATAGCTATTAATAGCCAATAATAGCTACTAATATTAGTTAAATCAATTGTTGTGTTTAGTTGGTAACTATTTTAATAGCTATAGTCAGCTTAATTGTTGGGTCAACAATTATGAAAAGCTGTATTGAGTTGTGTTAATAGCTTAGTTATCACAAGTTAATAATTATTTTTATAGTTATGTTTATAGTTGGGCTAATAGTTTGTTATTACATACTACAAGGGATCGATCCACTTAACATCATAAAAGTGACACTTGGGGGGGTATAGGTAGTGATGCTAGGGGTTATGCCCTTAACACGACACATAATATCTTGTTTAGCATCACTAAAGTTACCCATTAAGTCACAAAAGTGATGCATGGAAGTGGCAAGGGTGACTTATTGGGTCACAAAAATGAACCATTGTGTCACAAAAGTGATGCACAGGGAGGGCAAAAGTGATGCATTGGGTCACAAAAGTGACATATAGGGAGGGCAAAAATGACCCATTGGGTCACACAATAGTGATGCATAAAGTCACAATACTAAAATGAAAGTGTCAAAAAATCTTTTAAAAATGACACATAGTGTCATAAATTCACATTAAAATAAATGATGCTACGCAACACTAGAAAAAATAGATGTTTCCTGCAATGTCTACAAATAACGCATGTACATTTCTTAATCCCTCTAGATTCCTTCTCTTGCTCTTTTTGCTTATTTGAACTCTCTCTCTCTCTCTCTCCTTACTACCCTATTAACTTACTGGTGGCTTGTATATTGTTATTCAGGTTTTCCATGACCGGTTCCCATCTTTGTCAGATTTGGGATAATATTGTAAAGTTTCCTCCCCTCCTACAGTTGTCCAAGGATTATTGTTGTGCATTCTTGATTAAATATTTCATAAGGCTTGTTGGAAATTGGGGGCCACTTCCCAAGAGATCACACATCCTAGTAGTGTTCACGCCATTGCATGCTTAACCTCCACCACTTTAATCCCTTCCTAGCCACAAAAATTGGTGAAGGAGGGATAATAATGGCCCTAGTCTTCTATTGTTTATGTATGATCTCATTATCCCTAGCACTATGCACGTGGTATATATAGACGGCCATGCCATGACCTTCCAAAACCGTGCACTATGTATGTGTTATGTAGACGGCCATGACCTTCCAACACCGTTCCTTGATGGCCAGGACGTAGGTTACCATAGGCTCTAATGACACTTGGCTCAGAGATATGCCTTCTCTCATCACAGAGATGTTACCTAGCTATTCCAGCATATTCTCGCCTGTTAGTGATTGCTCCGGGCATACCAGCACGACGTAGCCTTCTTAGTCATGCATGCATTTGGCCTTCATTTAGCTCCACTGAGAGGAATTGGCAAGTCTACCAGCTACACTAACAACATCCCAACATGCCCTCCCTGGCTCTGATACCATGTTAGAAATTGGGGGCCACTTCCCAAGAGGTCACCCATCCCACTAGTGTTCACGCCACTGTGTGCTTAACCTCCACCACTCTAATCCCTTCCAAGCCGCAAAAATTGGTGGAGGAGGGATAATAATGGCCCTAGACTCCTATTATTTATGTATGATCTCATTATCCCTGGCACTGCATGTGGTATGTAGACAGCCAGGCCATGACCTTCCAATAAGGTCCTCATTGATAAAGAAAGGGCTGCTTTGTCCCTAGAACCTGATATCAAAAAAACTTTTGGTGTACCAACTAGACATTGTCGCTTGGTTCAACCTCTACTTTTTAGCCATCAAAGACCTTGTTGGGCCACTATCAAAATTGATATGTTATACAGGGGCTTGCCAACTCCCTCTCAATCATGAAGTAATTCTACCAAATCCATTCACTTGTATAGCCGCTTGACCCTTCAACAAAAGCTAAACCTTTTGATGGCTTTTCCTCTGCTCCAACAGACCCCTCGCATCACACCCATGCCTCTACTTCCAATCTCTTCCCACCCAGCCTCACACAAGAAGAAATCACAACCTTTGCCTCCCACCTCCCCATTGTCTAAAGAATTAGGGACACCAACCTCTTCATGCCTAATCACCATTTGTTAATGGATGTTGAATGAGGCCAAAAAAAAACCTTGGGTATTTGGCAATATGTCCCTCCATGCATCACTTATTAATGATAGCTTTCTATCCCTCTTTTTGAATGATTAGGATAAACCCTCTCTAAAAAGGGAAATGGAGTCCTATGCGATTGACAATGTGTCCGAGCTATGCATGTGGCATGCCCTTTTGGTATGAATGGTTTTGAGGCACATAGATGCTATAGCCCTTATGTCTTTTTTGTGGGTACAAAAGGCATCAAATTGGGTAAAAGGATAGCTATAAAACCAATAGTGTAGTTTGGTTTTGGTACATTCTCCATAACCTTGAGGATTTCCTCAAGATGGACACTTTTAAGCAATCTGTTATACTCTTTTTCAAAAATGGATCTAGCAGGATATGCAAGAGAGTTCAATTGTTTTGCAACATATGTGGAAATGAGGTTAAGGTATATATCCCACATATAGCCTTAGGAAAATAGGGCCCTTACTCCTTGAACATATGTGAACTCACCTCCTTCTTGTTGGAATGCCTAACAGCCAAGGGGACTCCGACTAGCCTTTTATTGCTAACAACAATGTAATATAACCACTTTTCTTGCTCAACTTTTATAGTCTTTTTGAGGTTCTCCACAACTCTTGCACACTTCATACCTTCTAATGTAGTATTATGGCAACATTGCACATGATGTTTGGGTGTTTTTAAGGCATCAGTTAATTAGCTATTCTGAATGTTTCTTGATGGAAAAGTAGAGCTTGAATTTAGTGAAATATTGAATCAAAAGTTTTGGATTCTGAGATTCCTAGCTATCTCAAACAACCATTTACATATATTTTTGGAAGGACCATAGTAAGAGGGAAAAATTGAAGGCATTTTCATTTTGAGAAATTTGAACATTTTTTCTTTCCTACAAAAGATGGATAAGATAAGCCTTATCCTTTCAAACTAGTGTTGCTTCCTGATTGGTTGAAAGATGATTTAGTAAATGTTATGGAATTGGCTAGATATAGCAAAGATGGTCTTCAAAGCCAATCAAATGTTATGTTATCGTAAAGGTAGTTAAGATAGCTCATTTATATCCTTGTTCCAAAATTCCAAATAGGTTACATTCATGTCATAAAATTTACTAGACCATGAAGTGGTCTAGAAGTAAGTAGAAATTTCTACATGCCAGGCACAAGAACTTGGATATGATAGTGTCAATTCACAATTCAGCGTTATTAAACCACTAGGGTTTTGTAGAAATGTTTTCTTAGGTTATAATAATATTCATGGGTTGAGGTTGAATCCTTTTGAAATAAAGGGATTAAACTAGACTATAGTGAGGAAGTCACTAGAAAGGTGCTTTCCTTTTCTAGAACCTGAGGACATGGCTTTGGCAATAAGCAATGCTTGATAGGAATTTAAACTTCTAAAAATTGTTTTGGAAATTAATTGAGGAGGAGTCGGTAGCAATCTTGAAGTTGATTCTCTAGGGTTCCATTAAAGGTACATTTGCAGTCAATAGGTGAATATCGATAGTCTAAGCTGCAACCTCACCTAGGATGATTTCCATGTGAAAGGGATGATAAAGACAAGTGATCTCGATGTTGAATTTTACTAGTGAAAAATCCTAAGATTTCACTGGCCCCATGGGATAATATCTCAAATAAGAAAACATGTATAAATCTCATATCTAACTAGAAAGAGTAATGATTCTTGGCTATACCGGGCTCAATGAGACCTACCAAAGGACCATTTTATTGGAGAGGATATTAGGGATTCTTCTTTGATGAGGCATGTACCTCACATGTTGTATCAAAGCCTAAGGTCGAGAACCTTGGGAATATATGTCATTCATGGTCAAGGCTGAATGCTTTGGAAGATTGTTTTTCCTCTAATCTATGAGCTTAGTCAAGGCTTAGATGAAAAAAAGCTAATCTGAAAAGCTACATAGGTAAGCATCTGAAGTAGAACACATGTGACTACAGCACATAAGGAGGTCTTCTCCAGATACTAAAATATAGACACACAAGATCCGACTGTAGGACTTGTGATTTTTTTGTATTGTGACTTTCAATATTAGGAGAAGCTATTCTAGTAAGGTTACTATGAAAATCATGATATGGAGCTGTTTTGAACAGAAAATTACTTTTGTCACTACTTTCTCTAGCACCTCTAAAGAATGATTAGTTTTCTCTTTACTCGATAATCAAATGAGATTTGGCATCCTGTATGTTCAAATATTAAGAACAAGATAGAGAAAGTTTATGGATTTGCACTACAACATATTCACCGATTTTCAACAAACTTTTCAGTGCTTTTTGTTCTTGGACGGGAACCTTTAAAAGCGTCAAAAAAAACCCTTTAAAAGCATCAAAAAAATTGTTGATAAAATAGACACGTCGATATAACATCATTTTTAGGCCTTCTAAACTCATTTATAACATCAAAAGTGTCAAATTTCACACACACAAAAGTTATCAATTATATGTCAAACTCATTATGCATGGTGGAAGATGTGTCATGCATACTCATAATGCAACTATGTGTGGTGCATATGTATAATACATTAAGTATTAGTAATGCATTATACCAAATGTGCAATGCAATATCCATTAAGTATCATACATAATTTTATACATTATGTATTATGCATTATGCATAACTGTTATGGGCTACCACACCTCCAAGAGGGAACTCACACACATTAACCTATTGGACAAGCAGTAGAACACAACCGTTCGTGGGATACTTACCAATGCTTCAAGCACGTGTCTCTTGAGACCTCCATGCTCGCTTATATGCTCCAAACTCCAAGCTCCACCTCCACACTGTCACCGTGGAGTCGCTCACACCATCGCATAGGCCAATCACACTCTCTCTCACTCTCTCATACAAGCATAAACACACAAGCATGAAAGAGGCACAATGCTAGAATGCTTTCACTCCTCACTCTCTCACAAAGTACAAGGGAAGAGCCCTCCTTGGTTAATGGTCCAAAGTAATTTTTTAGTTTACTTCCATTGACATAACCCTCCATTTGGATGCCGTCAATTGTCTCTATTCGGACATACCCTTGAGGTGTGATTTTCGATACGCGGAATGGTCCCAGTCCTCGGTATTTCAGTTTCTTTTTCCTGGCACTTCCCACACCACACATGAGGACAAGGTCCCCCATTTTTAACTCTTTTTGCTTGAGGTTTCTATCAAACCAATGTTTTCTGCGCAACTTTTCAACCATGAGTCCGTGTGATGGTATCAACCGGGTCTCATCCAATTTTTCCAAGTCAATTAGCCTTTCAGCTAATGCATTTTCAGTTAGATGTTCTTGTATAGCAATTCTTAAGCTTAGGAACTAGGTATTCTATGGGCATAACTGCTTCAACACCATAAGCTAGACAGAAAGGAGTATATCTTGTTGCCACCTTATATGATGTGCGGTAGGCCCAAAGGGCATTGTAAGCTTATGCTCCCAATCTGTTCGATTTGCTTCCAGTCAGGATGGTACACAAAATCTTATTGGTACTTTTTGCTTAACCATTTGCTTGTGGATAGTATGGTGACGATTTACGATGGATTACCAAGAATCCTGCAGGCAATTGATTAATCACCTCATTAATGAAATGCGAATCACTCACCAAATCCAATGGGTAGCCGAATCGTGATATGATTTGCTCATATATACAAATTTCGCAGTTGTTCGCGCATCAGCTTTCTTTGAAGTTATGGCTTCTGTCCACTTCGTGAAATAATCCATGGCTACGATTATGTAGCGCACTTGTGATGGATGAGCCGCTGGACTAATCGGCCCCACAAAATCTATTCCCCATTTCTCAAATGGTTGCTTGACAATGATGGGGGTTAGTGGCATCTTGTCACTTTTTTGTGGGATAGCAAAACGTTGGCATTCTTCGCATCTTTTGACAAAATCTATGGCATCCCCGAATAACGTAGGCCACCAAAGTCCAGCTTGGAGTACCTTTCGAGCTGTAATCTCTCCAGCAAAATGCCCACCTGTTATCCCAGAATGAGACTCTTCTAGTATGGTCACAAATTCATCCTCTCTTACGCACCGCCTGAGCACATTGTCTTTGCCCAGTTTATACAATTCTCTGGCAAAATCAATTGATATGGTGCCCCAAGCTTGATAAGCCTCCGCATCTTATCTTTGATTAAGGGTGTATCCTGTGAGAAGCCATAAGCCAAATACTCTGAGATCTCATCACTCCACTCAGGTACCATATCCAATTTGAATAGACAAGCATTAGGAAGGTCATTGTCGATGCCAGTTGTTGCTGGTTCTCCATTTGGAACTCTGGACAGGTGGTCGGCTCGGCCAATACATGCTGTGTTCCCTTCCTTACCAGACAGTAAAGTCAAATTCCAACAACAGTAGTAGCCAACGTGTGATTCTTTCTGTGGTGCAAGGTTTATTCACTAGATATAGCAAAGCTTGATGGTCTACAAAAAATATGAACTTGCAATCCTTCTCTTTTGGTAGTGGTGTAGTTCACCTGTGCATCATTCAATTGACACATCGATGTGTACATGGAATATAAGATCCCAATTGGGGGATCACAAAATGGGTGCGCTTGCCAAGGCTTGCTTCAGACGATCATAAGCCTCTTGACACTCTTTGGTCCACTCAAAGATAATGAGCAATTTATACAAGGGTCTGTCTATCTCTACATAAAATATGATGAAGCGTTGATAATAACCCACATGACCCATAAACCTTTGCACACCTTTGTAGTTGGTAGGCGGTGGTAGTTCCAAGATCAACTTGACCTTGCTATCATCAATGGATATGCCATTTTTGAGACTGTGTCCTGGTATCACACCATGCTTGACCCAGAACTGGCACTTCAAAGGGTTTAGTGATATCTGATATAATCCGTAACATTCAAACACCTTCCTTAAACAATTCAAATGATCTTCCCATCGAGAATATGCACATAGATCATCAATAAACACTTCCAACCACTTCTACAAAAGCTGTGCACATTAACCTTTGAAAGGTTGTCGGGGCATTTGTGAGACCGAACGGCATAACCTTGTAAGCGAATGTTTCCCACATGGTATTAAAGGCAATCTTATGTTGGTCTTGTGGTGCTATGGACACGTGATTGTATCTTGAAAACCTGTCCAAGAAGCTGTACGCTTCCCTTCCAGCCACTCTTTCCAAGACATGTTCAGTATACGGTTATGGTGGGTAATGGTCCTTTCGAGTGGTTGCATTCACTTTCTTAAGTTCAACACATACTCTCAGTTTCCCATTCTTTTTAGGTACTATCACAATAGATGACAACCAATCCATATGTTCGATTTCATAGATAAAGTTAGCAAAGCTTATCAACTTCCTCCTTTACAATTGCTGCATACTTTGGATTCATCTGGTATGGTTTCTACCTGCTAGCAGGTCGTGATCCTTCCATAATTGGAATCATATGTTGTACCACCTCGGGTGGTACCCCTTTCATTTCCTTGTAGTTCCAGTCGAAACAATCCTTGTATTCCTTGAGCAATGAGCTCTTCTTCCTCTACAGAGGTCAAATCTTTGGCAATATATCCCCCTGATCTCGCAATATCAACCTCTTTGACTTCTGTCGGGCCATCATATGATGCCGACAGCCCTTCTTTTTTTACCCTAGTGGCTGTTAATCGGACCACTCTCCGATCATCAATTGTATAGTTCTTGAAATGGTCAGGCACTAAGAGTACATCCGTTTTGTCCTCTTTTTTCCATGATTTTCTTGGCCTCACGTTCTGCCTCTGCCAAGGCTTTGTTGCGTTTTTGGCATCTTGATTTTGTAAGTTTGGGTGTATCAGTTTCCTTAAGGGTGATTTTCTCTAGATCCCTCCCTTCCAAAGGATATTTTACTCAACTCTTTGCCCCAATCCTTGGAGAATTTATCATGTACTGTTGTAGCCTCAAGGTATCTCAACCATTGAGCATCCATAGGTCTGCTTCACAGCAGCAATGCGTTTCGTCGGGCTAGGTACCGTTTTTGTCTCCATCATCGCCTGATACGTTGATTACTAGTATGAAATCGCACCACGGTACCTTCTATACTTGATGTCTCCTCCATTGACTCCCCATCCATGGTTTGCCAATCAACCATGCAGATAGAAGTCGTAGGGATGTTTCCAGATTCAAAATATTGGGTTCCCTTAGGTTGCATCACATCAATTGTGGCCAACACATGCATCCGATTCTCACTGAAGTCCGGGGGAGGTAGTGATGCATACATCTCTGTATCCTCCTAATCCTTGGTCTCCCCCTCTGTGGGCTGGCATATTTGTAGAGATGTGGTTCGCTCCGTTTTGTGATCGAGTTGTTACCAAACAATTGTCCTTCCACGGGGTGTGCCTTCCATGCTCTTAGATCAATCTTTAATATTTGTGAGTCCTTGTGTACATATACATGATCCAAGGCCCAATCATGAACCAACTTGGATTCCCTCATGAAGGATCATCCCAATATTATGTCATATGTATCAGTTTGGCGTAGGAAGTCCATGACCACAAATGTATGATGATAGTGGAACGTGAAGAGTCTGAACTTCACATTTTCTAAGAGCCCAATGGGTCTCAAAGATGTTCCATCAGCCATCTTGACAATTAGATCTACTCTTTTTAGATCCGGCTTCCCCCAATTTTCCTAGCAATGTTTGGTAATGATGCTGACACCTGCCCCACCATCCAGGATTGCCAATGCCTTGTATCCATTATGATGAATCGGGATGGTAGCATTCGTGTCGTCACTCTTATAGTAGCGTCCCAATTGGTTAACTGGTATCTTAACTACTCGCATTTCCTTTATGCCTCAAGGGTCTTTCTGCCAAGGGTGGCAGAGCATCATCAATATTATTAGCTGGCCTTAGACCTCCTTCAACCCATTCTTTTATATTTGTCCACCATAAGGTGGGTGAATTGCATAATAATTGACCTAAGGGCATCTGGACAGGCGTGGATAATACAGCAGCTAGGCTTCCTTTATCCCTAGGTTCCTTGGATATAGAGTGTTCTTCCCATCGAGGTGTCTCGTATTCTTCCATGGGGAAGGAGTGAATGGAACCCCCCAACTCATTTTCCTCAAATGTTCTAGTCATTGTGTTTGTTTAGGAGTCTTCTTCAGTTCCCTCCGGAATCAGGGTGGGTAGGTTCAAAGTCCTATTGCGGGGTGGTTCATCTTGTGGATAGATGGTATCCCTTACTCGGCTAGCCCTTGGCTTAGTTTCATGAATTTGTTGGTACTTTTCAACTAAAGCTTTGGCATCCTCTAACTTCCTTATTTCTTTGTCGGCATTAGGGTATTCACCAACCCCCTTTGGAGTTGCTGGTTGTTCTCCTTGTTTCCCCAGGTCTAATCCTTCCAGATTGATCTCGTGACCCCCCTCTTCCTTTAATTGTGTGGATCCAGTGTCAATTGTATCTTCTTCAAATCTGTCTTGGATTGTAGCCCGTGTGTCCCCCTTTCCTAATTTCTTCAATCTTCTCGTGCGACCCGATCTGGAAATAGTAGCATCTGCCTGGTTCCTTCCTTTGTCACCTAATTGAGCTTGAGCTCGTGTTAGGACATTGAACGGTGTGATCTTCCCAGATTGTACACTAATGGTATGAATGGTGGTCTGATTAGCAGTTGTTGAAGCGGAACCACTTGCTCGGTAGGGACAATCTTTGATAAGATGATCGATTCCACACTTAGTGCAAGTGAGCACTAGCATGTCATTGAGCGTGGTCACCACTTATTGTGGTGTCATATTCTTATTTGGGCATTCGGCGACTCGATGTGGCCCACCGGCGGAGCCATAGCATTGTAAAGGCCCTCTTCTCAGATTTGAGTTGATTTCCTTGCCCTTCCACGGTACCATGGTTTGAAACACAGGTACTGGCATGTTATTATGTAGGACATAATACTCTGGTGTGACCTCACCCATATCCTCATAGTATTCCCCACTAAATTCTAGTTCCCGCGTGCCAGTTCAACATCTTCTGATGGCTCTTCAATCACTACTTGATTGATCTTGGACTGTGGTGGTTGTGGCAGTAGAACTGGTGGTGGCAAGGGCGAAGCACGTTTTGTACCCGGAACATCCCCCTAGTTAAGTAAGAAGAGTTGGGTTGTACAGCAGTGGCAGTGGTTTGCACAGGTGGTGTCGGCAAGGCCAATGGGGCTCTATTTGTTTGCAGTTGTGCTATATTTTGAAACCTTGGAAATCTACACGATGATGTGTCATGATTGCCCAATTTTACACAATGCGCACAATACAGTAATGGTCTTGCCCTTAACTGTGGACATTCAATGGTGGTATGATTTAGTCTGCACATGGAACACCACACCAGTTCCCTGCGGGGGGGGGGGGTAAAGGTGACTATGCCCATGGCCCGACATCTCTCTTCCTTCCCTTACCTTTAATTTCTCCAAAATATGGCATTACTGAGCTCATCCACAGTCGTATGTCGGACTTGCTTGCTTCGAGTTTCAATTTCTTGATGACTCGAGCACGCAAAGTCATGGTTGCTACTAATGTTCTAACATCCTTCGGTTGTGGCAATTCTAACATGTTATCTTCGTATTCGATTGCCAATTTGTAGCATGCATCAAGGGTAGCTGGCTGGGCTAGTACCAAGTAATCATGCATTTTATGGTCTCTAACCCCTCTCCTGAAACAAGGTAGCAATTGATCATCTGTCAATCTTTCCCGAGGTTTGCATCTTGAATTTAAGTGTTTCAGGCGAGAAACATAATCTCTCATAAACTCATCTTCTTTCTACTGTTTGATGTTATGTAGTTGGGCCACAGAGGTCTCCATCTGTCACCACTATGTACAAAGCTGGGCACAAAAACATTTTTTAACCTCTGGTGAAGTTAACCTTGTCCTCGGGCTTAAGGGTTCTGAACCACTGATGAGCTTTTCCTTCTAAGGTCAGCGAGAAAAAGCATGTATCATGGTCACATCACTGACCGGCCCACAGGTTTCACATGTAGATTCAAAAATCTCTACATGCTGGATAGGATCGCCATCCCCAAAGAATTTTTGGACAAGTTTTGAGATGATATGGGGTTTCATCTGGGAAGGTCGGGGTTCTAGAGTAGAACCTAACTCCCTGACCATCCCCCTACCCATCTCAGCGACAATATTTAACAAGTCTGCCCTTGTGGCTCCATTAAGGTCCATGGCTAGATCGTTTCTAGGTCTCTGGGAAATTGCTCCCCCCCTTCCTAAACCTCGTCCCCTACCCATATTGGTTCTTCTTGGTATCTCAGGTTCGTGGACTTGTTCGGTTGTGGTACCTGGTGGGATTCCCCAATAGTAGCCTCTGTACATCTTTGTGTAATTAAGAGCTCCATATCTTGTAAGAATGTAGGGTGATTGATCATTAGCTCTATGTCCTTCTTGGTATAAAGCCGGTCCTCAACTTCTACAGCCAAGTTAGCTATGTTACCCTCTTCTTCTCTAGTTTGTAAACCCTTTCTCCATTCTGGATTCCTCATTAATGGGTTCCAGGTTTGGGATATCCCCCCCATCGCTTCTACCTGAAGCAATTTTAGATTCCTTTCCTCGTGTTGGAGATGGTTAACACTATCTATCTCCTTTCTCTCAGCTCTTGCCCTACGAGTATCAAGCTCTTGTTTCTTTAAGCTCAATTCTTAGAGTTGTCGTTCCACCTCACTTCATTGGAGGTCCAATTCCATTTCCTTGGTGGTGGGAAAGAATATTTGACCCATCCTAACTGCACTTTCCATATCTCGTCTAATTCAAGGGGTGCCAGTATTTGACAGCCTAGAATTCAATGTCTGCTTGGACCGAGTCCAGCACTAGTTGACGGACCCATGCCCGCAGATTGCGCTTCTTCATCATGACTGGTTTGGAGACGAAAAAATCCCTGGGCTATATATCAATGATCCCACTGGACTTGGTTGGAGAGTGTGGTTTTTCACCTTTCCCAAACCCAGTGTATCTCAGCCCTTCTTCCATGGATTCCTCACTACTAGTTTCTACGGTGGTCAGGTTTCTCAAAGACACTCAAGTGTGTGCTTGCGGACTGTCTCGATCCCACACTTCTTTGGTAGGAAGTTCCTGGATGATTTAATGCACTATCCTCATGCATAAGATCATCTCCGATGAGTTTTCCAGATCTTAAGTGCATGTATGTATGATTTGATAAGCTATTAGCCAAACTAAATTGATTCAATTCTTGGTTCTATCACTCTGTTCACGAGGCGTGAATTAGCAGAGAATATTTCACATCATGAAATAGCAGGACTCAGTCCATGTTGTGAAAAAATGGTTCACGTCATGAAACTGCAAAACAAATGGTTCACGTCATGAATCATTTTCCTGCACTTTCATGTGCTCAACAATTTCCCTCCTTAAGATTAAATTCCTTCTTTAGCCAACCCTCACAAGCTTATTTTTGTCAATCCGTTGGTTTTGGTCTTCCGTGAAATAGCAAGATTTAGTTCACGTCGTGAAACAAAAAGTGTTTCACGCCGTGAACTGCTTCGAAAATGGTTCACATCGTGAAAGTCTACTGCACTTTCACGTGATCCAATTTTTGGCAGATTGAATCGTGTTAGAGGTGTCAGGATAAGGGTTTCTATTTTTGGAATAAAATCCCGTGATTTTCGGCAAAAATCTCAGCACTGATTTCGTGAGCAACTCGCAGCGTGAAATTGCAAGAAAATGGTTCACGTTGTGAACAACTTCCTATAGTTTCACGTGGAGTTTTTCGCATCGGCAATTTGTAGTCTTGGGTACATAATACTTATCCAAATGATCAAAATTAGATTATGCCAATGCTAGGGAATGAAATGCAAGTTCCTGGCTCAATCAATGGTCCCTTATGTTTTTGATTTTTTGAATTTTTTAAAAAAACAAGAAAATAACACCCAACTTGCTTCTTCACACTGGTGTTTTTTGTGGTGCTGCTAACATCAAACTTATCAAGAGTAACCAATGAATCCTTTCCTAACCTACTTTCCACAACATTCACAACATCAAAACTATAATTTTTTTCTCAACCACACGCACCTTATCCTTCCATTTTCCACACAATGCATTACCAAAATGCAAAGGCAACAATGAATACTATGCAATGGGAGCTGAAACTCAAAGAGTATGGAAAAAACAAAGGTGTTTCCCTGGCAGTGGCACCAAAAATGTTATGGGCTACCACACCTCCAAGAGGGAACTCTACACACATTCACCTATTTGGGGACAAGCAGTAGAACACAATCGTCGTGGGGTACTTACCAATGCTTCGAGCTCGTGTCTCTTGAGACCTCCAAGCTCGCTTGTATGCTCCAAACTCAAAGCTCCACCTCCACACTTTCACCGTGGAGTCGCTCACACCATCGCATAGGCCAATCACACTCTCTGTCACTCTCTCATACAAGCATAAACACACAAGCATGAAAGAGGCACAATGCTAGAATGCTTTCACTCCTCACTCTCTCACAAAATACAAGGGAAGAGCTCTCAATAGCATAAAGGGGATTGTGTCCTTTTCATTATGAGAAAATACCTTACATACAATTGGCCCTTATTCACACTTCGGCACCCAAAACTTACTAACTAGGCCTTAGGTGGCCAATCTCTCATAATGTACAACCTTTATAGTGCCTTTACATGACATTAATGTCCTCAATTGAGGATCATGATGTTAATCCAAATGGAATTAATAAATCTTTTGCCTTATAATGCATGTTCATGGATTGATCAAAGATTGACATACATTATCAATAAATGATCATCTTTCTAAGTAAAATCTACATCCACACATAGTTGTAGAAATGAAAAAGACAAGCCTGCATTTTCACAGAAAGTTTGTCATGTCTGCTATTTCACGTGAGACATTCACGTCCCCAAACTTCACGTGGGACATTCACATCTATGTTTCATGCAAGATCTTCACGTCCCCAAACTTCACGTGGGACATTCACGTCTGCTGTTTCACAGCCACACTTTCACATCTTCAATTTCACGCGTACTCTTTCACGCCTTGACTTTCACGTCACACTTTCATGGCCCTAAACTTCACATGAAGTCTTTCACGCCTGCATTTTCATGAAAGACTTTCACGTCTTCAAGTTCACGCGACTGCTACTTCATGGGAGACGAACCTTTTCCTCACATACTACCACTAATTAACCCCAAAAAAAAATATAGCTTCCACCAGTCATTCGACTGACCATGTCTGGTTACACAGATGTCTATTTCAGAATCTGAGTCCTGGGAGCAACCACCTCCAACACAAGCTAGCAGTGCCACAGGGTCCTAGAGTGCCAGCAAGCTGAGGACCAACTTCTTGGACCCTTACGCCCAGTCCTTCCAGGGTACTCTCATCAGAAAATAGGTCATTACACCACATGAGAAAATCACTCCGCAGTGCCACAGTAAGGAGTGCCTCCATCTATTGTTGGAAGATGCGAAAGTAAAAGAAAAGTTGGAAAAATTCAGCCTCAACAGAATGGCTGTACTGCTACTACCTAGAGGGATCAACACCGATCTCTGCATAGAGTATCTCCATACTTATGAGACAAGCAGACAAAAAGAGGGCACCACGGAAGAACTGCTAATTACAAGAGACCTCATCAAAGAAGTTCTACAGCTCCCCGCGCGGCAGTGAAGGCCCACAGACACAATATAGATACAATGCCCATCAAGGAGATGTTAAAGAGAGATTCTTATAACTCCAATGGGGCGGAGTATGAGAACATCAAGGATGAAGCCACAGAAAAAGCTTGCAGAGCAATGTCGTTAATGATGTAGATCAAACCAGTTTTGGCAGGTATAACAGGGTCAGCCTTAACAGGATAGCAAAAGTTCATAAAGAGAAGGAGGACGATTGGGCCTTTTTCATGCATAAAGAAATGGAAAATTGCCTCAAGGCACATCAGTCCAAGGTCAACAACCCATACCTATTAACACAAATACTTAATCATGTGGCACAGAGGCCAGTATAAAAGATGAACCAGAGGAAAGCCTGCCGCTAGCCCTAATCCCCAGTCAACCTACAGAATCTACTAGAAGGGTGGAAGAAGGACAAGCAGTGTTAATGGAGACACAATAGCTCATAAAGTCAATCAAGAAGGATTGAAAAAAGAAGACTGACAAAAGGATGAGAGGGCTACTAGTGGATGTCACCACAGAATCTCAGCAATTGGAAGTAGTTGTGGCATCGGAGATTAAGACATACCAAGAGGCTCTCCAAGAAAAACTACAAAGCCCTACTATGTAGGAACAACACCAACAGCTCTCCCCTCCAACGAGCCGCCCTGCACAACTAATATTCAAAGACCTCTCCCCGCTCAAGGATTCACAACTCGAGGGTATACCAACAAAAGGGGCTAAAGAAGAAATACAAAAGGGCCATACCTTGGAAGCACCAGAACATGAGGAAGCATCAGTTGCACCACTAGAATTGGTGAAGCTAGTAGAATCTAGTAAGAGGCTGCATTCACCAGATACATCTAGTCCAAGCAAACAAAGAAGGTTGGATTACAATGTGCCACTGCCGCATCTTGGCTCTGTCAAAGATGCGGATTCTCAACAGTTCCTTCGGGATACACTAAAAGGCCTCGACGCACTACTCCATGATTCCCTCACAGAAATAGGTGTTGCCACTAGTACCAACTAGGAACAGGAACAGAAGGTATGGCGTTGCCATTTATTAACAACACACAAGCTACACGACCGGAATGCTAGCCTATGGAAGCAGCTGAAAAAAGCCAATGGGCAAGTACAAAGTGTAAAAGATAATTTGGCGACAACAAAAGAAACACATAGAGAAGTAATCATGAAAAGTTTAAAGGCTGTAGAAGAACAAGACTAAGATACAGCGCATTGGAGAGCAATAACTTAGTTTTGAGTCAAACCATTGTACAAAAAATCAATGAGAATGCTGACTTGAATGCAAGGCTGGAGCAAGCAAAGGAACAACTACAAAAGGTGATAACTCACACACAGAACCTAACAACTGGGCATGCCAAGGAAATGCAAGAGTACCAGGAGGGCGCAAAGCATAATGAGGATATGCTTCGACAAGAAATAGAGCTCCTCACAGCTAACCTCAAAGCTTAAACTGACAATAATGTTTTGGATTCCTTGACAGCTGTAGAATATGAAGAGTTTATACAATAAGGCAATCCACTTTTAAAGCCAAAGCTTATGTTCAAGGTGCTAATGCAGATTACTCCATTCGATCCTACTAGCAAGATTCTTCCAGAGGCATATTCTACAGTCACACCCACATGGCAACACTATGTACCGTACCCTCTCCGTGCCACCTGTCCAGAATTAGAAGAATTACTTCCATTAGCAGGAGAGGGAACATTGTGGGCAAATGTTGCCAAACACACAAGGCTTGCAAACCCCCATCTCTCAGACTTGTTAGAAATTTGCCTAGTCACTTTCATGATCAATTATAGTTACAAAAGATGGAGGAGGTGACATCCGGTGCATAGAGGAGGATACACCACCATTCACACAAATGAACAAGCACCACAGCTGTCGGATTTTGGAGTGCAACCTGCATGGAGAAAGGAATTCTTAACAGTGCCTGAATACAACAGCATTTACATGAGTGCGCCGCCAACACTACGAGTGGATCCACTCTACATGCCTATCAAGAGGAGATGTACATCGCTCAAGTTTAAAGATGTCAAAGACAGATTCTCATATCTGCTACAACTTTCCTATATTCAATGACAGAACCTACATCAGGAAGGGGGGAATGTTAATTCCATTAGGATTAACATCATGATCCTCAATTGAGGACATTAATAAGTGTCATGTAAAGGCACTATAAAAGTTGTACATTATGAGAGATTAGCCACCCAAGGCCTAGTTAGTAAGTTTTGGGTGCCCAAGTGTGAATAAGGGCTAAATAAGGTATTTTCTCATAATGAAAAGGACACAATCCCCTTTGTGATATTGAGAGATCTTCCCTTGTACTTTGTGAGAGAGTGAGGAGTGAAAGCATTCTAGCATTGTGCCTCTTTCATGCTTGTGTGTTTATGCTTGTATGAGAGAGTGAGAGAGAGTGTGATTGACCTATGGATGGTGTGAGCGACTCCACGATGACAGTGTGGAGGTGGAGCTTAGAGTTTGGAGCATACAAGCGAGCTTGGAGGCCTCAAGAAACATGAGCTCGAAGCATTGGTAAGTACCCCACGACGGTTGTGTTCTACTGCTTGTCCAATAGGTGAATGTGTGTAGAGTTCCCTCTTGGAGGTATGGTAGCCCATAACAATAACACACAATGCATTATGCTTAACACCACATAGTGTAAATTTGTATTAAACAAACATAATGTAAATTCGTATTAAACACACATAATACACAATGCATAATGCATAACACACAACGCATAATACATAGTACACACACATAATGCATAAAATACAATAGGTAAGAAAAAAGATCCCTATAACACTGAGGGTTCTTATTGCATATTGAAAGAATAAAAAGGAGTTCACATACCTATTTTAGAGGAGTAGATTCATTGAAAAACATGGACTTGATCATGGAACACATAGGCACACATAGGCCATAGGGAACCAAAACACAAAATATATTAACAAAAAATGCATTACTAAATAAGGCCAGTGACATACCTTCTTGTTTGCCAATCCATATTTTATATGCAAGCATGTTATCTCCTAAAAAAGAAACATAGACAAACCATTAGAATGTGTGTGTGTGTGTGTGTGAGAGAGAGATAAAGAGAAAAAGAGAGAGAAAAAGGAAGGATAAAACCTCCTTGCCATCACGGATTGATATGGCGAGGAGGGTTGTTCTCGAAAATTTGAAATTGATTTCTAGAGGGGAAAGGGAATGAGCGAGAATTTTGAACTTTAAAAAGTGCCAAAAATATCGGTGTTTTTTGAAAAGCGTCGATATTTCCAACGCTTTTTAAAAGTGTTAATAAAAAACACTAAAAATACCAATGCTTTTAAAAAAGCATCAGTATTTCTGACACTGAAAAATAGGTGCCAAACATCAGTGAAGAAGCGGTGGTGTTGGACGCTCTTTCATATCATGTATGACCAAATGATCAATTGGATATTTGTGGAGATAATCCTTGATATGCGATATGTCAAGAGTTTCCTCAGACCATCATTCTCTCAAAGTATTTGTGAAGAGGATGAGAGAGATACTACATCTATGCAAGTCCACAAATGAAAATTAACATAGATCTCTTTTACTGATTCAAGTGGCGGAGCAACTTTGAATTGTGTCCTATTTCATCTAATATCTATGCTTGGAGCCACATTAGATGATCATATATGAAGGTCAAACGATGCTATTGTGTGAGGCACCACCCCGTCAGAGAAGAATCCCAGATATCCTCTTGAACAAAACGGACCTTTGGTAGGCCCCACCGAGGGGTATAGCCAAGAATTAGTTTGGTCGGGGCCACAATGATTGAATCGATGGCATAACTCTTGACGCCTCAGTGTTCTACCAAGGACGGAACACACAACTAAGCGTAGAAGTGCTCACGAAAAACTTTTTTTCTCAACCGGTCTAAAAAGAATAAGGTTGAAGCCTACCCGGTTTTCATTAATAAAAATCTTACTACTAGTCAGTTTTATAACTAAATATGTACAAATTTTGCAGGTTTTCTTAAAGATGAAGTTAACTTCTTGTTTGAATTTCAATCGGTTGAAAACGCACTAAAGGCCGGTTTTCTTAAAGATGAAGTTAACTTCTTGTTTGAATTTCAATCGGTTGAAAATGCCAATCGGTTGAAAATGCACGAAAGGCCGGTTTTCCGTGAGCATTGAAGCGTAGTCTTTTATCCCAACTTAAAGGAAGTTGTACCCATTGTGGCCGCTTGGCTTCGTACAACGATTATCTACTCGATGAAAACTCTCACTTAGTTCATAAAGACAACATCTCAAAAGCTATACTACCCTTTTCCCTAAAAAGAGTTTTCCTGAAGGGACGAATACAGTCGTTTCTATATGAAAAGTTGGTCACATTATCTCGACAAGAAAGCCCCCGGCTAACCTCTGGGCCATTGATCAATTTACCTTAATCCGAGATCCAATAGAACTTAACTAGCATTACTAGCTAATCTAACTACTCATTAGATCAGAGAGCTATCTTCCTTGACACTTGATCTAGTAGTCTGTCTCCTTCCTCATGATCCTGTTTTTCTTTCTCCGATTGAGATACCCTCTTAGGAGAAGAAGGTATATACTATAGTGTTCTGTATACAAAGTTTTCGAGGTCTGCGGTGTTTTGGGCACCCAAGGTTTCTGCAGACGTTCTGGAGAGACGTCATTTTGGATTGGTTCTACTCGATTTTGGGTGTTTGGTCTGTTCAGCGACAAAGATTTGGTATGCAGCAACATCTACAATGTCTTTAACAACATCGACCATCATACTTTTACCAAAAGTAACACTCTATTCTCTACTCTATGTTATTTTTCATACACTTTGCAGGTGATTCAGTAAGTTGGCAGCCATCCGGGGTTGCATTCAGTGAATACTGAGTACTTGCAGTGTGTTGAAAGATTTTGGATTTGGTAGACAGTCATGGTTGATAGTAGTGATGTATTCAACATGTTGTCTACTGAGGACAAACTTAATGGGACTAACTACCCATTGTGGTCCTATATGATGAGGCATGTACTGGTTGTTGCTAAAGGCCTTTGGAATGTGGTCTCGGTGGTAGTGAAACTCGTCCTATTTCACAACTACCAATGCAACCAGGTGCTACAAGTACATCTGAAGTAGAATCTGATACATATGTGGCTCCTCTACATGCACCACCAGTATCTCCCATTAATGTGCTCAAACGAGATGGGATCGAAGAGATGCACAAGCACATGCATTGCTTGCACTTTCTATGAAGCGAAGCATTATTCCTCATATTCGGTCATGTAAGACTTCAAAACATGCATGGGATTCACTTGCTGCATTATACCAAGTATGCAATGAAGCACGTGTTGCATATCTACGCAAACAGTTAGAGTTTGAGTACATGAATGAGGGAGACTCAATGACAAGCTTTTGACCAAGATCAAAGATTTTAAGGAGCAGCTCGCTAGTGTAGATGAGATATATCCTGATAGTACATTGGTGCCCATAGTTCTCAATGCATTGCCGGATTCTTATCAAAGTTTTACCTCTACCCTTAGACTGATGAAGGGAAATCCAAATGCCCTTACATTTGATGAGCTGGTTTCAATACTCTTGCAAGAAGAGCAATCTAGGCAAAACAGATATGTTATGCGAGTTGGTGACTAAGCTTTTGTTGCCAATCAGCAAGGCAAAGGTAAAGCTTCTTTGCATGGTGGCTGTAAGCCAAAATCAGAATCCTCAGGTAAGGATGCAGAGAAAGAAGGTAATAAGCCTAAAAAGAAGGGCAAGTGTCACTATTACAAGAAACCAGGGCACTACATAAATGAGTGCAAGAAAAGGCTAGAGAAGGAGAAAAAGAAAGAATCAGGCATGGTTGGCTGATGCATCTGCACCAAGCGCACAGAAGAAGGAATCTACAAGTTTTGCTCAAGATGATTGGGCATGGAGGACTGTGCATTGCAGTTATGACTTTCTGTTCATGATGTATGTATGTCAGTGGGGCAGAATCAGATGCTTAGTACTTTGACAGTGGTGCTAGTGAGCACATTACTTCATATAAAAAATTGTTCTCATCTCTGGAATTTGTCCCAAGTGCAGGAACCATCACATGTGCAAATGGTTCCTCATATCCTGTCAAAGGAGTTGGTAGAGTTGTGCTCACTGCTATAAATGGGGGTGCATTTACTCTACTAAAGTTCTATATTTGCCATGCATTAAGAAGAACTTGCTGTCAGTTTCAGCCTTAGCCTTGTTAGGCTTGATGGTGAAATTTGTGGATGACAGATGTACAGTTTAGGATAGAAATGATGGTTATTCTATCATTCCCTCAGGTACCTTGTTTCATGGCCTATACGAGATGGATGTATTTGAGAAGTTGCAGCATGATGCTTGCTCAGTCTCTACGACTCGTGCTATGAATGATGCAGAATTATGGCATGCACGATTTGGCCATCTGAATTATGGTATGAATGATGCAGAATTATGGCATGCACGATTTGGCCATCTGAATTATGGTAGTTTGTTATGCCTTCAAAGGCATGATATGGTGTCTGAGTTGCCAACTCTTGAGACCCCTGCCAAGCATGTATGTGAGGATCGGGCATTATTTCCAAAGGATGGATTGGTGAGAGCTGTTAAGAAATTACAACTTATACATAGTGATGCATGTGGTCTTATGATGAGGACACCATCTATTGGGGGATATCTCTACTTTGTCACTTTTATTAATGATTACTCCAGATATAGTTGGGTGTATCCATTAAAGCAAAAGTCAGAGGTTTTTATGTGCTTTAGGTACTTTGTATCCATGACTAAAAATGCAGGTGAATGTAAAGTTGGTACCCTTCGTTCAGATCGAGGGGGGGAGTATATGTCCGAGGATATGGCTGAAAAAGGCATAAGGCATCAATGTACAGTGCCATACACACCTCAGCAAAATGGTGTGGCTGAGAGGAAGAACAGGTCTCGCATGGAGATGGCACAATGTTTGGTGAAAGCTCAAGATTTACCTCATGGTTTTTGGTTAGAGGCAACTATGTGTGCAAACTATTTGTTGAACAAATGTCCTTCCAAGGCCTTGCAGTCTAAAACTCCTTATAAAGCTTGGCATGGCAGGAGGCCTTCTGTGGCTCATTTGCATGCTTTTGGTTGTCTTGCTTATGCTCTTGTGCCTGAGCAACAACTCAGTACACTTGATGATAAGGCAGTTAAATGCATATTTGTGGGATACAGTTCATAAAGCAAGGGATATAGACTCTACCATCCAGCCTCAAAGCGGATTTTGGTAAGTAGAGATGTTGTTTTTGTCGAAAACTCAGTTCATCCCATGTTTTCATGCAAAAAATAGCAGAATGTATGTTCACAAGACATGTTTGATTCGCCTCCTACCTTTGTTTAATGGAGGGCAGCCATATGTAGAGCAATTGAATGCTCAACCAAGTGTTTTTGTTTTTGTCAAAAACTCAGTTCAGCCCATGTTTTCATGCAAAAAATAGCAGAATGTATGCTCACAGGACATGTTTGATTCGCTCCTACCTTTGTTTAATGGAGGGTAGCCATATGTAGAGCAATTGAATGCTCAACCAAGTGCTGCAATTCAGTCTTTGTAGGTGCAAAATCAGCCTTTTAATGAGGCAATTATTGAGGATGTAGTGGATGAGGAGAAAGCAACCATAGAAGAATCTAGGCATATGCCAAAATAGCTTGTGCAAACATTAAGGGATAGCAAGTTGGCAACTCCTTATACTCGTGCAAGTTCTCATCATGCATATTATTCTCATATGCATCATGTTCTCATTTCTATTTTATGTAATGAGGAGGAACCTGTTTCCTTTGAGAAAGCACGCGATGATGATCATTGGATGCATGCTATGCAGGATGAGTATAACTCTATACTCAAGGATGACACCTGGTATTTGATAGATCTACCTCATGGTAAGAAGGCCATTGGTACTAAGTGGGTTTACAACTTAAAATACAAATAAGATGGTAGCATTGATCGCTACAAGGCCAAACTTGTTGCAAGGGTAATTGCCCAAAAAAAGGGCATTGATTAATGATGAGACTTTTGCACCCACATCTCGTATGACTACCATTAGGTGTCTCATTGCTTTGGCAGCACATCACAGGTAGAATGTACATCAGTTGGACATTAAGACTACATTCTTGAATGGTGATTTATATGAGGAGGTGTATGTATCATAGCCTCCTGGTTTTGCTATGAAAGGAGAAGAGTCTAAAGTATGCAGGTTGAAAAAGGCTAGGTATGGCCTTAAGCAGGCTCCTAGATCATGGTATGAGAAGATTCATGCATACTTGGTTGCAAATGATTTTTGCAACAGTCCAATAGAGAGTACCCTCTATGTGAAGAGGAGTAAGGACACATTTTTGGTCATCATTCTATACGTTGATGACATGCTGCTCACAGGACTCGATATAGATCAGATTTCAGCCTTTAAGGCTGATTTGCAGTCATCATTTGAGATGTCATATTTAGGACCCTTGCATTACTATTTGGGGATTCAGTTTATGCAACGCAATGATGGCATTGTTATGTTGCAGCCTAAATACATGCAGAAGCTATTGAAGAGGTTTAATCTTGAAGATTGTAAACCTGTGGCTACACCTATGGAGACAGATACTCAACTTAGTCTTCAAGATGCAGGAGACTCTTTTAATGCTAGTTTGTATCAGTAGGCTGTTGGATCCCTTCTTTATGTGTGTAACATGAGGCTAGATATACAGTATACGGTCTCACAGTTGAGCAAATTTATGCATAGCCCAGGTATACGAAGCATTGGCAAGCTGTTAAGCAAGGGGGTTGAGTCACAGTTGCATGCTTTCAGTGATTCAGATTGGGCTGGATGTTATGACACACAAGTGTTCACTGGTGGGTTTTGCTTTCGCCTTGGTGATTCATGTATATCATGGCTCAGTAAGAAGCAGCCTACAGTGGCCACTTCCAGCTGTGAAGCTGAGTACAGGGCAGCTTTTACAGCTACAGTTGAGTGTGTGTATATCATGGCTCAGTAAGAAGCAGCCTACAGTGGCCACTTCCAACTGTGAAGCTGAGTATCTTTTACAGCTACAGTTGAGTGTGTGTGGCTCAAACTTCTTCTGGCTGATTTGGGTGTTGGATAGTCAATTAGATCAGATAGGGAGGTTGGGAGGGTGTAGAGGTGTTTAATTGAGTCAGCTACTGGAGGGCTGGGGACAGTAGTTGGTCTGATTGGTGCCCTTAGAGCCAGGATTCTAGCATCCCCCAGTTCTGATCCCTTTAATTTTCTTCCTTGTGTGCCTAGTGGTGTATAGGGGCCATCACCCAAAGACCACACAACGTCTAGAGAGAAGCCCATGTATAGCATCCATACAAAACAGTTCAATGTTGGCATATGTCGCAATTACTGCAAATTAAAAGACTACGTGCCGAATAGAAGATTGATCAAGAACTTGGCATGCTTTTATGAGTGCATCATATTTGATATCAAATATGAGTGCATCATATTTGATATACATGTCCACCAAGGCATTGCCAAGCCTTGCTTCCACAGACTTTCAAGGTGTAAATCACATCTAGAGAGGAGCTATTGAATTGTTCTCAATGGAAGCAACTTGAATGCCTCTCCAAATATACATATTTTCGTGCTTTTTGCGACGCTTTGCATTTGATATACATGTCTACCAAGGCATTGACAAGCCTTGCTCCCAAAGGCTTTCAAGGTGTAAAGCAAAAGGTGACTATGTCCAGACAAAAGCCGTGACATAGAATCTATTCAAAATAGTTCAATGCTAGCATATGTCGTTGATGGAAAATAAGAGTTGGCCTCTAAGCAACTCCTACAATCCACATGATGAAACACTTTTGACCCTCTAACTAGACATTACCTATGGTCATCCTTGATTTGAGTAATAAACATCAACTTAGCAAAATGGTGACCTGGCTACTACCAATTTTTATCAATTCTAAACACGAAGAATAAAGAAGCATCAGACTAAAATGTATGCTCAAAACTTTGAACAACAACCATGTAGACCAATAGAATACCTAGTGTTGAGGCAAAGGGTACATCCCCATAGTGGAAGCCAAG